>NC_143131.1:129121564-129427814 GCF_059928025.1 Delphinapterus leucas
TTTGTTGTACAGCAGAAACTAGCACAACATTGTAAAGCAATTATACTCCAATAAAGATATTTTAAAATTTTTTGAAAAAAGGAGGAGATATGGGGATGTATGTATATGTGTAGCTGATTCACTTTGTTATAAAGCAGAAACTAACACACCATTGTAAAGCAATTATACTCCAATAAAGATGTTAAAAAAAAGAACACGAAATAGTGACTAATTCCTTGTGCTCGCCTGATCTCAGGCAGGGTAAGGGAGATGTGTGTCCTCCTTATCTGTCCTGGTGTTCTGTGCTCTTGGGCAGTAGGACTTACCTTGGGCAGGGATGCTCGGGAGCCTGAGCTCTGGGTGGTCATGGTGAGCACGGTGGTGATGCCCAGGCCCACACGGGCTGGGGCAGCATCCATGTTGATCCAGAATGAAATCCACGAGAGGATGACAATGAGCAGGCTGGGAATGTACATCTGGATCAGGTAGTAGCCCATCTGTCGCTCCAGGTGGAACCGGGCCTCGATGCAGGTGAATTTGCCTGCAAGAATTTATAGCGGGAAGGCCAGGTAGCCTTGGACAGGAACAAGGCTTTGAGGTCAGAGCACCCTTGACTGGAGTCCTGGTTCAGCCTCACAATAGCTGTGTCCTTAGGTGAGTGTCTGAATCTTTCTGTGTCTCAGTTTCCTCATCTTTGGTAAATTGGGGATAATGATAATGATGATAATAGTAATAATAATACCAACCTCATATGGTTACTCATGGTTACTGTGATGGTAAAATGAGATGATGCCTATGCCTATAAAGAACTTAGCACAGTCCTCACAAACCATTAATGCTGAGAATGTCATTTGCCATCATCCCCATCAACACTATTTTGTTGCTAAGAGTGGGCCCAAGTGGATCATTCTCTATCCTTCTGCCAGTTTTGTTGCCAAAAAGTGACTCATTTCTGTTACTTCCTCTTGTAGAACCTTTCTTTCCTTCCATCTCTCCCCATACAAGAAAGTCCCCATTACCTACAGGGAAAAGTTCAAACTCTAGTCTGCCCTTCACGGTTGACCTCTAGCCTGTTTCCACCCCATTTCCCTTGTTTCTTTACTCTACTCATGACCCCCTACACTCCATCCCTTGCCTTGAGCATCCTCTGTATTTTCTCACTTCTGAGTTTTTGAGCCTGATAATCCCTCTGCCCCGAAAGCCCTTCTTCTGCCCCACAACCAGCCAAAGAAATCCTCCCTTTCCTTTATGGCAGTCTAACTGTGAAGACTCGCCCAGGCAGGGGGCGCTTTTTTTCCTGTGTCCCTTCAGCTCTCTCCACAAGATCATCAGAGCCTTTAAGGTATAGTACACTGAGTTAGTAGGCACGTTGATCTCACTCTCTCTCTCTCTCTGTGTCCTCTGCACCAGACTGCGCACAGCTCGTCTCCTCCCAATCTGTGAATCCCTGGAACTGGGCTGGGCCATCCCATGGTGGCGTCTTAGCTCCAGTCCACGGACGCAGAGTTACCAGGGCATTTTCTACAGCTCCCTGGACAGCCCCTTCCATGTGGACAGGGCCTTGCCAGTCTTCTCTCCTTGAATCCACAGAGCTAGCCCAGAACTCAGCTCTCACTTAAATGTGAATAGTGAAGGGCAACTGAGATGATGAATGAGAAAACGCTGTGTAAACAGTAAAGGGCTGTGTGTGGTATGTGAGAGTCTGTTGTGATTATTTGATTCATGGGGACTCACTGCTAATGAGAGTACAGTTGGCCCTCTGTATCTGTGGGCCCTGCATCCTTCAGTGAGGAGGGCCAACTATGGTCTTGAGCATCCCTGGATTTTGGTAATTTAGCAGGTCCTGGAACCAGTTCCCCTTGGATACTGTCTCTGAGTCTCAGCTTGCCCAGGGATGAAGAGAGTATTTTTGAAGGTTCTAAGATATCTCCGAGGTCACTGGAAAGAGACAGCTGTCCTAAACAGACCAGCACCCAGGCTGCCTGCTTTTTCTCTGGGCCTTCTACTTGCATCAGAACCCACAGTGGTTTCTCTGAACCCCTCTCCTTCACCTCCTCTTCTCCTGGGCCCCTGTTGCAGCCTGTCATGTGTCTCCACTCCACTCGGCTGTGTTCAGACAGCAGCCCCCGGCCCAGCTCCCCAGCGTGGCATACTGACTGCCTTTTGTCCACAATGTTCCACGAGCTCCTTCCCAGCCTGAAACAGGGCAGGCAAAGCCAGTCTTGATCCGGCCCCACTTCATCCCTGTGTTCAATCTTCCAACAAATGCTGGGCTAGGCGTGGGAGATAGAGAGCTGAGCTAAAAAGTGGGGTTCCCTCCTCATAGCTCACAGTCTAGGGGACCCTTTCCAACTTCACTGTTTACTAATCCTCAGTGCCAGCTCTCAGCTCCCCACTGAGGTCTAATGTGAACATTCTCTGTGCTTTTGCCCTCTCAGAAATTCTGGTCCCGGGACTTCCCCAGCGGTCCAGTGGTTAAGAGTTCACCTTCCAATGCAGGGAGTGCAGGTTCGATCCCTGCTCGGGGAGCTAAAATCCCACATGCCTCACGGCCAAAAAAAACACAAAAAGAAAAACAAAACCAGAGCATAAAACAGAAGCAATATTGTAACAAATTCAGCAAAGACTTTAAAATGGTCCACATCAAAAAAAAAATCTTAAAAAAAAAATAGAAATGCCAGTCCCTCTGTGATAGACACTGCTAGATGTCCTCCCTCTGTCAGCTCTCCCTTCTGCCTTAGGGACAGGGTCTGTCCTGAGCTGGACATACAGCTACCTGGAAAAGAGAATGTATCTCCCAGCTCCCCTTGTCATGAGATGTGGCCCAAGCTCAAGTGACTTGTCCCAGGACTCACAGGAAGAAAGCGTGGGAGCCACTTTTTGGTTTCAAGGGACATTCCCTTGACCACTAGGTAATAAATAGGGAGATAGAGCCACCACAGGTACCTCGGAAGATCCGTTGGATCAGCAACTGAATGAATGTTTGCACTGACCTCTGGCCCTGGCTGGGTTGAGGTGGGCCCTCGCACGTACCTGTGTTGTAGTGCTTGGTGCAGTACCTCAAGTCCTTCTCCTCCTTCAGGATAAACTGGGGCAGAGTCAGTCCATCTGCCACCTGCACAGCCCCCTGCTCCTGCCACTCAAAGATGAGGTCATTCATGGTGTATCCAACTGGGATGGGATGAGAAGGAGGAGAAGTCACCACCCGGAAGCTCTTATTTGAAGCATGTCAGGGGTGCTGCAGGAAGGGCGTCTAACATGAAGCATGTTAGAAGCAGAGAGGCATCAGACACTCAGTGGAACTCATGAGACTATGTCGCTGCTGCGGTTTTTTTCTCCCCACACGAGAGGTTAAAGCTGGTTTCATTGTTGACATCTACCCCACAGCCCTTCCACCTCTCTTACCCACCCCTGCCAGCCTCCCACCTTAGCTTGTCCTCTTGCCCTCACCCCTCAGTCCCATGTCAGATTCAGCTGACCTCCGCTCTTTTTGCCTGTGCACCATCCTTGCAAGCCCCCCTCTTGTGCCCCCAGCAGATTTTCCTCTGGGGAATAACTGTATGGTATGCTATCCTGGCGGGGCTATCAGTTGGGGGCCAAGGTGTGAGATGGTGACTCAGCTAGGCCAATCAGACTCTCTGCCCCAGGACTTTGACTGTTGAGTAAAGTGACAAAGGGTTCGGAGATGGCTGGTGCAGACTCTCCTCAGAGGTGGTGCTCCGAGGGGATGGTCTGTTAGTTCCTGTTGCCTAAATGCTCTGGCCTGGTTCTTGTACTTTAGCTTTTCCTTCAAGTCCATGTGGAACCCCTATGTCCTTCCACTTAATTCCATTCTTTACATGAGTCAGATTGGTTTCCGTGTTTGCAGTCAAAGAAGTGAGCTCCCCCATCTGTTAAAATCTTGGTTCACCTGTGATCTCCTCCATAAAGCCTTCTCCATACCCTGTCTCCTTACCCAGTCAGAAGGAAGTGCACTTTCTGCCTTGAGGCCACAGCATTTTGTACGTCTAACCACACACTTACCACTTGCTGCCTGCCTTAGAGTTACTTGTGCAGAAGACCTCTCCCTTGCTGGAGTGAGCATCCCTGTGAGTTCAAGGACCATGACTTATTCAAGCTATTGCTCCTCCATTCCTGGCGAGCATGTTCACAGGGGACATGGAACAGTGCCTCTTTGGAGAATGCTGCTGGCTCCAGAGCTGAACTTCAGTCAGACAATGCTAGGGAAGTTATATTTCTAATGCGTTTTCTAAGAGCAAAGCTCCTCATCTGGTATTTTGGGCTATTACAGTAATCTCCTGGGGTCCAGTGGTTAGGAGCATCTGTGTGGGAATTTATGCTGGTCCCACGGGGATAGGAGAGTCTGGTTCTTTTAGAGGCCTCATGCAAGGGACTCACAGCTTTCCAGTTGCATAATGCACGTCTGGACGTCCATGGGGAAATTCTTCAAGTCCATGGGGCAGGCCAGTGTCAGGGTGATTCTGGGAAGAGAAAGGAGCTGTATGATGTTGGAACCACAAACCAGAGAAGCTGTGCCTCTGTTCCAGTCACTACTGGAAAATCAGTTATCTAGGAAAGGCCAAGGAGGCTAGGGAACCAGTGTTTATTGAAATAATATATGTATATTTCCACGTCAGAGAGATAAAGTAGGTTGCCTAAAGTCACACAAGTCAATGGAACTTCTGGGCTTCTTTGGCGTCTGTCTGGCTTCTAGAAACTTGCCTTTAGCAAGTTGCCTGAAGGCCTGTAGGCCATGGGCCACCTGCATCCCTTCTCTTCTGTAGAGCCCTCAGGTAGGACAGAGCCTGAATTTTAAATTGAGCACCACCAGGCCTCAAGCATCCCCAGGTGCACCTGTATGTAGCAGGTGCGCAGGTGGTTCTTGGGTTCTCCCTTCACACACTAGGCTCATCAAAAGTGATTTCCAAGAGGCTCCCTGCACGCTGGGTGTCCAACACAGCCGACTCGCGTCTGCGGGCTCCTGCTGGGGTCATTTGGGGGGTGGTGGTTGCTCCAGGCGTCTGGGCTAGCTGTTTATTTTGGGTTGTTCAGCCCTGGCAGAGACTGCAGCCTCAGAACCAGAGGGAGTCCCCTTAACAGAATCTGAGGTCTGCAGCTCAGCTGCGATGCAAGACTTCAGCTTGAAACGCTTTGCCAGCGTCTGAGCCCCTGCTGCAGGGAACAGAGAAGAAAGGCTCGTGGAGGCCAGAGAGACTTAGATCATCAGGCCAACTCCTGCACTGGACAGGTGAGAAAACTGGGATGCAGAGAAGGCTAGGTGGGGAGGCATGTCAGGTCACACAGCCAGCTGATGGCTCAGCCAGGGTTCAAAACCAGGTCTCCTGGCTTTTGGATTTTGAGCTCGTATGTTTGCTGGTGGGCTTTCTAGCACTGCTGTCCTGAAAAGCCAACCTCAATACCCGAAGACCCCTAACTGGTGGTCTTGTGGGGCTTAGCTGCTGGCACCTCGGCCCCATGTGGTGAGGCCCACGGCCTGGCGCGAACTTCCTCCTCCAGCTCTCACCCACGGCTGTGGATGCGGGCCCTTTAAGCACAAGGCAGAGGCAGGGAGGGAAAGGGCAGGGAGAGGGAGGGGAAGAAGAGGGGAAAGAGGGAGTGGGAGAAGGAGGGGGAAGGGAAGGGAAAGTGCACGCAGTTGAATTTCTGAAGATAAAAGCTCCAAAGTGGGGCAGCCGTCACACTGGGTGAATTTCCTGAAGTTGAATGACCTTGGAACATCACTTTCTGCTGATTTGTCTTTCTGTCATGCTGCACTGGGGCTTAGCTTCCTGGAGATATGAAACTGAGCCTGGCTGCGGCAGAATCCAAGCCAGCCAGGCCTCGGTGGCCATCCTGAGCCCATCACCCTTCCAGTCTGGATGCGCACTGGGTGGGGCGGGCAATGGGTACGGAAGGCCATGTTGGCCTCGGATTCCTCCATGGTGCCTCCTTTACCTGCTGAGGTCCCTGAGTCCCCTCTCCCACCCAGCCTGCTCTCAGGGGAGACTCTGAATCCATTCACATTTGGGGATTAGGATCTGTGCGGCCTCTCCAATGGGCTTGGACACTTAAAGCTCATCTCCTAATGGAAATAAAAAGATATATTCCCCTGAGGGACTGGAGGGGCAGGAGAGTCGTTTAGGACCAGTGTCCCCCCCCTTTTTTTTAACTTTTTATTTTATGTTGGCGTATAGCCGATGAACAATGTTGTGATGGTTTCAGGTGCACAGCAAAGCGACTCAGCCACACATATACATGTATCCATTCTCCCCCAGACTCCCCTTCCATCCAGGCTGCCACATGACATTGAGCAGAGTTCCCTGTGCTACACAGCAGTAGTAGGACCAGTGTCCCTTTAAGCTCTTTGAAATAAAAACATACTCATTAACTCATCAAATATTTGAGTGCCTATTGAATGCTCTGCACTGTTCTTCTAGGCTCTGAGTGGGCATTAGGTGCACACTAACAGATGAGAATCTAGGTTCTGCTACTTTGTAGCTGTGGGAACTCTGGCAAGTTGCTTAAACTTTCAGATCCTCACTTGTCTAATCTGCAAAGTGGGCATAATAAAGCCTACTTCATAGGGTTGTTAGGACGATTATAAATAATACATACAAAGTCTGAGCCTAGTAGGTAAATTCCCAGTGAATGGTACGTAGTAAGGATATAACATGGACATTGGTCCTTCTCTCCATGCCTTGGGGGAGGAGACTGAGAATTAGGTGGGTTGGGAGGGGCACAGAGTGTGGCAGGAAGCTCTGAAAGTTTGCCCATAACCAGTGTATGCAGGATATCCCCCAACTGGGGAGGGGAGTCCCAGCAGACTCAGTGCAAGGAGCAGAGGATAGAAAGGCTTTCTAGAAGGGAGGGAGCAGCCCTGGCTTGTACCTGTGAGCAGCACCGTCCACCTGGCAGACCATTTATGTTGAAGTTGCTGTGATTTTTCAGACTTTGTGCCTTTGCTCGGCTATTATTTAAAATTATGATAGAAACGTTTAACATGAGATCCACCCTCTTAATAAGTGTTTAAATGTACAGTAGAGTATTGTTAGCTATAGAGTATCATTGTTCAGCAGCTCTCTGGAATTTATTCATCTTGAGTAACCGAATGTTCCTGGGGTCAGCATTGTCTTTGAGTATTCTTTTCCCATCTTGTTTGATTGAAATTCTGCGTAAGCTTGGGGGCCTAACTTTAACCTTCCCTCTCTAGGATGCTTCCTTGGTCCCCCTGGTTATAATGAACTGCTCGCTTCTAGGAGTTCCCGTGGTATTTTATTCTTACTTGCTGAGTGTAAGCTGCAGAGCTGGCTCTGCCTATTCCGTAAAGGTGTTCGGTTGCCAGGGCCTGTTCACCTCTGTTTGGCCCTCCTCTTAGCGTCTGCCCCCACAGGGTATGTTCTGAGAATGGAGGGGATGAGCCTGTACAGAACTCACCGGATGCTGTAGAGGACATTCCCATTCCGGGAGATCCTCAGCAGTTTGTTGTCCGTGGTGATCTCGTGGAAGTGGGCCCCCTTCTCATTGGCAAAGAACAAGTCAGGTTTCCAGATGGAGTCCAACATGGATGGGTCCAGGTCCAGAGAGTCATCCGGGTATTCGTTGTAGGCCAGCCGGGGGTCGTTCCACTGCTGCCGTAGGAAGATGTTGACCCTATAGTCCTACAGGCAGGAGATAAGGAGGTGGACTCAGAGTTAGGCCCTGGGATGTCACATCTTGGAGGGCCCAGGTGCTTTCGGTCAGCACTTCCCAAAGCCCCTCCTGGAGGATGCTATCAGAGCATGGTTGCATCTTACATGGGGATGAGACGTAAAGTCTGTGCATCAGGCAAAAATCAGGGCAGTCATAATTATCCCTGAAAATTCTCTAGATGCCCTGTTAAGTATATTCACCTCTGAACTGAGATTAATTAAATGTTATTCTTTCTTCTGAAAAATTTAAAAAATGAAGTTCATACTGATGTAATAAACACCTGTTTTTCATCCTGTTAACATTTTGTTGTGTTTGCTTCAGTTTTTGTTAGATAAGAGAAATAATACATCACAGATAAAGCTGAAGTCCCCCTTTTATTATCAACCCCATCAGTGCAGTAATTCTTATGCCCACTAAGGTTTGAGAGTCACTATTCTAGACAGATTGAAGGAACAAAAGAAAAGACTAAAAGCTGATGCCTGAGCACTCACCATTTTGCCCAATTCCCAAGCCGTGAAGGAAAGTTGGGTGGAGGGATTTTATAGTGTTCTGCTGGTCTTAGGGTTCACACCACTCTGTTTTAATACCGGCCTTCTGTTACCTTCTATAACGTGTTGATTTGTTTGTTTGGGGAGGACTAATAGATGCCACATCTTACTGGAACCCAGCGCTAAGTTAAATGCTCTCTGATGGGACAGAAAAAGTCACGATGAAACCAAGTAGGGAAATGTTTGATTAAACCAAATGTATCAGATTTCTTTATGGCAGGACTTCTCAGAGACCTTAATATGCTGAGGAGTTGTGTGCATCTCCAAGAGGGGAGTAGACTATGCAACATTTCCTTGATTTATTTTGGCCATAGAACTCTTTTATTTTGTGCATGAGGCTCATCTTCTACAGAATGTGGGTTAGAAATTGCCGTCCTAGTCAAAACTACCCCCTTCCCCACCTTTTTTTTTTTTTCCAGATGAGGAAACTGAAATCTAGAGAGAGTTGAGACTGGCCGTGTCTCTCTGAAAAGGTAGAGCAGAGTTGATTTTGAAGCCCAGGTACCTTGACTCCTAGCTGAGGATTTGTTCATTGGGTCTTAGAGGGTCTTAAAGAATCCATTTAGTTCCCATTAACAACCTGAGAAGCAGTTTGTGGTAGGTCTCCACAGTGGGAAACTGGGTAATGAAGTTAAGAAATATTTCCATTAAGAAAAGTTTTAAATTTTGTTAGAGAGACATTGTAAACTTGGGGCCCGTGAATATTCCATTGCAAGTAGAATTTGGGGTGTATTTGTGTTTTCCTATGAAGAAGGGTATAGCTCTCTCTGTTGGATTCCCAAGAGGGTTTATAGTTCCCTAGAAGATTAATAACCTCAGTTGAAGTCCAACTTTAAATGTTCTCCTTCAGGGAATAATCTCTGCTCAGAAGCACGTGCTGCTGCTTTTTCTCTGAAGGTGCAGGATAAAGGAGGTTATGCTATATTTTCTTTTGGGGTGCTACCCGTAAATCCCGATCACCCTCGATCTGTCATCAGCAGGAATGGACTGAAGCAAACAGCCCTTCTGCCCCCCACGCTCCCCCCTGCCACTTCCTCCCACATTCTGTTTGCCTACAGGAATATCAGTAGCTTCCTGAAATGTTCCAAGATGTCTTATGGGACTGTTCTATAATTTAGCTGAAGCCTCTCCCTCCAGCCCCATAGAAAATGACATTTGGTCTCATAATCAGGAATAAAGACGCAGACGTAGAGAATGGACTTGAGGACACGGGGAGGGGGAAGGGTAAGCTGGGACGAAGTGAGAGAGTGGCATGGACATATATACACTACCAAATGTAAAATAGATAGCTAGTGGGAAGCAGCTGCATAGCATAGGGAGATCAGCTCGGTGCTTTGTGACCACCTAGCGGGGTTGGATAGGGAGGGTGAGAGAGAGACGCAAGAGGGAGGAGGTATGGGAACATAGGTATATGTATAGCTGATTCACTTTGTTATAAAGCAGAAACTAACACACCATTGTAAAGCAATTAGACTCCAATAAAGATGTTAAAAAAAAATTTCCTATCTTATCAGTCCTGCGGTGGAGGGAAAACTTCAGGCCAGACTGGAGGTTGATTCTTTGTTTTTCCTGTTGATTGTAATAGCTCCCAACCTGGCCCCATCTCATCAGTTTGTCCTGTGGATTTTACATGAAGTGCGTGTGTTTGTGTGTGTGTGTGTGTGTGTGTGTGTGTGTGTGTGTGTGTGAGTGAGAGAGAGGGAGAGAGGGAGAGAGGGAGGGAGGGAGGGAGGGAGGGAGGGAGGGAGGGAGGGAGAGATGAGGCACTGGGAGTCATGTCAGAGTAAACAGACTATGAATGGTTGGACAGAAAAAGCCTTCAGTCCCCAAACCCCAGCTGCACTTCTGATGTTCTTGCCAGCAACATGTCAAGCCAGTTTATGTGGCTGGAAGGAAGAAAAGAAAGTGGCATTTCTTAAAATGGCCTGTTAGGCACCAGGCACTGTTCTAGATACTGTCACATACGTGTAATCCTTACAAAACCCCTGCAAGCTAGACATTCAAATTATCCTAGTGAGGTTCAGGAAACTGAGGTTTGGAAAGGTTGAGCTAGTAAGCAGCAGAGCTGGAATCTGAATCCACATCAGCCCGACCTTCTAGTGAGCACTTGTTGATTACGTCCCCTGGCTATGGATGGCTGGTTCTGTGCTGGGGAGCCTCTTCTCTCACCCCCACTGCCTGCTCAATTTAAGCCTTATCTCCTGTAGGAGGCTTGGTGCCCCCAGGCTTCCCTGACTTCTTCCTTTTCTGATCTCCTAGCAAAACGGAATGGCCAGAAACATTTAATTTAGCACTACCTCACTGTGTGTGTCTTATCTCCTCAACCTGAAGGGCAACAGTTTGAGAGGATAAACCTGACCTTTTCTTTCTCTTGCACCATCCTACCTACTCACCCAGTCGGTGTACCTGGAGCTACCCACCACCCAGGAGGGGGAGGGGGAGGGGGAGGGGGAGGCAGAGCCGGAAAAAGTTGGGGTAGGAAGAGCTTTCCCCATTTTTTATTTATTTTTTATCTTTTTGACGTACGCGGGCCTCTCCCGTTGCGGAGCACAGGCTCCGGACACGCAGGCTCAGTGGCCATGGCTCACGGGCCCAGCCGCTCCGTGGCATGTGGGATCTTCCCGGATCGGGGCACGAACCCGTGTCCCCTGTATTGGCAGGCAGACTCTCAACCACTGCGCCACCAGGGAAGCCCGAGCTTTCCCCATTTTATAGCTGGAGAGACTGCGGGTCAGAGAGAGGAGGCATTGTCCAAGGTCACATAGCAATTCAGAAGAGACCTGGGATTAAAATCTGGATTTACTTCTCCGGGCCCCACTGTTAGAAAGAGGAGTTAGGCTAGATGGTCTCTGAGAACCCTTCCAAATCTAATAGGTGATCGTTATTAGTTTTATGTTCTCCGGCGACATTTAATGGAGCCTCTAAGTGCCAGGCGCTGTTCTCGGCACTGGAGAACACGTTGAGAACAAGAAAGACATGTTTATGCTGTCACAGAGCCTACGGTGTAGTGCTTACATCACACGGAGACTGGGCTCTGCTGGGGATTAGCTACAGGGCACTGGGGAGATACAGAAGCTAAGGTGAGACCAAATATGGCAGAGCCAAAAAGGAAAAGCATTTTGGGCAGTTGGAACTGCACCTGTGAAGGCCTAGAGACAAAGCAAGAGCATGGTGCTTTGGACAGAACAGCAAGTAGATGAGTGAGGGCAGGAGGGGGAGGAAGCATGCAGCGCCCAGCAGGCTGTCCTGGGGAATGCGGACTCCGTCCTGGGACTAATGTGGAGTCTTCGAAGAATTTTAAGTAGGGAAGGACATTATTACAGTTGCATTTTATTACTGATATTTAAAAATACTTTATTTTTCTTATTACAGAAGTAATGCTTGTTGATTATAAAACAATAGAAACATACGTCACTTAAAAGGAGAAAAACAAAATGAAAACCATAGGGTCTCGCTTTGAAGCGATTCATGAGAAGTGAGGGTAAGAGCTGAGGAGACTGTGTCTGGTGTCCTCAGGCGACTTGTCCCCTTCTCCTAGTGCCCCCTTCTCCCCTCAGCACCCGCTCCCCAGACGAGCTGCTGCATCGATTTTCTCCTCCCCGGTTGGTAAACAGCAGCAGGAAATGCCGTTTGGAAGGGACCAATGTAACTGTTGTAATAGGCTGAAAGCTAAATGCCGTTTTGCTTACTTGGCTCTACAGTCACTCTGGTCAGTGTTCAACCTGATGGGGGTCCATGTTCAGGCCCAGAGGCTGGAAGAGCAGCACTGGAGCTCTCCAGCTGAGAACCTCAGGTCCCACCTCTGGTAGTTGGCTTCCAGGCCTTGACCCTCAAGATGGCCCATCTTCTAAGTCCGAGGGGGAGGGACTGGTGGAGCTCTGGCTCAGCAGGCTCTAGCACCCACTCTCTAGTCTTGCATCTGAGATTCCCTGATGGCTTGATTTCTGGAAACTGGGCAGCTTCCATGCTTGCGAGACCAAGGTAGAGTATTAACTCATTCATTTGTTCGTTCTATCATTCAACAAACATGGATGGAAGACTTCCTGTGTGCACCCACCCCCGCGCCGTCCCCGCCCCGGTTATGCCTAATTTCAGACTCTAACCTCTCCCAGCAAACTCCTCTAAACTCAGTATTGTGGTGAAATAGGAAACATGAGGTGCTTTAGTAGGAAAGAGCTAAGAACCTGGTGGGTGTGTTGGTGGGAAGAGGACGTGAAGGGCAAGATGTGTGCCCACAGCAGGCAGAACCAAGAGCCATCACCCAAGAGGAGGAAGAAGAATCAGATTCTTGTACCCTCCTAAGTCTCAGCCTTCTAGCCGTTAAAGGGATGTTTCTTCTCTAAACTTGATTCAACTCTATAAACACTTATGAGGCCCAGTGGGAGAACGGTGAGAGCAGAGGCTCAGGTCTTGGCTTCTACCCTCACAGAGCTCAGATTATCTAGCAAGCAGGGCAAGGTATGGACACAAATCTAACATACAAAACTGAAAGTGCTAAGGGTCAGAAGAGGTTCTAACAAGCTGCTATTAGATATTGCTTTCAAGTCATTGACATTACTTCCAGGCAGGTTGGGTGATTCTGGAAGTGATTTTGGGGAGAAGGTGGCATTTGAAATGGCCCCTATCAGGTTGTTTCATCCTCCTGAAGTTAGCATCTCTAGATCTGGTGTTGTTCTGAGATATGAATAATATCTGATTTTGGCTGGAAAGGAGGCCAGTGATGTGTGAGGAGGAAGGACAGAGGTGAGGAATACAGGTGTAGAGCAGGACAGGATGTGAGGACCAGGGCTTTGGCCTTGGTGTATTTAGGGTTAGGATTTGTAGAGTTGGGGGGGGTGGGGTGAGGGGGGCAGGTTATCAAAGGAATTTCATGTGGAAGGAATAGCACCAGGAAAGGTGTATAGGCAGGGGCATTCAAACATTTCAGTTTAGCTCAACCGTCAGCTGTGTAAGTAATAAAAGTCCCTATTATTGAGGACCTACTAAGTACCAGGCATTGTGCTAAGCATGCCACAAACTTCTGCTCATTTTATGTTTAAAACAGTCCTATGATTATAGGTGGTTTCACCTTAATTTTATAGATGAAGAAGGCTCAGGGAGATTAAGTAATTAGTCCAAATTCACACAGTAAATAATGGGCTTGGAATTCAAATCTGGTTTGTCTAATTATATAAAGCGCATTCTCTTAACCACTCTGCTGTGATGAGGCTGTAGAATGGATTGATTTGAAACTGTGGGTATCCTTAACTGCCAAACCAAGGTGTTTGGATCTTATTCTGTAGCCAGTTGGGCACCACTGAAGTCTTAAGCAGTGGAGCAATATCCCAGTTTGACTTCAGGAAGATCAGCGTGGGAGGCGTGACCATGAAGTGCTGAATTGAGAGAAAACGGGACCAGGGAGACTTATTTTGAGGCCACTGTGACAGTTCAATGAAAGATAAGGAAGAGCTAAACTGAGATAGTAGGGATGGAGAGTGGGGCAGAGGAGAGAATCATTGTTCTTTGTCATCATCATCTTATCCTTCATCATTTTCATCACAAATATTACAGGTAGACTTCTGTCTCAACTCCTTCCTTTTACACACGGCCCAGAGAGGGAAAGAGACTTTTCTCAGGCCACACAGCAGTTCAGTGACTAAGGTGGGACTTGCATACAGAAATCTTGACCCCTTTCCCACTACTTTTCCTAATCCCTTGTACACCTTTAAGGGCAGGAGGAGGAGAACCGAGCTGAATCTGCCATCAGGCAGTCTCTGCTCTCCTTGGAGAAACTCTAACTTAGACTCAGCTCTGACAGGATTTGGGATTAAGATGTGTGAGAGCTGGAGCAGTCTGCTGAGAGCCAGGGACCAGGGGGCATTCAGAGTGGAGGGTCCCAGGCTTGGTTTATGAGCTGCTGCTGCTTCTCAAGCACTTTCCCAGACCTCTGAGAAGCACTGTGGAATCAGAGTCAAAGATGTTGCCTTCAAATGTGAGAAGAGTCAGCCCCAGTCTCCTCACTGCCCTGTGAGAGTATGGACCTGGCTCACCGGCACATGGAGAGTTTACTGAATCTTGAGTGAGTGCCAGACACAGTGCTAAGGGCTTTAATGATCCCTCTCCCCAGATTCTCACAGGGATACCATTTTATGGATAAACTGAGCCTGGGGAGACGGAATGCTTTTTCTAAAGTTAGTGACACAGCTGAGGCTCGAATCCATGACTGGCTGACTCCAAAGTCCTGTGCTTTTAAGTAGTACACTGTGTTCGCTTCTTTCTTTCTTTTTTGTTTTTCTTTTTTGTGTCAGTTCCTTTTATTAATAACGTCTCATACTTATTAACTGCTTTTTACTTTACAAAGCACCCTCACATGAGTTTTGTTCTATGAAGTTTGGCATGAAAGGGAAGATTCTTATCTCCATTGGATAGACGTGGACATTAAAGCCCTAACAGCTCAAGTTCCCAGCACTAGTTACTGGCAGATGCAGAATTGATAATAACAATGCACATAATACATTGAGATGTTACCACATGCAAGGGATGATGCTAAGTTCTTAATGTGTGTTGTTTTATATTTACAATAATCCTGTGATGTAGGTTCTAAAATTATTCTCATTTTACAGTTAGGCAAATTAAGGCACGCAGAAGTTAAAGTACTGTACCCGACGTCACACAGCTAGTAAGTGGCAAAGCTGGGATTTGAACCCAAGATGTTAATGCCAGAGCCCATGCATTTAGCTACTAGACTACACCATGCAGAATCTCCCAGATTTGTACTGAGCGACACTTTTGTGATACCTCAATGCCATCAGCTACTGCCTCTGGCTGCTGTTATGTTCCTGTGGGTTTGTAGATACCCACAATTAACAGGAAGTATTAAAACAAGGCAAAGGAGGGGCGTGGGATGAATTGCGAGACTGGGCTGGATGGACATATATACACTATTGATACTATGTATAAAATAGATAACTAATGAGAACCTACTATATAGCACAGGGAACTCTACTCAGTGCTCTGTGGTGACCTAAATGGGAAGGAAATCCAAAAAAAGAGGGGATATATGTATACGTATAGCTGATTCACTTTGCTGTACAGTGGAAACTAATACAACATTGTAAAGCAGCTATACTCCAATAAAAATTTTAAAAAATAAAAAATAAAAACAGGCAAAGGACAAAAGGCTTCTGCCCCAGGTCCAGCAGTCTACTAGTACTCCTACATTGTTCCTGATTTGCCCCTTGAATTTTTTTTTTTTTTTCTTTTTTTGGCCACGTCGCACAGCATGTGAGATCATGTGAGATCTGACTTCCCAAATCCCAGAGTGTAAATGGCCTAGCATTAGCTGTGTAGACAGACTGAACGTGTGATGGAAATCCCTAGCATCCCTGACTAGGGACTGAACCTGCACCCCTTGCATTGAAAGCACAGAGTCTTAACCACTGGACCACCAGGGAAGTCCCTGCCCCTTGGATTTGACCCACTGTCTGCTCTACACTCAAGTACAGAGCTGGCAGACTCCCCGGATCCTGACCATTGCGTCCTTGGCTCCAGTTGCCTGCTCCATGCCTTCAACCTCTCCTAAGTCACCACCCTGCCTGTTGCATTCTCATTTGGATCGCACATAATCAGGGCTGCATTTGTTGTGAAGAACTGCCGATGGTTTGGACAAGTGGAGCGGAGCCTCTTTGTTTATCTTCAGGGGATCACTAAAGCCCAGCGTGAGTTTAATAATTACATAAAAATGCTAATTGCAGCCACTTTTATTGGATGTCTAACGTTTGCTAGAATTTTATATGCATTGTATCTCTAAACTTTTCATCAGCCTAGCACACTGAATATTATTATACTCATTTTACAGGGGAGGAAACTGAAATTCAGAGAGGTTAAACAGAGCTTAAGTGTCTTGCCCAGAGGTCCATAGCTAGTAGGTGCTAGAGCAGGAATGTGAATCCACGGCTGTCTGGCTCCCAATTTCACATTCTTTTGACAATTGCATGCTGCCTATTTCCTTTTTTTTTTTGGCCACTCTGTGAGGCATGCGGGATCTTAGTTCCCCAACTGGGGATTGAACCCGTGTCCCCCGCAGTGGAAGTGCGGAGTCTTAACCACTGGACCACCAGGGAATTCCCTCTGTTTCCTTTTTTTGAAAACCAAGTTCCTAGATGGGTAGGTGAAAGAAACATAGTAGACATAGTATACTGGGATCTCACTGAGCCCATGTGACAGGTTGGCTCATACGTATCCTCGTAGTCAGTATCAGATGGAGAACTTTGTATTGTGATGCTAAACTGAGGTGGATCTGTAACTGGTTGCCAAAGGATGCAAATTGAAGCATGGATATTAACCTGAAAAGGGGAAAGAGGACAGTATTGGCAGTACAGGGCATAAAAGTGAGACATGCCACTAGCGAACTTGGAAATATGGAAAATAAGTTTGATCTCTGCGAGTTAAACTAACAGGTGAACATGCAGCAGAGAAATTTGGCAAGGCTCAGCATCAATCACAATGACCCATGTGTAATCTCAATGATTTAGAACAGGCCTGTGTTTGTAATTTATTAAGTGGAACCCTAGTTTATTGTATTATGTCTTTTTTTTTTTTTTAAGGGTTTTTGCAGCTTTGGAGCTTTTTTTTTTTTAATTATTTATTTATTTTGGTTGCCCTGGGTCTTGGTTGCGGCAGGCAGGCTCCTTAGTTGCGGCTTGAGGGCTCCTTAGTTGTGGCTCGTGGGTTTCTTTGTTGTGGGTGGCCGGCTCCTTAGTTGTAGCATGCAGCCTCCTTAGTTGTGGCATGTGAACTCTTAGTTGTGGCATGCATGTGGGATCTAGTTCCCTGACTAGGGATCAAACCCGGGCCCCCTGCATTGGGAGCATGGAGTCTTAACCACTGCACCCCCAGGGAAGTCCCTACTGTGTCTTGTTTAGAGAACTATTTTATAAACATATTGGAGACATTCATTCGGTAGTATAAGAAAGGGCAGTTTGATGAGCAGGAATTTGGCAGTTGGTAGTCTAGCATCATCTGAAGGATAGGGTCACACTGCTTGGGGGAACACCAACTTTTTTTGTGTCTGAAAAGAGGGTTTCTGTGTGGTGAGGAGGGATGGTTTCTTAGACCTCTCTCTGGCCTGGATGAGATTTTCCTCAAGACTGTCTACCTTCTTTTCCTCCAATTTGGTATGTCAAAAGCAACTTTTGATTTGTTTTCCCTGGTATTCGGCAAATGGCAAGGGAGTGCTTTCATGGAGGACACAAGCATGCTGTTATTGGAATAGAAAGCCCCATTATAAAGTAAAATAACTTGACGGTCTTATTTACCCACTTCAGTCTTTTGTGGCTTTGATTGTCATTAGTCAGCCTTCCTGAATCTGATCTGATGGAGAGCCAACCCTGGGATGCCATAAATTCACGACTGTGATGCCTCCCATGGTGGTGTATTGGAGAGAGTCATCCAGCAGACGTTACCAAGACTGCCTATAACCCCATTTTCTGCCTCTTAACAGACTCTATGGCATGTGTGAGGGCTCTCTCCTTGGCTTCCTCTCGGTCTGCAGTTTACCAAGGCTTTGGGAGTGTCGAGATATGTCTAACTGGATGGCCCTTAATAGACTTTTTCTTGGACTTCCCAAATCCCAGAGTGTAAATGGCCTAGCATTAGCTGTGTAGACAGACTGAACGTGTAATGGAAAAAGCAACAACAAACAAGGATCTCATCCACAATATTAACCAACCTCACACAATATTCAGTAATAAACCTAATGAGAAATGTGTGACTTGTGTGTGTGTGTGTATATATATATATATATATTTATATATATATACACACACACACACAGCGAAATGCTTCTAAAGCTTTACTGAAAGGCATAAAGGAATACCTGTATAAATGGAGAGACATACCACATTTATATAATATTGTTAAGATGTCAGTTCTCTACAAGTGAATCTATAAATTCAATGCAACCTCAATCAAAATCTGAGGCAATTTTTATAGCATCAACAAGCTGATTCTACAGTTTGTATGCAAGAGAAAATGGACTGGAAATGACAAGAAAACCTTATTAAAGAAGAACAACAGAGGACTTTCTCTACCAGATATAGAAATACAGTGTTAAACCATAGTAATTAAAATAGAGTGGAAACAGATAATAGAGCAATGGACAATAAACTGAGACTAGAAAAAGATATATGTATATGTGTGTGTGTGTGTGTGTGTGTGTGTATGTGTATGTGTGTGTATATATATATATATAGATAGATAGATAGATTTAGTTTCTGAGAAAGGTAGCATTTCTGATCAGTGGAGAAATAATGGCTACTTAAGAATAATGCTGGAAAATTACTATCTAATCAGAGAAAAATAGAATTAAACCATCACCAAATACTTTACAGCAAACTAAACTCCAAATGGATTATGGAGGTATATGTAAAAGAAGAAACTTATAATATTATTCAAAATGCCCATTATGCAAAAAAAGAAAGAAAAAAAGCAAAGATACTCAAATCCACTAGGAATCTGGAGTGAAAATTAAAAATGACAGTGAAGTACCATTTAAAAAATCCCATTTGGTAAAATTAAAAAGCTTGATAATATCTTGAGTTGGCAAGGATAAAAACGCTGTTGTGGGAACAATTATTGAAGCTTCTTTGGGAGCAAGTTGGGCAATAATATTTGTCAAAATAGTGCAGGTCCTTTGATAAAGTAATTCCACTTCTGTAATATATCCTAAGGAAGCGCGCAGAGTCATGTGCAAGACTATTCATTGTGGCCCTTATTTGTAATAGTGAAAGCTGCATGAACCTACAGGCCCATCAGGAGACAAGTGGTTAAATACCATGAAGTGATGTTATGTCCAGAGCGTGGAATTTTACAGGCGGGCCATAAATCTGGAAATACTGATTAAAATCATTTTGTCACATACTGAACGTAATAATAATAAACCATTGTTATGTTTCCAAATTTGAGGGTGTGTAGAACGTTAAGAATGAGTTAGACCTGTATGTAGTGATGTGGAAAGATTCCAAGACATGGTGAAGTGAAAAAAGCAAATTGTATTGCACAATCCTATCTAGACAAAGGTGTAATAACGAAGGGATGTATCGATACATTCAAGGAAAGAAGACCAGTAAGACATACACCAAAGTGTTTTCTGCAGTGGCTAACTCAGGTGGGACAGGGGGAGACTGCAAAGCAGGGGCATTCCTGTTTCTCTCTCTCTTCTCTTTTTTACTGGACTTACTACAAAACTTGTTTTCATCTGTTGCTCATATACTTTAAAAAAATGTTCCAGAGTTTTGCTGTCCATAAGCATAGTGTCAGTCAATACTGTGACTTGTTACCTAAACTGAAATGTCTTCTTTTTTTTTTTTTTGGCTGCACCTAGTTCCCTGACCAGGGATCGAACCCATGCCCTCGGCAGTGGAAGCTCGGATTCTTAACCACTGGATTGCCAGGGAAGTCCCTAAACTGAAATGTCTTTGAGGTGGTGTGTGTAGAAATGATTTTAGGGTTCTGAGGAGGTCCCCAGAGCTACCTTGCAGGGGCCGATTAAGGAAAAGCCCCAGGCATTGAGATTTCTGGCTTCTGTTCCACTTCCTCCAGAACAGCCCATTTTCAAAAATCAGTGTCTTAAAGTGCTGCATAAGATTCACCTTAAAAATGGACTGTGGGGCTTCCCTGGTGGCGCAGTGGTTGGGAGTCTGCCTGCCGATGCAGGGGACGCGGGTTTGTGCCCCGGTCCGGGAAGATTCCACATGCCGCGGAGCGGCTGGGCCCATGAGCCATGGCCGCTGAGCCTGCGCGTCCGGAGCCTGTGCTCCGCAACGGGAGAGGCCACAACAGTGAGAGGCCCGCGTACCGCAAAAAAAAAAAAAGAACTGTGGTGGTGGGCTGCTGTTAAAAACAATGCTTTGAAGCCCACTAACCCAGAGTAAGGATGAGCATGGCCCTGGTGCGCTCTGCTGTAAGCACTCCTGAGGGTCTGGGTTCATTGCTTGGCCTTTCAGCTCAAGGTGGAAATTGACATGCTGGCTGTACTCGGAGAGCACCCTAGATGGGAAAGGGACTGAGAACTGGGGAGAATGGCCAAGGGAGCCAGGCATGGCCAGGGAGCGAGAGGACTGACCTCAGTTATTGGAAGGGCTGTCAGGTGCAGAGATTGGTTCTCTGTGGCCCCAGGATCAGAATGAAAGCCATGAGCAAATGGAGATGTCAGAGGTGTCCCAAGATGAAGTGGGCTGCCTGGGGGGGTGCAGGGGTTCCCATCACTGGAGGTATGCAAGCAGAAACTACAACATTTGTGGCAGAGGTTCTGACAAGAGATGGGGGTTCAAACTGGAGAACCTCCAATGTTAATTCTCTCTACAAATATTGATTGAGCTCCTATGGTCCAGGCAAAGTACTGGGCACTGGAAATACAGGGATGATTGAGAAAGACAGGGTCCCCACTCTCAATAAAAAAGCAAACAAAACAACAAACTAACAAGCAAACTTTTACTTTTTAGGTATTACTCCGAAGATAATAGAACATGATGCGACAGTGACCGGAAGGGGGGACATTTTTAGATAGGGAGTCAGGGAAGGACCTTCTGAAGAAATATCTGAGCTGAGACCTGAAGGATGAGAAGGAACCATTCATGCAAAGATTTTTCTGGGCAGAAGGAGCTGAGCGTAGTAAAAGGATTAAGCAGGTGTTGCAGGATTTGAAGCAGGGGAGTGCTGTGATGTGATTTAGGGTTTAAAAGGCACTATGGGAAGTGGTAGAGAAGGGGAGGAAGGGAGGCGGGGAGGCCGGTTAGGAGGCTGTTTCAGTGAAGCAGGATAGAGATGGTGCCAAGTTGAACTAGAGCTGACAGCAGCAGAGTTGGAAAGAAGTAGATGGATTTAAGTTTTATCTTCTATGATTCAAAATCAATTCATTCAATCAACTGATTCCAATTCATTCAATCAGTTGATTCGATTTAGTCAGTTGATCCCAGAAGTAGGCTGGCATTCAGAAGTGACTGCTTCCTAAACAATGTGTTAACTTTTATGGTTGGACATAGGGGGCATTTAACCTCCTCGCATGGTAGCTGTTTTCATAGATCTTGAGGTCTCATTTGCAAATATCCAGAGGGATGGACAGCCAACGGCTTCTCTCAATACCAGTTCTGATAGAATTGCACAGATCCTACTTGTTAGCCAAACCAGAGTGCAGGTGAAGTCATGTCCTCCCACGACCCTGACACCCCCTTGGCTCTGCAGCCTCTCCTCTTGCCCCACACTCAGCAGGTGGCCTAGGCCAAGAGCAGGGCACCAGGATTCAGGCAGCCTGGGGATAATAACTGGTGATGGTGTTTATTGGCTGGAAAAGCTTGGGTGAATTAAGCCTCTCTGAGCTTCACTTTCCTCATCTATAAAATGGGATTGTTGTGTTATATGAAATGATCCCCATACTTTGCTAACCACAGATGCCTGGTTTTTAGAACAGTGCTCAGTAAATGACAAATGACGCCACCACCACCTCACCTTCTCTTTATGGCAGAGCTTTTTGAAAGAATTATCTTCCCACCGTCTTCACTTCCTTTTGTCTTGTGCTTTCGTCGTGCCCCTGAATCGCATTCTCTAATTTCATACACGCTCCCCTCCCCCATCCTCCATTGCCAAACCCATTGGATGAGATTCTCTTTTCTTACTTGACTTGTCTCCTCTTTTACTGCTGTTGAACACACACCAGCTTTTAAAACCCCTCTCCTCTCTGGGTCATTCTACGACGCCATTCTCTCCTGGAAGGTTTTATTTTATTTATTTATTTATTTTTAACATCTCTATTGGAGTACAATTGCTTTACAATGGTGTGCTCGTTTCTGCTGTATAACAGAGTGAATCAGCTATACGTATACATATATCCCCAAATCCCCTCCCTCTTGCGTCTCCCTCCCAGCCTCCCTATCCCACCCCTCTAGGTGGTCACAAAGTACGGAGCTGATCTCCCTATGCTATGCAGCTGCTTCCCACTAGCTATCGATTTTACATTTGGTAGTGTATATATAGGTCCATGCCACTCTCTCACTTCGTCCCAGCTTACCCTTCCCCCTCCCCGTGTCCTCAAGTCCATTCTCTACATCTGCGTCTTTATTCCTGTCCTGCTCCTAGGTTCTTCAGAACCATTTTTTTCCTCTTTCTGACTTACTTCACTCTGTATGACAGACTCCTGGAAGGTTTTAACATGCAGAGAACCATGATCAGATTTCTACTTCAGAAAAATTACTCAAAACCACACAACAGCATTTTCACAGCACCCGGCACATAATACATGTTCAGTAAGTGTTGCCTAGTATTGCTGTTGGTCACTGTTATTCTCTGTGTTCCATGGCATCCTGTGCATACCTCTGTAATCTCACTCATCATATTGCGGTATTCTCTTTGATTTCCTTGGCCACCTTCTCCAATAGACTCCTTGAAAGCAGAGACCTACCTGGCTCCTGTTTACTTCTGGGGACATGGGAGGATTTTACTTTTCTTCAGGTAGGGCCATGTGGCTCCCTTTGGGTAGTGAAATGTGAGCAGAAGTGCTATATGTCACTTCCGGGTGGAAAGCACTTACTTGCCGGTGTGCCACCCCTTAGTGCCTTCTTCCTCTCACAGCAAATGTGAAATCGCCTGTTGATGTGGAAATGCAAAGCTCAGCCATGACGTGGAGGACAGTAGTCCTGGAGAGTCCCCCAGATCTGTAGCAGACTTTAGGTGAGTGATACATCAGTCTTTGCTGTTCTAAGACACTGGGATTTCAGGGGTTGTTTGTTGCTGCAGGAAAGCCTAGCCTAATATGAGTAAAACAGATCTATATCCTTACAGCCTATTCAGCACGTACAGTATAGGACCTTAAAAACGGAGGTGGAAACAATAAATGAATAAATAGGGAACAGAAGGAAAAAAAAAAACTAGAAAGACATTTCCTTAGGCTTATGTGTTGGAGTCCTTGGCTGACTGGTTCAATGGTTAATAATCCTTTACATTTCTGTAGCATTCATAAAGGGCTCTCATACCCACTTCTTGTGTATTCCTACACGCCATTCTTAGAGCCAGGTGCCAAGGGGGAAGTGAGTCTCAGTGGTATTAAACTGTGGCAGAGCTAGAGCTCAAACCTTGGTCTCTTGTTTCCTGGTTCAGGGCTCTGTCCATTGCCCCCCTAATATCGACAAATAAGGCCAAACGTGTGGACGGTAGTTGCATAGGCCACTGCCAATCGCCAGGGGTCCTGGCCACAGTGTGCCTGTCTCTGTGCCAGGCTAGCCCGGCCCTTGGCAAGAGAGGCTGGAGCACACATCCTCATAATGGAAATGCTGAGATTCATGCCCAAAGGACGTCAAGACCCACACACACAGACACTCACACACACATGCACACACTCTGTCTCTCTTTCACATCTGCTGACATTTAGTTCCACATGAATTCCAGCTGTCTGCATGTCCCCACGTGTGCACACTCACATGTACACCTGAACACATGTATCGACATACTCGTACACACATACTGTTACACATTAAATATTCTTTCACTTATTCACGTGTTTTTGTATTTACGCACATTCACATGCACATGCATACAGACATGTTGCTGGCTCAGATGCTGCTACATACTTAAGTATGTGCTTCACAAATATCCACACACAATTACCTATGTGAAAATAATA
This sequence comes from Delphinapterus leucas, assembly GCF_059928025.1. Taxonomy (NCBI): domain Eukaryota; kingdom Metazoa; phylum Chordata; class Mammalia; order Artiodactyla; family Monodontidae; genus Delphinapterus; species Delphinapterus leucas. Next base: position 129,145,433 of record NC_143131.1, read on the forward strand.
CCCTTCATGCATCTTCACTCTTAAGCACTTTCACGTAGTCCTATATATATACTCAGATACATGCACATCCTCACTACACACATTCACATGTGCATTTATAACCACAGAAGTACACATACTTATGTTCATACCTGTACGTGGTCAGATACATCTCTCTCTGAGGTTACCTGTCTAAATCTGTTCAAACTAGCGTACACATATACACAGGCCAATGTGTACATTTGCACAGACACATGGTCCCACAATATACACATGCACACACATGCTCCATGACGTATAGATGCTGCAGAGCACACACTTAGGTGCATTCGTAAGCACACGTGTCAAGACAAGCTGGATGGTTCCCTCTAGGTCCTAGCTCCAGATCTTTCTCTTGTAGAGTGCCGAAGTTGCTGCTCTAGGCCAGGACTCCCTTCCCTCTTCTCCCTCGTCCATTCCTGTCCCTGCTTCTACCTTCGTCTCACTGCATAGACTCAAAGAGAGTCGCTGGAAAGGTCAGATGAAGGCCAGCCAGACTCAGCCCTCCCCTCGTCAGGAACGGATAGAGACCCCTGTTGCTTTGCTGGCTGCCTTCTCTGCTCTCAGCTCTGGTGAATAAAGCCAGGCTCTGAGAGGCAGACAGTCAGGCCTGGGGACTCCAGCTGTTTACAGAGTGGCTCTGCACTCCTGTTGGTCTTAGAGAACAGACACAGCCTGGAAAGTTTCTGATATTGGGACTATGTCCATATTACCGTGGACCCAGGGTGCATGACCAGCTCTTTGCGTGGCTGGTGAGGCAGAGCCCTGGGATGAAAGTCTGGGGGCCTGGGCATGTCTGTTCAATGAAATTCCCCTTTAGCTCTAACTTCTTTATGATGAAAAGAAACAAGCAAGGGCTGGGTAATCCCAAACATCCAGAAATTAAATGTTTCTGTTTGACTCAGGAGGACCTGGGGTTTGGGGTGATATAGATCTGAATTCAATTCCCACTTCTGCTACCGATTAGCCGCATGTCCTTATGCAAGTGACCTAACCTTTCTGAGCCTCAGTTTACTTATCTGTAAAATGGAGATAACATATCCTGCCTCATGGGGGTTGTTGTGAGGTCTAAATGAGATGAAACATGTGGAAGTGCTCTGCATACTGCCTGGCACACAGTAGCATTTAATGTGTGGTTGTTGCCCTTGTTACTATATTTTTTTGTTTTTGTTCTTGTTTTTGTTTTGCGGTACGCGGGCCTCTCACTGTTGTGGCCTCTCCCGTCGCGGAGCACAGGCTCCGGACGCGCAGGCTCAGCGGCCATGGCTCACGGGCCCAGCCGCTCCGCGGCATGTGGGATCCTCCCGGACCGGGGCACGAACCTGTGTCCCCTGCATCGGCAGGTGGACTGCGCCACCAGGGAAGCCCTGTCTAAACATTCTTGATCTCCACTCCAGGGGGCCATCTGTCTGTGCTCCCCTTGTTGGTTATCTCCATTTTCATTACTTACTATTTTCTCCTGAGGCATGCTGAGCCTACCATGATTTGAGGTTGGATTTCCACATTTGATAACGCTTAGGTTGTTGCTTAAGTGTGCTTTGTGGGCCTGGGGTCCCTCAGTTTCCCCCGTCTGTGCTCTTCAATGTTCTGGCAGTTACAAGGGTTGGATCTTCATCCCTGCCTGGTCAATAACTAGTTCTGGGATGTGATTTCACCAAATCTTGGTTTCCTCTGCTGTAAATTGGGGAATATTGTGTCTGCCATGTCCGCTTTGTAGAGTGGTCATTACAGTAAGTGTTTGGTGAAGGAATCAAGTGAGAGAACGAGTGTGAAAATGTGTTGAAAATTACTAGTGGCATTTAATAATAATAACTGACATTCACTGTGTGTGTACCATGTGTCAGACGCTGCACTTAGCACTTCTGTGCCTTATCTCCTAATCCTCACAACAGGTCACAAGGTGGCTGCCATTGGTCCCCTGCTCTGCAGCTGAGGAGCCTAAATTAGGCTACCTTGTCCGAAGCCACAGAGCCGAGCCTCAGATTTTGTCTGGGCATGGAAGACTGTGTCCTAACTGCTATACTGTCTCTGTAGAAAGCAGTATGCAGCAGGAATGAAGTCTGGAAAGGTAGACAAGAGATACCAGAGAAGGGTAAGGCTCAGAGAAGTCTAGGAATTGCTCAGGATCACACAGCTAATCGGTGGTGGCTTTGGGGCTTCAGTGCCCAGAGCCTCCATCATCGCCACCACCACCATCATCATCATCGAAAACATTTAGAGCACTTAACAAAGCATCTACCGTGATAAACACTTCCCTGCACGTAATTTCCATCCATGATAACTTGAGGAGGTAAAAAAAAAAAAAAAAAACAACTTGGTGAAGTAGTATGATGTTAATCACCCCTGGGATTTTACATACAACGAAGCTGAGGCTTAAAGATACGAACCAAATCAGCTTCTTACATATAGTGAGTGAACCCAGGTCTACGTCACTTCAGAGTCTCGGCTTTTAACCACCACACAAAATAAGGGCAAACCACTACGCCTTTAGTACTCTGTAACAAGGAAATAGATCTCCGTGGGACAATTACAGGGAAACAGGTGGGGGTGGTGTTGGAGTGCAGATATGTACACCTGTCCTCAGATAACCAAGTTTTTAACGTAAGCGGGTGGCCCCTGACTTGGTTTGATGACTCTTTACCATTTCAGAAGAGGGGAGGAAGTGTCAACGCTCACCGCACAGGGACTATGAATAACGCAGATGTCAGTGCACTTCTGATTTGGGAGGGAGAAGAAGAAAAGCAGAGTTCATTAGAAGCTCTAATAAGATATCCATTCACAGAGTGGGAAGACTTGGCTTTCGAACCTGGAGGCCCAGTGAAAAGCAGCCATGCTTGTTCCTAGTTGACAGGTGGGACCATCTCCATATGGAGATAAAAGGCTTATGAGTTTTAGGGAATTGATCGCTTTTCCTTTGGATGTGGGCAGGGTCTCTTGACCATATTAAGACAGACCTCTCTGCAGGAGCATAGATTTTGGACCATTTGCCCCATGACATACGGAGCTCAGTGATTTTTGCCAGTCTGGGACTAGAAGGTTAGATCTAATCTCCATAAATGTTTAGGACCAAATAATGGTTTGAATCAATAGACAGTATATCTGATTTGGCTTATTTATTTTAGAAAATAACTGAGACCTGTTATTAGATCACTGTGCCAGCTGCCAGGGTTACCACAGGAAATGAGACAAGATTCTGGCCCCCAGAGAACTGACATTATAGTGAGAGGAGGGACACATGAGCAGACTGTGAGAGTGTAAGTGCAGGTGGTCAGTGCTGTTATGGAAGTTGTAGCACGTGTCACAAGAATGGGTAGAAGGGACCCATCGCAGGCTTAGGTCGAGCGCACACATGAGCTCACACACGTGTACACACGTGTTAGAGTGTGAAGCCTTCCTGTGGAGGTCATTCTTTTTTTTTTTTTTTTTTTTTTTAAAGAATAGCTTTATTGCTTTGCCAGGCAAAGGGGGACACAGAGGGCTCCTGCCCTTGAAAACTATATGTCCCCTTGCGGAGGTCATTCTAAGCGGAGAGTTAAGGGAGCCTGGAGGCTGGCAATGGAAAGGAGGCTGGAGCGGGTGCTCTGGGCAGAAGCCTCAGCAGCATCAAGAGAAGGCTGAAAACCAGAGGGCGAGCACGGCCCGCGTGGAGAACGCCGGACAATTCCATTAATCCAGAATGGGAAGCAAGAGGGAAGAGATGCAGCCGCACAGAATCAGAGGGGCCTTCTAAGCTTAATGCTGACGGGGAGGGGGGTCCACAGGGAGGCGTTAATGCAGGGGACTGGCGTAGTTAGGTTTGTATCTTAGAAAGACCACGGTGTGAGGAAGAATGGATTGGAGGCGGGCAAGATGCAAGTCTTGGGACGCTTTGCAGTAATGTGGGCCAGGCACCATGGAAGCCTGAGCTGGACCAGGGTCAGGCGGACATAGGGGAATGGGTGTTTAGAGGATTTCAAGGCAGGAACATCTACAGGGCTTGGTGATCGACTGGCTGCTTCTGCCTCTGCTCATAAAGAGATGATTGAAACTGCCTTAATTATTTTCTCACAAGCTAGATTACTCCCTTCAAAACAAGTATAATTGATTTTTTGTTTTCAAGGATTGAGGAAAAAAAATGAAAGTAGCATTACATTTAGTTATAATCACTAATGTAAGATTTACTCTTTGTAGAGATGAGAAAAACATAGAAATACTGAAGAATATGAAATCATGCATAAGTCTACGATCCAGGGATAATTGCTATTAACATTTTGGTATTTTTCCTTCTAGTCTTTTTTTCTAGAATAACTGATTTACTTTAAACTTTTTACTATGGGAATTTAAAAATACATACAAAAGTATACGAGAGAAGAATCAATATACCCGTTTTAGCTTCTGTGACCAGTCCTCTGCTATTGCACAGTTGGATTTTAAACTTAAAAGCAGGTCTTTACATTTGCTTTAATCTAAAACTTTCACCTGTTGATAGAATTCTGCTTTTGTAATCCTGAGTGTTTAGCATGTGCGAGCCCTGCTAGCTCTTTGGCCATTTTCAGATGTATGTCTTTACCCAAAACGTTGACTAGGACAGTAAAAATGTCCAAATCCCATAGTATACCACTGAAGACGTGAAAACACACCAGATTTTCCACCTCCTTGGGGAAGACCAGCGCAGAGGGTAGATATTTCAGGGAGAGAGATATCCCGAGCAGGAAATAGCAGCTTGTGTTTTGACTCACTCACCATAGTTGTCTCAGCAATGGAACCGAAGCTGTTGATGAAAATGTTGCAGCTCACGTTCACCGGGGGACCTGCCAATCAAGAGAGATTCCTGCTTAGTTCCAAGGCCAAGAAGAAATCCCCAGGATAGGACCAGTTTGTGGGATTTTGACTTCAGGGATGGATCCCCCTTGGTGGAGGAGACCCTTGCTTGACCTGCACCGCACCCCCGAGCAGCGGGGACCCCCAGCCACATTGCTATGCCAGATTCCCTGGTCCCCAAGTGAGCACCAGGTATAGAACACCAGAGGCTGAGCCGGGATGCACTTTCATTAACAGGATAATTCATCATCCTGCCATATGGTTGAAATCCCTTCCCCAAACCCCATCGGCTGCCTTCTAATTTGCGGCTGCAAGGTTACAGCTACAACATTTGGAGGCCATCTTGGGAACCGCAAGGAACAGCAAGTTCCTTGCCTTGAACTTATGAACCAAGAATGATTGTCTGAAAGGGCATTGATGGGAATTACCAGCTGCGGTATCCAGAGGGAACCTCAAAGGAAGTCCATAAGTCTTTGTTAAATACTTTCCAGGCAAGCTTTTTGAATACTACTACAAGGGCAGGAAGGAAGTGGAGGAATATTTGCTCTTTGGAATCTCATTGCTAGAGGGACCTCTGTCCAATTGAAGCCCAGTCTCTTCATTTTATACTATTAATTACAGCAGCTACCATTTACTGAGCAGGTTTTGCTGTTGTGCTGAGAGTATTACTAACAGTATCTCATTCTATCCTCTCAACAACTCCATGAGAAGACCTGGTTATTCCCTCCATTTTACAGATGAGGAAACAGAGGCACAGAGAGGTTATTTGCCCACGGCTACACAGCTAGTAAATGGTCAAGCTTGAGCTCAGATTGATCTAATTCCAAAGCTAGTGGTCTTAATGGCTATACTTTCTGAAAGAGGTTCAGAGAAAGGAAGGGGCATGCTCAAGGTCACAGAGTGGCAGAATCCAGGATTTTAAGCACTGGGCTTCCACATGTGCTGAGAAGAGGACCGGCATCAAATAACCAGGGAGGAATGTGAGAACGTGGTAAGGGTCATAGAAGCAATAGGAGTCCAGGTGTGAGAGAGGTTCTGAAGAGTGAGGCATTAGGGAAGACCTCATGAAGGTGATGACCTGGAGCTGACCTTGAAGGTGGGTAGGACTTGGATAAAAGGTCATAATCCTTCACTTGAAGATTGTGACATGCCATTTGTGAATTTTTTCAGGTCCACTTTCTTGTTGATCCCCATGAGGTCCTGAGGTTGGCAGGGCAAAGTTACTGTCCCAGCTTCGTAAGTGGAGCACAGAGAGTTTTAGTAACTCACCTGGGCTTATTTACCCAGCAAGTGGTGGAGCCAGGACTCAAACCCAAGTTTTCTGATACCCACTTCTCTCCGTCCCTCTTGAAAAAGTAGCCCAAGCATTTCGCCCAAACTCAGTCAAGACTTCCTTCTTTTCAGAAATCCTGGTGTATAGAAAGGGACTCAATCCTGCTGTGAGAACCCAGGTTTTCCTTCCAAGGGATTGCCAGGATTCCTGGGTTTTAGACATAGCCCCAAGCTCTCCTTGGCTCTTTGCCCTGAGACAACGCCCCTTCCCTTTTCTGGGTTGCAATTTCCCCATCAATTTGGTAGAGTAGATCTTGATCTGGGCAGTCATTCTCAGCTCCATGGGGTTGCAATTCCCTTATGGAAGCTACCCATTCGAATTATGATGTTACTGTATAGAATTTCAGGGCTGGAAGTTCTCTGTCTTTTTCTTTTTCTTTTTTTTTTTAACATCTTCATTGGAGTATAATTGCTTTACAGTGGTGTGTTAATTTCTGCTTTATAACAAAGTGAATCAGTGATACATATATCCCCATATCTCTTCCCTCTTGTGTCACCCTCCCTCTCAACCCTCCCTTATCCCATCCCTCTAGGTGGTCACTCGGTGCTTTGGAAGGTCTCTTAAAAGTCACCTAGTCTATTGCTTCCCAAACTGAGGTGCAGACGGGATTGTCTGCCGTAGCATCATCTGGGAAACTTGTTAAACTACAGATTCCTGGGCCCATGTTCAGCCCCAGACCCAGTGAACCCAAACCTGTGAGGATTAGCCCAAAGTTTATTGTTTAACGAGCGATCTGGGTGATCCTCATGCAGAGGCAGGTTTAGGAACCGCTGCTACCCATGCAAGGCTTAGTGCTTGATCACCTCCAGCAGTGGGGAACTCATTTCGTCTCGAGCAGCCCTTTCCATAGTTGGATCGCTCTGCTTGCTAAAAACTTTGTCCTTATGCTGAGCGGGAATCTGCCTCCTTGGTCACTTTCACCCAAACAAAGGCCCACTAGGGTTTTCTTCCCCTCATTTAGACTCAGATCCAGGTTTTTCTTTTCATTTAGCTTCATACCATTAAGATGCCCCAAAGAATTACTGCCTGTGCCTTGAAATGACATGCACAGAGTTCCCACCTAGGCCCTGTGCCTTGAAATGACGTGCACAGAGTTCCCACCCAGGCCCTGCAAGTGTCTGGTGCTGTGACTCCCATATAAATTAGATCCTGATTTATGTGTGCGAGAGGACGCCAGCCAAAAATGATCCCATGGGGAGGTGCGGTTCATTGAAATAAATCTGAAATTAAATTATCCTCAAGAAAATTACAATCTGGCTGCCTTTGGCAGCAGCATAATGTATATATTTCATTAAATATTAAAGTTTAACTTTGCTTTTGTGTATATGTTTGCACTGGGCTGTGCCCCTGATCCTGGGAGCCATTGTGATATGCAAAGTCTTAGCAAAGATACAGAATACCGAAGCTGACAGGGCCTGGTCCTACTGAACCATTGTACAGATGCAGAGACAGAGGCCCAGATGTGTCAAGTGATTTACTCTGGGTCCCAGATATCAGGAGGTGGGAGGTGGGAGGTGGGTTAGAATCCAATTTTCGAGCTCTTTACTTCAGTATTACGAGTTGCATTGCCACTATGTTCCGCAGACGGAGGCTGCTCTCCCCGTCCCCCCTATCTTTTTGTTTTTTCTTTTTTCAGGGTTGGATCTCATCTTTATTGAACATTTTGATATTTTGCTCATCGTGCCTTTTGTGCATTAGCTTTGATTTTTTCTTTTTTTTTTTAACATCTTTATTGGAGTATAATTGCTTTACAATGGTGTGTTAGTTTCTGCTGTATAACAAAGTGAATCAGTTATACGAACACATATATCCCCATATCCCCTCCCTCTATCTAGAGAGTCAGGAGCAGGCAATTTCCGGTGCTTGAAGGAACCTGCTGTGTGATTAATCACGCTGTGGAGTTTTCAAAGAAGGCAGGCCTCTTCCTGTTGTGTCGGGGTCACGGGGCCTACTTGGCCTGGCCTTTTCAGGAGCTCTGTAGTTTGCGGGGGGCTTTTGGGAATCTCATGTGTGCCTGGGTGGAAGCATGAAAGAGGCCATGGGGCTCAGGGGCAGGGGTCCCCTGCAACCAGTGCCTCAGCCCTCACCACAGGGAGAGTAGAGAAAGCTTGCTCCCTACCTCCTGGGGTGAGGTTCCAAGAAGCTGCACTTGTTGCTCAAAGCCCACATCGTCGAGGGGCTTGTAGGGGTTAGAGATAGTGCAGGGTTGCGAGAGGACTAAGAGATTATCTAGTCCTGTATATTTTGGGCCCAAGTGCTTGGAATAAGGTTTTCAAAGCGAGGAGGGGAAGGGCCCCGATTCAACGGTCTTATAGTCTGGGTGAAATTTTATTTCTTAAACATGTTCACTGCTAAGTAAGTAAGTAAATAAATAAACGAATCAGGAAATAAGCAAATAAATAAATCAGTAGTATTAGAGAATTGAGTCAGAGCAGCTAGCTGGGTTAAATTCCCCAGTCTTGGCAGTGTGACTTGGGAAAGTCACTTAACAGCTCTACTTAGCATATTTGTGGGGTCATTCGTTCATTCATTCATTTATGACAGACTTATTGAGGGCCTTCTTTGTGCCAAATACAGTGGTATGCACAAAGGATCACTAACACATGAACCCTGGATGCACCCACGTTCAGCAAATGAGCAGAAGACCAAGGCACTTCTACTCAGGCTGGAGTTCCAAGAGAGCCCACCAGGGGGCGCACTGGGATGGAATTCCTGAAAACTGCTGCAGATGCAACCTGGTGGTCAGTTCTCTGGTGTGTTTGATTTGGCCATTGGTGTTTCAAAGATGTGATTTAGCTGCGAACTTGGAAGATTTCACATAAACCCCCCGACTTAAGTCTTATCTTGGAAGGTCCGCTGCCCAGGGCCTGCATTCCTACCTGGCAGCTCTGGGCAGGAGCTGAGAAGCGGCAGCCCTTAGAGGAGCCTGTGCTTTCTGGTTTTCTCTGCTTATCCCCAACCCACTTCAATCATGTACCATATCTGCCGGGCCCCTCTGGGTGTTGGGGGTGTTTGAGATTGTGACCCTGGTGAAGGGCTTGGGTGCTGACTTATCTGCCCTTGAGGGAAGAAAGTTTATGCTAACGATCCTGGAGGATAATGGCCTTAGGAGCAAGGCACCTTGAGGTAAACAGGGGTGGGAGGTGGGCCCCCAAACAAACCTCACTGCATTTCCCAGACTGTTTTCTGTTTGCAGAGCGCTTTGAGAAGGGGGCTTACAGGGTGGGGGACAGAGTGAGCAGATATTAGGAAGCTGTTACCAGCTGTCACATCCCTTGTTTGGTCTTGGACTTGAGCCAAAAGGAACGTGAGGAAGGGCATCTGGAATCAAGAATTGATTAGGAGGTTGGCTGTGGGTCTTTGAAATAAGATTTTTGCAGGGGTGCTAGGAGGAAGGCCAGGGTCACAGACTCCCAAGGAGGTCCTTAAGACTGTGCCTGCAGAAAACCTGCCCAGCAGTTAGAGATGGTTAGAGCCTCCTAAGGCATCAGTGGACAAAGGGAACTGGTCCGCTCTTGATGTAAGACATTAAGATCTCATAGGATTGTGAGCTGAAAGAAACTTCCCAAATCGCTTCAGTTATGGTTTGTAAATTGGCTACCCCACAGGGCATGTCTGGCTCCCAAACGTGTTTTGTTTGAATTTACATGTTTTAGGATTCAAGAAGTTTCACGTAAATCTTGATTTCTGGCTCTCGTTGGACTTTTGGATGGTCTGGCAACATGGGACCCACATTCCTGCAGGTTAACTGCTCGCTGGGGCTAAGGAGGCGCCGCCCACTTTCGAGGGGACTGCTCCTCTATTTCTCCATAGTCTCTCCCTATCGCCTTATTAGGCATTTGAAATTGAGACTGTGATTGGGCAAGAGAGTTCCAAAATTATTTGTTAATCCAGGGGAAGCTTTCAGTGGATGAATGGTAGTTGGAAGCTTGTCATGTAAGACGAATAAAAGTGCAGCTGCTTGGGGGAGAAGCAAGGGTGGGCTTGCTCATCCCGTCCTCTGTTTCTCCCTTTTGGGACACAGGGTAAAAGCCCCAGAACTCCACGAAGCATAGTTTAAAAACCACAGAGACAGCCAACTCCATGCCTGCGGAGAAGAGGAGACTGTGAGGCCCAGCAAAAGCAAGCGGTTTATCTAAGCTCAGAGAGTAATTTTGTGCCTGAAGCAAAACTTGAACCCATTTTTCCACATTCCACATTAATCTCTTGTCCATTATACCGGAGCTAGCAAGTAGGTTTAATTCACGTACTGACTCTGGTAACCAGAGATACTGTTGAGTCGGACTCTCCGAGCCTTTGTTTGGTCTTGGATCATCTGCATACAATTCCATGCGGCTCGCTGCCATGATCTAGGAAAGCAGACCCCTGGGGCTCTGAGAGGCAAGTTTATCTACCTTTAAAATTGGGCCTGATCCTGGCATCGTATCCAGAGGTCCTCCCCATTAGCTTATCCAGGAAATCCGAGGGTGACATAGGCTTGGATGCGGAACGGGCAGCTTCAGCCTCCTTAGAAGCAGCAAGGCTAAGAAAGGAGAGAGAAAGCAGAGGGTTAATGACGGCCCTTTCTCACACTGTGATCAGATCCCAGTCTTGCTCGGCCCCTGTCGCTTACCCAGCCATAAGAACCACTAGAGAAATAGGTGATAGGAGTCCTTAATGAGGTAAGGCCCACGCTACCTTGTTTACCGAGCCTGAGTATTAGCCAGCGTGGGGTCCTGGCAGGCAGCCGCGTGTCTGATTGATGCTGAGAAGCTGCTGACTCTTTTAAGGCTGTATCTCTAAGGTTTAGGGCAATCACAGTTGGCTGCTGGTTTCCCTGGGAGAGGAGATTGAAGGGTTAACCTCCCACTAGGCCCAGCCCTGTGCTTTGGGTGCCTGTACTTTCATAGGTCCGTGGAACAGTGCAGCCAGAAAGAATGTTAGAGATCAAATAGTCCAGCCTTCCCCCAAAGTTTCTCTTCAGAATCAGTTACTAATTTTCTAAAAAAAGATGCCAAAGTCAAGTGCATTTGGGAACACAAATTGAATCAGGCGTCTTTACCTCGGGTCTTCTCAGAACCTGCAACAAGTCTAGATCCTGTACTTATGGGACTATCTCATATACTTTCAAAAATGCTCAGTTGGGGGCTTCCCTGGTGGCGCAGTGGTTGAGAGTCCGCCTGCTGATGCAGGGGACACGGGTTCGTGCCCTGGCCCGGGAAGATCCCACATGCCGCGGAGCGGCTGCGCCCGTGAGCCATGGCCGCTGAGCCTGCGCGTCCGGAGACTGTGCTCCGCAACGGGAGAGGCCACAACAGTGAGAGGCCAGCGTACCGCAAGAAAAAAAAAAAAAAGCTCAGTTGGGAAAACTGAGGCACAGCTAGTGAAGCACTGACATAGGTCCCAGAGTCAATCAGTGGCAGCTTGCCTAAGTGTATCAAGAGTTGGGGGATTTGAAATCCAACTGCCGGGGATGCTACACGTTGTTTCTGTCACCACCACCCCCAACAGAGTAGTTATAGGTCTTCATTCGTGCCACAGTAAGAATTATTGATATCTAAGAACAGCGGCCCTTCCCCTGCCACACTCTCAGAGGCATGCAGATTCTTAGAACCGTCAAGACTGGAAGCTTAAGGGTTGAGGATCAATTATTTCTCAGTTGCTTTGGGCAACTGAGCTTCCCTGTCTTGAAATTATACCCAGGAGATAGCTGGAAGCTAGTGCAGCCCTGCTGTGCGTGCTGTAGGGCTGGTACGTTGGAGGAAGTGCATGTATAGAGATGCCTGTGTGTGTCGCATAAAATGAGAGCTTCTGTCACCTAGCCAAGCAGGACGTCGTGTCCCCCAAGGGTTTGTACTGCCTGTCTTGTTCTTTGCCTCGGTTCCTTTTCTGATCTCAGAGTTGTAACTGTTTAAGTGATCCCCTCTAATGGGTGGCTCTCAAATCTCTCTCTCCACCCTGGCCTCTCCCTTAAGCCCCCTTTCTTCATTTGCAAACGGCTGGGGGTGGGGGCGCGTGTCCATCTCGATGTCCTGCCAGGCCTCAAGTTCATTCCAAACCAAATGCCGCAGCTTCCTTCCCAAACTTGTTTCTCCAGACCACAGATGCCCAGGTGGCACCGACGTCGTCTTCCCATTCTCTAGGACTAGATGCTTCAGAGCCGTCTAGTCTCTGTGTCCCCTCTCCTCTCGCGTCCCCTCACTCACGGGGGCCTTTCCTGTCTTGCACATGTCATGGCCATGCTACCTTGTCAGGTAGTTACTTGTGTTTTTGTTCCAAGACCAGCAATCCTGGTGGTTGTATTTATTGTTTGTTTATTTAATCTCCTATCGTGTCTACCACAGTGTGTCTCCCACATAACGTGCTCAGTAATTGCACAGTGAATGAACGAATGAATAATAGGCTACTTTAATTAATCAAATGTCCTGGTTAGTAGAAGTATTCATAAATATACATACATGGACTAACAATTTTAAAATAATTAGACCATTATACCCACTAATGAAAAATCGTGAAAATAATCTGTTATTCCTCTGAAGGTTGAGAGGTATTCCAGGATGATTTAGACACTCATGCTTAGTAATCTGAACATTCCTTATTTATATCCTGAAGGGCTCGTTTTGATGAACAGAATGAGGGACAAGTGCATTATCCTGTTTTTGTAGGTGTGAATATGGATATTTGTGAGTTTGTGTGATGTGGGTAGGTTTCTAGGTGTGATGTGTATGCATGTTATGTGAATAAATGGATGGATGTGTATGAATGTGTGTGGGGACTAGAGCATGCATGGGGGCATCTGTGAATGTACAGTGGATTGTGTTACAGAGATTCAGATATGCAGAAATGTGAAGACCTGTGTTCCTGTCAAAATGTGTTGTTAAACGTGGTATTTAGTGTGGGCATTTTTGTGTGTACATGTGGCATGTATGTGGACATGGGGTATAGAGTGTGAAAGTGTCAAATGCTTTCATGGCTGTATGTATGCGGTGGGTATATTATGTTTGTGTTACTGAAACGTACTGTCACATGTAATGGAGAATACTTCAAAAAGAGTGGAAAGAACAGGTGATTTGGAATCAATCCTGTCTCAGTCATTTACTAGCTGTGTGACCATGGGAAAATTACCTAGCCTCTCTGAACTTTGGTTGCCTGATATGTCAAAGAAGTTTTGCACAAGTAGTAACTGAGATAGCACAGGTAAAAAATGCCAAGGATGGTTCGCCGTGTGCGTGTGTGCGTGTGTGTGTGTGTGTGTGTGTGTGTGTGTGTGTGTGTGTGTGTGTGTAGCAGTTGAGATTCAGGCTGGAGGTTCTTCTGGTCTCACTGCTGCTTTCAGCTGCACCATAGTCCCCACATGATGCGGAAGTCCTGCCAGATGCCTTCCATGGCCCACAGTTGGTACCACAGTCCCAGCCTTTTCTCCTTTCAGCACCACACCCATGGCTGCTATGTGGCTCTGGTGTGGCAAAGGGGACCACAGGCACGCAACTGGTGATTTATGACTTTGCTGCTGCTATGATTCACTTCTCAAACCACTCTAGGAGTGGCAGTTACGAAGCTTTCATAAGCTCCTGTTCTCTCTAAGCCCCTCCTCTCAGATAGTAAGATTTGGGAACGTGGTACTCCCTCCCAGCAATTACTACAGCGCAGCCATCTCTGGCCCTTAGGACTCTTTAATAAGCCTGAATCCCATTAGGCAGTACAGTGAGAGAATGAATTCACCCCAAATTATCTGCTGCCATTTGCTGTTAGCAAAATATGCCATTTAATATCTGAATACTCCACAAATCTGAAGCGTCATCTGGTTATTCTAGCTCACACATCTGCAGCAAGATGTTTACAGTCTGGTCACCTGGCCATTGCCTCTCTAACGACCCTTGCATGGGGAGCTGAATTGGTGGGAATGGAGACTCCGAGAGGTTAAGTAACTGGCCTCAGGTCACACAGCACTCTAATGAAAGGATTAGAACTCAAATTTTCACGTCCTGCCTCATCCAAATGCTACAATGTATAGGAAAAAACTTTTATAACCTGTGAAGGGTATAGATCATGATAGTAGCTATTATTACTACTTGTTTGTGAAGCTCGTCGTGTTGTTATCGAAGAAAATCAAAACACGTATCCGACTGCCGGCAATCCCGACATACACAACTCTAATTTTCCCACATTTAAAAATGGGGAAGAAGTAGTTGTGACTTGTCGAACGGTCCTGTGTTTTGTCAGGTGATTCACAGCAGAATTCTTGGAAATTTTGAGATTCTCTAGTCTAGCCTCTCCCATGTAACGTGGACCAGTGGTTTCTTGGATATCATCACGTTCACAATTCTCGCCCGGTTTCTGTACCACTTCAGCTGTTAGTCACTTAAAAGTTTTCATTGAATTGTCTCACTTCTTTAAAAAAAAAAAGAAACTTACTTCACTCTTCCCAAACAAAAAACCAGTATTACTTGCCATAATAGAGGACAGCCATAACAGTGTGTACAGTGAAAACCAAACAGCAAGAGAAGTGTTTAAAAATCCTAGTTATATACTGTTGCTGGCTGAAGTCCCGAACCCGAGGCCTCCCCTCAGTTCCAAAGGAAGATCAGCTAGTGTTAGAAAGGTGTTAGAGCATAGTAACACCTAACTGAGACTTTTCTTCCCGAGATAATGAGAAGGACTGAAATAATCATTCTACGTTAGTTATTATGTGTTGAACGACCTAAAATCATCCCCCCACCCCTTACTGCCCTAGTCCAAAATTTCTCTAATTCTTTTTCAGATAAATCCTCCATTTGAATGTCAAAATAGCCATGCCTTTCCACTTGATGATCATTGTACATTTCTGGCTATATTTAGACAGCACATTTTGCACAGAATTATTTCCAGGGCCCTCTCAAGTAAATCTATGCTTTGCGCCTTTGTGCAGAGAAAATATGCATCCAGGGGCCCTTTGTGCACATTTGGAGCCACTGCCTCTGGTGAGCTGAAGACTTTGCTTATAGGCAGTAAGGTACTAGACACGGAAGCTGGGAATGAGTCCGAGAAATGAAACACGTGATTGTTAGGATTTGCTGACCCTATAAAAGTATTTGGAAATGATGCAAATTGTTTCAGGGATTACTGAAATGTCATGTGGTGAATCAGACTTGGTTTAGACAGATTTGATTACTAGTCATTTTCAGAAGGACCGTAAGGTCTCCCGGGACCAAGCATTCTGTCCCTCGCTGAGAGGGCTTATGGGGATGGCTGCACTGACTGGACAGAGCCTGGAACTGTCTATCGCCTTTTAGTGGGGGCATTTGTCACACTAGGAGACTTTGGCACTTAAAGGACCATCAGCTTTCACTCCTAATGACAGAGACTGTGGAAGAGTCCAGGGGCCGGTTCCACAGTGGCACTGGAGGCAAGGTGACAAAGATGAGTGGGAGCTTCGAGACCTTTGGTGAATCACTTCCCTTTCCAGCTTTCAGTTTCCCAAGCTACTTCCCTTTCCAGCTTTCAGTTTCCCAAGCTATGAAATGAGGGGATTAGAATAATCTCTAAGAGTCCTTCTGGCTCTAAACCATCCTTCTAGTAACCGTTAATATTCCCTCTCTTGTTTTTTTTCTTCTTTATGCATCTGGTCTCGGGACCTGAATTTGTCTGGACCCCTTTGGGGGAGTATGATTGTGTTCGTGTCTTGCTTCCTCTCCACGCAGTCGCCACATTTCTCTCCAGTGGAACAGCTCATTTCTCAGGGATTTGCTGGAAGACCGGCCAGATCAATGCTCAGATTCTCATTCTCTAGTTGCAGCATCGTTTGGAAATAGGGAATCAATATGCAGCTGTCAATCTGAATTTCAAATGAGCTGGGGTTGGCAGTGAGGCTGGGGAGAAACAGTTTCAGTTAGACCCTTCATGGCACCACGCACCCGAGTTCACCATGGGCAGAGAAGTCAGGAGGTCAAGGGTGGGAACAAGGGAGGAAGGACGAAGTGAGGGGCAGAAGAGGGACTCCGAGGCTGAGCATAGCCAAGGGAGGGGTGCATAGGGCTGGGGGAGGGAGTCGGAGGTGCAGAGTGAGAAGAGAAGGGAGGTAGGAAGGAGAGAGGAAGAGGCAAGTGGAGGTGTCTGAGGTGTGGCCAGTACTGTAACCGAGGAGGTCTGTGAGCACAGAGGACGGGCACCCAACTGCACTTGGCGGGAGTGGGGTGGTCTCCAAGAAGCTTTGTGGCGAAAGTGGCTTTTACAGTAAAATATGAAGGTTGGTATGGAATTGGCCCGGAAGAAAGAGGGAAGGAGAGTGTTTTGAGTAGAAGGAACAGCATGTATAAAGTCGAGAGGTGAGTGAGGACTTGGAGAATTAAGAGAAGTTTAGTGTGCGCGTGAGGAAGTGAAGGGGGAGTGAAGGAGAGAGAGAAAAAGGGCAAAGATGAGAGATGAGGATGGAACACTGAGTCTGCAAGGTTGGGAGTAGCCAGGGTTTGACCCCCTGTTCTGTGTCCTTATGGTACGTCTGAAAGTTAATGACGATTGTGCCTCCTCAGTGCCTTTACAGGAAGAATAATCCATCTGGATTTCTCAGCTGTTCTCTGGTTAAATTGACTTGTGGCCTGGCCAAGCTTGGGAAATGCACTCTCCAAAGACACCTCCAAATGGTGGGTGTCCAACTTGGTTTCCAGGCGGTATGTCCTCTGACTTGGGCCAGAACATCCCCTTTGCCTTGGCAGGGAGGTAATCTAATGAGCTGGTTTTTATTCCGTGCAGAAAGCATTGTACCAAGTCAACTAGTTGGATGTTGCTTGAAGGTCTCTTCTTCCATGAGCATTTACTTAAGACACAATTTCACTGTGGAATAGAGGGAAAAACATGAAGGCTGGGCTGGGAAACAGGGATATAGTCTCGGCTCTGTACCTAACTTTCTCTCTGGTCATGGGCTAATTCTTTTTCTTTTCTCAGATGGTTCCCAGTTTCTTCATCTGTGAAATGGAAGTTTTGGATTAGATCAGGCATGGTAAACAGTTTTACTTTGAATGATTGCTCAGAGATGGGTTCTGGGGCCTGACCCAGCTGGGAAGGGTAGCAGGATGGATTATCAGTCTCTGTCAAGGGACTAGATTATGGAGTGGGGGGCTCCTCTTATCTCCAGGGGTCCTCTTGCTCTACAGTCCTCTCATCCTTTAAATTTATTACGCACCCACTATCTGAATAAGGCACTGTGGAGGAGAGGCAGATCAATATGTCACTGCCCACAGACGAGGCCCTCTATGTGGACCGGGTTTGTGTCTGTCTCATTCAGTGCCTGACAGGTAGTAGCAATCAATGATCAAGTCTTCTTTTTTTCTTGGCCGTGCAGTGAGGCTTGTGGCATTTTAGTTCCCCGACCAGGGACTGAACCCAGGCCCTCAGCAGTGAGAGCGCGGAGTCCTAACCACTGGACCGCCAGGGAATTCCCAATGATCATTTGTTGATGAATAGCTTTTGTCCTCTTGTTGTTTATAGTTCAGCAGATAGACTAGGCTAGGTAAGTATAAACAATTAATAAGAGGTTGCCACCTAGCCTAGGGACATAATTGGAGTGCCGTAGTGCTTCAGAGGAGGAAGGTAGTATTTGGGGGCCGGTGGGGACAGGAATCAGAATTTTTCTGAGTTTTATGAATTTTTACCTCTGTGCACTTTTGGAAAGACCTGACATTTGTCAATGTCCACGTTGTGTATTTTGGGGGAGAAAGCTTTCTTCTGCCTGTAGGCTGTCCTTGGAAAGGAATGGAGAGATGGTGGGAGGGCTGGGTGTCCTAGACTCCTGGGAAGGAGTGGGGCTGGGTGAGGCTGGCACTCTCTGGCCTTATGGGCTGAACCAGTTTCCTGTCCATGGCTCTGACACCGGGGGCTTGGGCCTTGCTGGTCACCATCAGCTTTGCCTGGGTTGCATCCTCAGGTCAACAGCTGGCTTCCCCTGGCCAGCTGTGCAATTCTGATTTTATTTGATTGCAGTAAGGGGCTTAGGCTGGCCTGGGAGTGCTTGACATTTTATTAGTCTCACTTCATGATCTGCTAAGCACCCCCGGGAGCAGAATGTCACAGTTGGCATGCCCTGAGCCCACTTCTCCCCAAGGTCTTATGAAACAAGACGCCCTTCTCCCTTCCTGTCCCACCTCCTACAGCTGTATCTGCCTCTTTTAAGGAACCGTTATCTGGATAAGAAGCACAAGTATTTGAACATGATTCTCTCTGCAGTAAGATAAAATCTTGGATCTTTGGAGCTGAAAGGAACCTTGAGATTCCATCTTGTTCTTCCCCTGTCCCTAGGGAAGTCTGATTCTCTAGGGATGTCTCGTATTCCTTATCGTTGTCTCCAGAGTGTTCTTCTCCATAGCCTTCCCTCCACAAACAGAGAGGCATGGACATATATACACTACCAAACGTAAGGTAGATGGCTAGTGGGAAGCAGCCGCATAGCACAGGGAGATCAGCTCGGTGCTTTGTGACCGCCTGGAGGGGTGGGATAGGGAGGGTGGGAGGGAGGGAGACACAAGAGGGAAGCGATATGGGAACATATGTGTATGTATAACTGATTCACTTTGTTATAAAGCAGAAACTAACACACCATTGTAAAGCAATTATACCCCAATAAAGATGTTAAAAAACAAAACAAAAAACTATTGCTGAAAAAAAAAAAAAGTATCCCCACGAACTAGGGTGAGAAGAGTGAGGCTCCTGGCAAAATTTAAGGAGGCGCTCACTCTCAGGGTTGTGTACCTTCCAGCCCTGCACCTGCAGAGACCTGAGAGTGAGCGCCTCCTTAAACTTTGTGCCCTGGGTGCCTCACTTGCTTCACCCCAGCCCTGGTCCTCCTAGAGCATCATAGCTCTTTAAACCCAGTCTATCTAGGGTAGAGTTTCCTGCAGATAATCAAGTGTGTTCTGGAGAGGGAGTGTCTACCACTCACAGCATCTCATTTTATTTTCAGAAAGCTTCATTTTAATTTTTCTTGTCCAGTGGCAAAAGACAACATTACATATTTTATCACAGTTTATCCTTTCAACAACCTGAGAGGTAGGGATGTCTGTCTCCATTTTACAGATAAGCAAATTAAGACTTAAGGAACATGTGGCTTGATTGTGTAACTCTGGCATACCGCACTGCATTTGCTTAAACTATGTTGATGTTTTCTCTTTTCTCACTTCCCTTCTTCTTACCCCCTGTGCATGTTTCAAGGCTGGAATCATGGCAGCCCTTGGTGTTTTCTGGTTCAAGCTCAACCTTCAGCTCACTAACCTTCCTTTCCCCCAAATTGGGGCAATCATGTGTTATGTAGACAAGACCCCGAGAGCATGACTTAGGCAAGCTTCTTCCGTGTGGTTTTCATGAAGTACAGAGCCTGGCACATGGTCAGGGCTCAGTAAATATTTGTTCAATGGATGATTATACACCTGGCACTTCAGAGGAAGTGGAATTTAGCTGTGCAGGTACTTGGGATCAATGATGTGATTTGACTGGAGTCAAAAAGCCCTGAACTGTGGCCCTGATATCTTTAATCAGTCCCTGGGGAAAACCCTAATGTCCTCTGGGAAAATCCAAGGCAAGAAAATAGAAGAAACCATCCCATTTTCTTTTAGGAGCATCTACGGCCCTCCCACAGAATGACTCAGATCAGTGTCCAAGGTCAAACCTATGTCTGCGCGTTTCTCCTCCCTTAGGTCACTAATTATAATTCTACAACAGCCATCGCACTTTGCCCTGACTGTCCCTGTGTATCTCACTTAGGGAAGTTTTCCTGTGCCTCTGACCTTCAGTGTCATTCTGCAATCTGGTTCCATGGTTAAAGAATTCTTGGCTTAGGGCTGTGGGCATCAAGTAGCCTCCCAGATGAGTTACAATGAGAGGAATTCGGGGCTGGTGGGGGGGTTTCTTCAGAGGTTTGAGTGCTGAGGAACAGGCCTATGGGGCTTACTCTGCCTGAGTCTAAGCTCTTATCAGGCCTTGGGTAATCAGCGTGCATCCCACAAGTCGGACAGGAGAGCAAATGGCTCTCATTACCTTCAATGCAGTTTTCTTTTTAATCAGATAAATCTCCCTGGAAAAGTATGTCTTTGCAGAGAATGGAGCTCAGGGATTCTAGACAAAAAGTTTTGGGAAAAAATATTGCATTGATCAGCAGGTAATGGTCATTTTGTTGCAAAGACCCAGGAGTGTAAATATTGAGGAGAAATAGTAATATGATAAAAATAGATAAAGTTGTGATATTAGCTAATGATAGTAATAGCTGCTACTCACTAAGTACTTACTATGTGCTGGGTCCTTTACATATGTTACTGTATTTAATCTTCTCAACAATCCTATGATGATGACAGCATTACCTCCTTTTTGTGGATGGGGAAACTGATGCTTGCATTTTCGGAAATTTAGCTGAGGTCGTATAGCTTATAAGTGTCAGAGCCCAACAGTCTGCTGGTCTCTAAAGCCCACACTACTCTGTTGACTCTCCCAAATGATGGAGGTTTGCAGAGTCCCTCTGAGGAGCTGCTCTTGTTTATAATAGAAATGTTTGTATGATTCTTTGGAACTATGAGTGAGAACTCGTGGAGCTCTGGGAATTGGAAATTACGGATTGAGAAGAATATGTTATTTGTGTGAAAGTGTGATCCCTTTCACACAAATAACACTTTCGGTTTACTTGGCGCTTCCGATTCATTTGATCCCCATGCCACCCCCATGACAGCATCTCCATGTACAGGTGATGACATTGAGGACCAACCGAAAGGTTAAGAGACCTTCTCAGAGTCTCAGATGGCAGAGACCTAAGATGACCAGGGTCTGGGGCATCTTCTGCTTGACTATTTGGCCAGTCCCAAAAGACGGAAAGGGGATGGATAAACCCTTCTTGACTATTTGTTAAATTGTCACTCAGAATTTCTCTGTAGTCAACTTGTCTTTCATTTTATTTTTCTCTGTCTGAGTTCACCCATCTTTAAAATACCACCTGCCTTTATCAACTGCAGGTGTCATTTGAATGGCAAAAGGCCATGGTGCTTAAAGATGCTGTGGGAATAAATTCTTTCCCTTAGGCCAGTGAAATTTTTTCATTCACTAGGTACGTTGAGATAATCATCTCGTTTGAGATGGCATTAATTTGTTACTTCACTTATTTACTTATCTCAAGTAATTAGGAAGTGCCTACTGTATGTCAGAGACCATGCTAGGTGACTGAGCAGAATATAAATAATAAAAATATAACAGCCCTTATTGAGTGGTTATAAAGTACCAGGCCTTACACAAAGAGCTTTGTCTGCAATATTTAATCCTGAATATAATGCTTTGGGTTGGATATCGTTACCCCCATTTTACTCATGAGGAAATTGAGGTTCATAGAGGTTAAATAACCTACCTAGGTACACCTGACCCCAGAGTCTTCTCTTAAAAGTATCTCAGTAATAGATATGCAATAGCCTTTGTTTTCCAAGAACTCCCAAATTAATAGAGAGAGTGTGAAGACAAATAAGTACTTGAATATCTGAGCCTATTAGAAAAATATATCACTTCTCCCTCCGAGATCTATACTAGTTCAAACTTATAGTGGAAAATAAGCCAAGGTGCAATGAACCCATAGGAAATGCATCAGCAAAAGGGATCTGTTTGTCCCAGAGAAAAAAGAGGTTTTCGTAAGAGTGAAGCTTGGACGTGTGTGGTCTTCAAGCATCCAGGAGACTGTGATTCAAAGGAGGATGTTGAGAAAATAATAAATAATCTTCACTGGGCACTGAGGAAGAAATGACCTTAAATTGTAGAAAAAGCAACTTGGATTAAAATCTGCATCTGCCTTTAATAAACTGAGTGACTGGTCTTCAGAAAGAGAATACTTTACTGTGAGTGGAGAGGATTTAGTTGAAGTGGGTATTTGTATGTAAATACAGAGTTTTACAGAAGCTCTGGGGCTCTAATAACTCTCTAAATAGCCCTCCTTGATTCCCCTGTATCCTCTAAGATAAAGAGCTGCAGCTATGCTCAGCGGGGTGGAACTTCTTTGTCTCACTCAGCAGGTTCCAACATCTTGGGGAAGAAGTGGGAAGAAGAGTCATAGAATTATGGGACCGGGACATCTTGTGCATTAAGAAAAGATGTTTTTTGAGCACCTGCTATAAATTAATGACTGTATATTACGGCTCTGCAATGTCAGTAGGGATGATCATCTTCGTTTATAGATGAGGAAATTGACTCAGAGATTAACTAACAATGATAGCAATGGCTATCAATGATCACACGCTTTCTGGGTGCCATGCACAATGCTAAGAACTTTCCCATACATGCTTTGTAATCCACCCAACCACTCTATGAGGTGGATACCATTTTCTTCTCTAGTTTTCACTTGAGGAAACCGAGGCTTGGAAAGTTTAAATGACATAATCAAGGTAATTTGGTGGCTGAGTTGATATATCAATCTAATTGAGGTGGAATTTTGCCATATGTTTTGGAGCAGCTGTTCAAATGTGCTAATACAGCTCACTCAACTTTAATATATGCATTGTTTTAAGTTCCTGCTCCTCTGTGGTTTAGTATAAGCTATAAGGAATATTTACTGAGGAGTGTTGAGGAGAAGACGTGTCAGTGAAGCCTGTGGGACTCAATGAGCTGAAAGCAAGGTAGGTGTACGATGAGGGAAGGACAAGGTGCTGTGGCTAGTGTCCCTTCCTGATTTTAGGAGGAAGGAGGGCTAATGGTGAAAGGATGGCAAGGGTCATTACTGAGACTTCTTTTCCTTCTGGGATTTCCTTCCTTTCTACCCTGTACCTTCAGGATCCTCCAGCAGGGTCACCTCCCTGTAGCTCATAGGAGGACAAAACGTGGGGCCCAAATTCCACTGCCCTCTGTTTCTTGTTGCACGGCTCAGAGGCAAATGGGACAAGCTGTGGCTGTAGAGTCAGAAGTCTTAGGTTTGGCTACTACCTCTTTCGATTTTTTCTTCTGTGATTGTGAGCATGTCCTTTAGTATATTGAAGCATCACTTTCCTCATCTATAGAGTGTAGATCCCTCCTATCCTAACTTATAAATCACTATTTGAAATTATGTGGGACTTCCCTGGTGGTCCAGTGGTTAAGAATTCACACTTGCACTGCAGAGGGCGCGGGTTCAATCCCTGGTCGGGGGACTAAGTTCCCACATGATGTGCGGTATGGCCAAGGGGGGGGGGAGAAAGAAATCATGTTGAAGACAGCATAAGATACTACACAAATAAGAACTCATTTCTGGATTGAAACAGGAGCATGGTCCAGGGTTAAGCATACGAATTCTGCCAGGCTCTGCTGTTTACTAGCTGTGTGGCTTCGGACAAGTTACTTATCCTGTCCGTCTTTGTTTCTGCATCTGTAAAATGGGTAATAGTTGTTGCTGCTCACAGGGTTGTGGTACAGAATAAATAATTCTTCTGCAGTGTTTCTTTGGTGCCTGGAACATTGTAAATGTTCAATACAATTTTTATTGATTCAGATTTTCATTGGTTGATCTAAGCTCTATGACAGGGAATGAATATATGAACTTCCAGAGGCTTCTTTGCATTTTATGCTTGAATCTACAAGGACCACCCACACTCACATCTAGAGGAGTACCACAACACTTTCTGGTAATTCTCCTGCTCTGTTCTTAGTAATTTATCGCTTAAGTAGTAAATTAATAGAATTACTTTGACATTTCAATCAATAGGATTAAGATGATCTGATGATAACGGAGTAGTAATCGCTGCCGCACAGATGGAAACTGTCCAGTGGCAAAAACTGTTCTTCACAAGCTGGCCGGCAGCCCTCAGACCAGATTCTTTCAATCCTTTAAAAAATAACGTTTTCCTCTGATGATAAAAGCAATGAACACGCATTGGAAAAATACAGTGCGGTTCAAAGAAAAAAAAAAAACCCACCTGGAAGTCCCATTATCTAGATACCTACTGTTAACATATTAGTAAATTTCCTCTAGGTTTTTTTTTTTCCCTCTATAGATTATAATCAGTTTTGTTTCCTGGTTTTTTACTGAAGATTCTAAGGAGAATTTTGTTTTCTCTTGTTATTACACCTTTAGAAACACGATTTTAGATGACTGCGTATTTCAGTGTGTGGCTGTATTAGCATTCATTTAGCCACCCCTCTTTGATGGCCATTTATATTATTTCCAATTTTTTTTTTTTTTTGCGGTACGCGGGCCTCTCACTGTTGTGGCCTCTCCTGTTGCAGAGCACAGGCTCCGGACGTGCAGGCTCAGCGGCCATGGCTCACGGGCCCAGCCGCTCCGTGGCATGTGGGATTTTCCCGGACTGGGGCACGAACCCGCGTCCCCTGCATCAGCAGGCGGACTCTCAACCACTGCGCCACCAGGGAAGCCCCTATTTCCAATTTTAAGCTATTATAATCTATGCTGTGAAAAGCCCCCTTGGTCACAAACCTCTGTCCATGCCCTGGAAGCAAAATTGCTGAGTCAAAGGGTATGAATATTTCTAAGGCAGAAAGACTCTACCAGTGTAAACGGGCCCGTCCCCACCGCAGGACCAGCAGCTTGGCTCCTTTTTGAAAATGAATTTTTCATCAGGCGGAGTCTACTAGGGGCCAGGGCTGAAGGTAGTGGTGAGTAAGTGAAAGCCGAAGAAGAGAGATGACCACTTCTTTTTCCTTTTTCCCCTTTAACTCACATTGCCCGAGAAGCCATAGACACTGGGATGTGCTGGAGGGAGTAGGAGAGATCTTTGTGACAGTGTAGTTCAGAAGTCCAATGTAGCTTGGTGCCATACATTTCCTTTTCTATTACACTGCCCTGCCTATGTCTTCTCCCTGTGTCATATTCTTTTTATCCCTGAAAGTGCATGTATATAGTAAGTATCCCATAAACGCTTGGAACGGGAGGTAGGATAGCTTGGTGAACTTAAATCTGATTCTGCCACATAGCTGTGTGATCTTGGGCAAGTCACTTAACCTCTTCACATCTGTTTTATTAATTTTTTATCAGTAAAGTAAGGGTAATGATAGTGCTCTTAGGATTGCTGGGGTTAAAGGAGAAAATCAAGTGTCGATGCAGTGATAGATAGAAACCACTTAGTATCTTAGCCATTATTACAAATAAAAATAAAAATTTCTGTTTGTAAGATTCAAATATTCTTCGCTAAAATTTTATGCCAGTCTAGGTTACACCTGATGATTCTGAAGAACTTCAGAAAAACCTGAAGACTAAAAGAAGCAGGTATGGCAGGAAATACTGGATGTGGGCTGTACTTCAAATCGTGGCTAATTTATTCTGCATCTTAAGAGGGACATTAATAGGTTGGAGCAGGTCCAGAAAGGAACAACTAGGCTGGTAAACAAACTTGAAATTGACCTGTAAGGAATAATTTGGCTCAGAGAAAACATAGACAGATCCTTTTTAACAAATCTCTGTAGGCTATCATGGGAAGAGAGACTCAAATTAGTAAAATAATATTCTTGAATATTTACTATTTGCCAGGCACTGAACTAAGCCCTTTGCAAATACTATTTATTTCTTCTTCTCCAAAAGACTATGCGAGGTACATATTTGTGTTACTATTGTCCAGGTGAAGCAAACAAGGCACAGATGGTGGAAGTTACGTGGCTAGTAGGTGGTGGGGGAGGAATAGAAAGAGATCTTTCTGATTCCACAGTTTAGGTACCTTCTATAGCCCACTCACTTGTTCCAAGTGACCAGGGAAGGCAGATGGGACTCTCCTATAGGGAGGTGGCTGCCTGATACATGTGAGGAAAGAATATTTTACCCATTAGAGCTAGCCGGTAATAGGAGAGGCTGCCTAAGGAGATGGTGAGTTTCTTGTCTCCGGAAGTGTCCACGTACAGGCTGAACTCTTAGTATCATATTGTAAGGATGGATCAGCTGAGGAGTAGGTTAGAATCATGAATTTGCTACTTACTTGTGTGACCTTGAAAGTTGCTTAACCTCTCTGAGCCTCAGTTTCTTCATCTGTAAACTAGGAATACTTAATTCTAATTTTAGGTCTGTTGGAGGAGTAAAAGATTCAGATAAATTGCTTAGCCAAGAACCTGGCATACGGAAGTTGCTCATTATATGTTAAGTGAACAATTATCTATGGTCTTTTTAATTTATGTGTACCTATGCTTCTCATTTTATAGGGTGATCCTATCTATTTATTTCTTCCTTGAGGTCAATTCCAGATTTGGAGATGTCACCTGCAGAGTGAGTATTCTAGCTCACTTCTGCAGAGGCAGGTATCTGCCAGGCTCTGTCCCCTCAGGCAAATGACAGGTTGGACTTTGGAACAGGGGCAGTGGAGTAAGCAGAAGGAAGGATGTTTGGACTGTAGTGTTAAGCAACAGAATAGATATTATTGAGAGAGCAAGAAATTAGAACCATTTTATTCTATTATCAATTATCAGATGGGTGTGAAAAGCCCACTGTGTGCCCAGCACCTGCCATGTGGATTAAGGGTATATTCAATCAGTTGGAAGCATTCTCTTTGTCTTCAAGGGCCTCAATGCCTGGGATGCCTCAGACAACTATGAAAAGATTAGAGAATAGGACTGAGTGTCATTCTGTGCTAAGTCCTTTGGCACAGGGCAGTTAGGGAAGGGCTGCTTAGAGGCAGGAGGTTGGAAAGAAATGACCTTGGAAGATTTCTTCCTGGCCTGGGGGATTTTCTCAGTTTTATGGTTCTCTGGATTGCATCCTCGCAGGCACAATGTGGTAATGTTGCAGTTGTAGCTCCCTTGGGCATATTTTCTAGTCATTTCCCTAGGACATCTCCCAGAACCTGGGAATATGCTAATCATTTTTGCCCATTGTCAGGGAGGGGCTGTCCTCTTTCTCAGGCCAGAGAATAAGGCAACATCCTCCCTCCTTCCACAGTTCCCTTCAGGCCCCCCCCTGTTCCTTAGACATCAGTCATGCCACCCACCAACATCAGCCATGCCCCCAGCCAACATCAGCCATGCCTCTCACCAACATCAACCATGGCCCCCACCAACATCAGCCATGGCCCTCACCAACATCAGCCATGGCCCTCACCAATACCAGCCATGGCCCACACCATCAGCCATGGCCCTCACCAACATCAGCCATGGCCCTCACCAACATCAGCCATGGCCCTCACCAATACCAGCCATGGCCCTCACCAATACCAGCCATGGCCCTCACCAGCATCAGCCATGGCCCCCACCAACATCAGCCATGGCCCCCACCAACATCAGCCATGGCCCTCACCAACATCAGCCATGGCCCTCACCAGCATCAGCCATGGCCCCCACCAACATCAGCCATGGCCCCCACCAACATCAGCCATGGCCCTCACCAGCATCAGCCATGGCCCTCACCAACATCAGCCATGGCCCCCACCAACATCAGCCATGGCCCTCACCAACATCAGCCATGGCCCTCACCAACATCAGCCATGGCCCCCACCAACATCAGCCATGGCCCCCACCAACATCAGCCATGGCCCTCACCAGCATCAGCCATGGCCCCCACCAACATCAGCCATGGCCCCCACCAACATCAGCCATGGCCCTCACCAACATCAGCCATGGCCCTCACCAGCATCAGCCATGGCCCCCACCAACATCAGCCATGGCCCCCACCAACATCAGCCATGGCCCTCACCAGCATCAGCCATGGCCCTCACCAACATCAGCCATGGCCCCCACCAACATCAGCCATGGCCCTCACCAACATCAGCCATGGCCCTCACCAACATCAGCCATGGCCCCCACCAACATCAGCCATGGCCCCCACCAACATCAGCCATGGCCCCCACCAGCATCAGCCATGGCCCTCACCAACATCAGCCATGGCCCCCACCAACATCAGCCATGGCCCCCACCAACATCAGCCATGGCCCCCACCAACATCAGCCATGGCCCCCACCAACATCAGCCATGGCCCCCACCAACATCAGCCATGGCCCCCACCAACATCAGCCATGGTCCCCACCAACATCAGCCATGGCCCTCACCAACATCAGCCATGGCCCTCACCAGCATCAGCCATGGCCCTCACCAACATCAGCCATGGCCCCCACCAACATCAGCCATGGCCCTCACCAACATCAGCCATGGCCCCCACCAACATCAGCCATGGCCCCCACCAACATCAGCCATGGCCCTCACCAGCATCAGCCATGGCCCTCACCAGCATCAGCCATGGCCCTCACCAATACCAGCCATGGCCCTCACCAACATCAGCCATGGCCCCCACCAACATCAGCCATGGCCCTCACCAATACCAGCCATGGCCCTCACCAACATCAGCCATGGCTCTCACCAACATCAGCCATGGCCCTCACCAGCATCAGCCATGGCCCCCACCAACATCAGCCATGGCTCTCACTGATGAGACATGGAGTTGGCTGCCTGAGAACAAAGTTTTTATTGTTGTAATTTTTGATGTGAAAGTCCTTCCATCTCCTCTTTCAACAAAATAAGCAGATTCCACCTGCTTTGGGAGATGCCTTCCTTTTTCCTCCTCCTTTCATTTTTCCTCCTTAACATTTGCTTCTTCCCACCAACATTTCTCTCCCCTTCTGTTCCTCTACCTTCTCCCTTTCCCTTCATTTGTGTCTGAATCCTAGAATGATGGAGTTGAGAGAGATCTTAAAAGTCATCTAGTGCAGTCTACCCATGCATTTTACAGATGATGAGGATACTGTAGTCCAGGGAGGGAAAGAGACTTCCACAGGGAGTTCTTGGCTGAACCCAGAGTAGACCTGTGTTGAGTGCTCTTTCCTCTTTATTATTCTGCATGTCTCCCACTTTTCTCCCCCTTCTTGTCCTTTCCCCCCTTTTATTTCTTGCCTAGTATTATTTCTTATATTCTTTAGTGTCTTCATAAACCCAATGGTGATAGATGGGAAGGAAATCAGGGCTTCGGGTAGCAGAACTGAGGGAAAGTGTGTTGTCCGGTTCTCCTCACCTCTCTTCCTCACTGGGAAAGGCTGTGGTTTGGAGTGAGCCTCTCAGTTTTCTTCCTCAGAGACTCTACTCCGTCTACCCTGCCCCTCCACATCTCTGGAGAGGTTTGTACAATGTCTTTCTGCATATGAAGACTTTGAGCTGGATTGGCAGGGTGGCCTACAGGCATCCCAGATTGGGAAGATCCCCACCTCAGTTTCCTCATCCACAAAAGGGGTATGATAACAGTGCCTACTTCATAGCGTTGCTATAAAGATTAAATAGTTAATGCATATGGCACTTTTAGAGAAGTTCCTGGCAACCTGTTGGTAGGTTTTAAATACATGTTATGTAAATATTATTATTTAGAGGAATTCCTGTCTGTCGGGCACAGGGTTGGGAGTCACAGATGTCATTTTCACATGAAAAGGGAATAGAAGGGACTTCTCTGGCAGTCCAGTGGTTAGGAATCCACGTTCTGAGCCCACTGCAAGGGGCACGGATTCGATCCCTGGTGGGGGAACGAAGGTCCTGCATGCCACATGGTGTGGCCAAAAAAAAAGAAGGGAATGGAAAACTATGAATGTAGCTTAAATAGACACTCGTTGGTGACCTTGTCCCCGCTGTGCTCTGCCTCCAAGTTTGATTTTGTGCCCGTGCTTTCTGATCTCCTCTTTTTGTTTTTGAAAAAAACAAAACAAAACTACTTTTCAGCTTTCAAAAGTAATATACATTGTTGTAAAACATCCAAGCATTACTAAAATATGTAATGTAGGAAATAAAAGTCCCCCATAGTCTCATTCTCAAGAGATAATAACAACTATAAACAGTTTTGGGTCCATTTCTCTGGACTTTTTTCCCCATATGAGAACAATAAAGCATTAAAAAAATAAAAACAGGATCCTACTATACATACTATTATGCTACTTGCTTTTTTCCCCTATTTAATCTTTCATCCTCAGTATTTTTGACTTTTCTGCATGGAATGAGGTCATCTGCCTTTGGCACTTACTGGCTGTGAGACTTTAGATGAATCACTGCTCCTCTCAGAGTTTCAGTTTCCTCATCGGTAAAAGGAAACAGTCCTTTCCCACCTGCTCACCTCCATGTGATATAAGCTTTAAGGGAGACAGTGGGCATGTGTGAAAGTGTAGGCATCCTGTGATGGAGTCCAGTGAACCATTCTCTGTCCCATACTCCTGTTTGACTGGGTTTGGAGCACTGACCGTGGCCTGAAATTCTGTAGTTTCCCAAGTTGTTCCTTTGTTTGTACCCACCTGTAGAAGTTAAGCTGTGTGAGAGCAAGAACCACATCTGTTCTGCTTGTCACTGTATCTGTCCCCAGAATGTAGAAAGATTACTGGCTTATAGTAGGAAGTCAATAAATATTTTTTGGATAGTGAAGAAATTATCCACGCTTAGCCAGGCTTCCAATTGATAAAAGACCAATTGGGAGAGAGCAAGGCTGAGCAGGACTGGGGTGAGGCTAGGTGATGGTGGACGGCTGGCCCATCAGTGTCCTTGAACTCCACATCACCCAGCTTGCCTGTTCTGTAAGCCCTTGTCCTTTGCCTGCATCATCCTCTCTTGGCACTCTTTGCCACCTGGTGAATTAGTCATTCTTTATGGCCCAGTTTAAGTGTCCTGACTCCTATTAAAATTGTCTTCAACTTTGTACTGTCCTCCCACCTCCAGGCAGAGTTAGTCAGACTCTTCTTGATGCTCCCACAATGCTTTGTACCTATCCCTTTTTAATAATAGTAATCATGGTTTTCCCGCTTTGCACAGTTGCTATGTGCCATAAGCAGTGCTAACACTCTACATGCCTTCTCATATTGAATTCTTAGGGTGATTTGTCAGGGTAGGGTGATTTGGCAGGGAAGGATAATTATTATTGACATTTTATTTGTATTTGTTTAAATAAATTTATTTTTTTATTTTTGGCTGCGTTGGGTCTTCGTTGCTGCGCGTGGGCTTTCTCTAGTTGTGGCGAGCAGTGGCTACTCTTCATTGTGGTGCGCGGGCTTCTCATTGCTGCGGAGCACGGGCTCTAGGTGCACGGGCTTCAGTAGTTGTGGCAAGTTGTGGCTCGTGGGCTCAGTAGTTGTGGCATGCAGGCTCATTATTTGTGGCGCATGAGCTTAGCTACTCTGCGGCATGTGGGATCTTCCTGGACCAGGGCTCGAACCCATGTCCCTTGCATTGGCAGGTGGATTCTTAACCACTGTGCCACCAGGGAAGTCCCCAAGCCAGAGTTTTTAACTTCTGGGTCTTCTATGAGCCAACTTAATTTAAGAATTATGCAATGGCAGCTGGAAAGACATGGAGTCTTTATGTAGTCCAGTCTTATTTTAGGGATGGAAAAACTGTGACTCAGTTACAAAGAGCAGCGCTTACAGGGGGAGGAAGATCTTTTCTAATCTCTAGGCTGTACAATTTTGAGGTAGAATGGGGATTGACTCTTTTACTAAACCTTGTTGCCTTCTTTGTCAGGAAGTGTAGCTTTTCATATTTCAAGGCATTTTCCATGAATTCCTCCAAGCACCTTCTCTCTGGGCATGATGCAGTCTTTTCTTGGCTCCTGTGAAGAGTTTTTCTTTTCTACTAGATGTTCTAGGTCACATCAAGAAAACTATCTCCAATGAGGTCCATGTTTTCTGCACGATTGAAAACCATTTAAGAAGTTTGCCTTGTCCTATGGAAGGGGCCTCTCTGCAGACCCAGGTCATGGTGGGAAGCAGCCTTATCTGCAATGGCTTCGATGTTTTGAGAGGCCCAGAGTTTGAACATGCTTGGCCAGACAGCAAGGATAAGGCTGAAGAACTCACTGCAACAGCTCCTGAACCAGGGCTGAGCTGCATGTCTAGCTCACTCTCACTGTGACTCATTTCTTGGAGCAAAAGGGGTCATGGTGAGACATAGCACCAGTGCTTTGGGTTGGCTGGTTGGAAGCCTCCAGTCCTGGGCCTCTTCAGAGTCAATAAAAGAAGGATGGGAGCAGGCATATGGGGGCAAAACAATTCAATTCAATAAGCACTGGATATCTAACATACAGTACATGAACCCCTGGGGTGATACTATCTATGAGGGGAAATAGAGCAAGTTGAAAACTCTGGGACGCACCAGGGGATGTGTCCCTTGTCTTCGTGTTGGCCTTTCACATGAACCAAGAAATCCATTAAGTTCCTAGCCTTTGAAGGGCTTGCAATCCAGCAGGAAGGTTAGAAGGGCACCCAAATGTATGTAAGGCCACATTGAGCAAACTGACTGCTGAGGGTTAATGCCTACATTTCCCAGGGGGTTTAGGAAGGAGAATCCATGCCCAGTTGGGGGTAGTGATGGTGGCAGTCTGGGGTTGCTTCGTGGAGGAAGTGTTGCTAGCAGGGGCTCTTGAGGCGTGGATGAGATCTCAGAGAAGTGGAGAGGGAATTCACTCAGGGCTTGTGCTTTGCTCAGAAAAAGGGCTTAAAGGTGACTGCATTTATCTATCAGTAAAGGTGTTATCTCCATTTTTTAAGATGAGGAACCTGAGGCTCAGAAAGTTTGAGCAAACTGTCAAGATAATACAGCGAGGAAGTGACAGAGGTGGGATTCAAAAATCACCTGAGCTTGAATCCAGAGTTGGTGGGTGTGCCTTTCAGGGCAGAAATGAGGGGAGGGGTTTTTCTAGATATGTGGAGGGAGAGGGACCAGTGTGAGAAAAGTACAGAGCTGAGCACAGTGGGCGTGTAGCAGACCAATAAGAAATTCATCTGAGGTGGAATTTGGTTTGTGTGAAGGAAAGGAGCTGGAGGTGGAGGTGCGGTTACATTGTGGCAAAGCTGAGAGTGGGAGCGCACTAAAGCCCCGTGTTCTCAGCGAGGGGCAGCACGAACGCACAAACACACGAGATGCATCTGTATGTGCACTGACACAGTATTGCTGAGGGGAAAAAAGGGATGTCACAGAGCTTGGTGTTTAGTATAACCCCATTTTTGTCAAATAGGAACAGCTTACGCCCGCAGCACAGCAGTTAAAGACTCTCTGAAGCTGGACTGCTTGGATTTCAATCTGACACTGCCATTTCCAAGCTGGCAACCCTAGGAAAATTATTTAACTTCTGTTTCCTCATCTGTAGCCTCATCTACACAATGGGATGAATAATAGCATATCCTTGCAGGATTGTTCTGAAGATTACATGGGTTAATACATAGTCAACTTTGAGAAAGGGGTCAGGCACACAGTAAGCATTCTTGCCATTATTATGTTATTAAAATTATTTGGAAAGATGAATATTGAATTGTTAAGTGATTTCCCTTAGGGAGTAGGATTTCTGTGCCTTTTGGTTGTAAACACATCTCCCTATGTGGTTTAAATATTTTATGGCGAATGAATAATGTTTATAATACAAAAAAACAAACCAGCAAGTTTATTTCAAAAGTTGACATTAGGAGACTTTATTTCTATTGTATTTTTTCTTCTACTAGCAACAGGCCTGCTAGCGACACATTCAGAACTGTCTCTGGTGTCACTCAGACAGCTATTGGAAACAGGTGTTGGAGACAGAGTTGTTCAGGCTTCCCACAGGCCTTGTCTGGAGTGATGCTCCTGATTATAAAGGAGAACTAGCCCAGTCCTTGCTGCCTCGCTCCATGCTGCTCCCCTGCCCTCATCTGGACTGGGTATGTTTTCCTGGCCTAGAGATGTTCTGAGAAGTCCTTTAGGTCTGCTTTGGGAGCAGCAGTTCTGGAGCTTGTGGTGAGATCTCCGATGCCGGAGATCGGGCTGCCTCTCCAACCTCCCATACAGAAGATGAAGGGAAACTGGGTACCCTCAGTCCTGTGTGTCTGGGGGTTAGAGCCTGAGGCTTGAGAAGGTCTTTGGTCTGAGTACTAGGGATCCGCAATGAAAAGCAATTTAAAAACGGGCCCGAGATTATGCTGCCTTTCTCCCTTGCGTCCCCACTCAATCAGACATTCTCTCCCATAATCCCCGATAGCTCTTTCATTTGGGGACGAAGAAGCAAGGATGTGCTGCAGGGACCTGTCCCTACCCTGAGACGGAGCTCTAACCACATACTCTCTACCAGGGGTGGAAGGTAGTGCAATTTCCCTCCTCTGTGAAGGATGGAGATTAAAAACTCACATCTATTTATGGATGTGTGTTAACTTTACTGTTATCTAGAACCACCTGCAGGAGATGAGTCCTTGGTTTTTTGAAGAGGCAAACTCCTCCCTTTTTTGCCTCCATCTTCCTCATCCAGTTCAGTCTCCTCCCTCCTCCTCCTCCTGGGTTCATTCTTGGAGTAATAGTGGCAGTACAATGGTTAAAAGAATGTTTTCTGCAGTCAGACTTATTTTTGAATCATGGCTCTGCCTCTTATGAGTTGTTTTACCTTGGGAAAACTATATAACCTATTTATGCCTCAGTTTTGTCACCTGTAAAATGGAAATATAACAGTACTTTTGTCTAAGGATTTATGACATGAGGCATGTGACGTTAGCACAGTACCTAGCATTCAATAAACACTCAATAAATAGTAACGATTATTGTTGAGTTGTTGCAGTCAAGGCTGCGATGGAGCATCATAAGGGAAGAAAGGAATGTCTGCCTGCAGTGTCTGTTAACACAAAAGATGCACATGCCCTGTGACCCAGCTAGTCCATTTCTGTTCTTGTTATCTGCCTGGAAAAATGTCTTGTGTTCGTTCACAAAGATGTAGGTACACTGTGGTTATTGCAGCACTGATTTCAGTGGAAAAATCAGAAGCAAGTAGAGATGCCCATCAATACAGGAATGGCTGGAAAACAATGGGATATCCATAACATAAAATGTATTGCTGTAGTTAAAAGAATGAGGTGGAGATGTATGCCTCGACAGATAAAGCTTTCCAAGACATGTTGATATGTGAACAGAATAAGTTGCAGAATCACATGGGCAATTTGATTCCATGAAATGATAGTATATATATTTCAATAGGTAGTATATATAGTTCAATAGATTTCAATATTTATTTCAACATGTGTATAACTATTGAAATATACATACTGTCAGTTCATATGTGCATCTATATATGAATAAAAATGATCAAGTAGGATACCCCTTAAAGAAATAAAAGCTGGGAGGGACCTGGAGATCATCATCAAAGGGGATTTTAGGTTTAAGTCTAGTATCAGAGTTTTTAAAAAAGAGAATGTATACATATATTGTACAATTAAAAGCAATCAAGAAGAGAGAAGGAAATACCTATCTGGCTAAGAACTGGAAAACTATGACTTTGTCAAACCAAAACCCTGATGGGAAATTCCCAGCTCATAGGCTTTTTTCTACCCCCGTGGCCCACTGGTAGAGGGTAAGGGCTATTAGCCTGATATCTACATCAGCTCACAGTGGTTGCAGCTTTGAGAATATATAAAAGAGGAATACCTATATCTATCTATCTATATCTATGTCTATATGTATCTATCTCTCTACCTCTCTATCTATCTATTGATCATCTATATATTTAGGGATGTATATATTCCAGCTGTAGGTTAGGAATATAGACATATGCCAGCTTTAAAAGGAAAGAGGCAGTGTGGTGAGCTAGGAGGAAGGAGATTTGTATTTGAATCCTGACTTTACCCTGAGATAAACAACATTGTCCTAGGGAAGTCACTTTTCTTCTCCAAGTCTCAGTTTTCTCAACTCTAAAATGCGGATAGTAACCACTGCCTCGTATCTATTTTTTAAGGTGATTGGGAAGCTCATGTGAGATTGCAGATGCGAAATACTCTATAAACTGTAAAGTGCTCTTGTAAGAGAATTCTGCAAGTCTGCCTGGCAGCCAGGGTTGCAGCAGCCTTGCTGCATTCCTCTGGAGCTGGGGACTGTTGTAGAACTGAGCGCACAGCAATAAACACGGAGCTTTCAAAGGCTGAAGATCATGACAGTCACTCTATTTGATGTATAAGATACTAGTATGCTTTCTGGAAAGAATGACAGGTCAGAGGGAGAGAGAGGAAGGAAGGACATGGTTTTCAGAGGTCAGACAGATGGCAGAATGGGGCGGCATTCTCTGAACATCTGGGAGTCCTAAGTAAGCGTCCAGTTATGCAGAGTTGATAGTACAACGTGCACAGGAAGACTGGTCAGTGAGATCATCCTTGGAGAAAGAACCCACCGATTCCCTCCTTCTGACCCCCTTTGCTCTACCTCTTCCATCCATCCCTATAGGCTCTCACTGCTGTGTCCCAGGGCCCCTTGGTGCCAGGATTCAAAGCCAGTTCCTCAGTTGCCCCTTCTCTTTATCCAGATGTCACACAATTGTAGTTCCCATCTGTGTGAATGAGAACTTTCTGGTGCACCAAGACTGCCTTCAGTGTGGGGATGGGGATAGTTCCCTGAGGAACCCTTCTTGAGGTGCATGTTTATGTTTATGAGGGAGCACAGTGTGGGAAAGGGCTGAAGGAGGGAAAGCACAGTGGCAGAGTTCAGGGCACGTGGGCTGTAGCGGAATAAGTCTGGGGGATGAGCACAACTGTGTAGGGCTTTGGGAGCACTGACATTCACTCTGTAATCTTGAGGAAGTCATTTATCCTCTCCTGATCTGCAAAATAAAAGGGTTGGTCTATGTCCAGGGTCCCCAGTCAGAATGATTCAGAGCCCTGGTACTCAAAAACATTTGGCCTACAGAAGCATCAGCATCACGTGGTGGCTGCTAGAAATGCAGTCTCTCAGGCCCCACCCCAGACCTCCTGAGTCTGAATTAGCATCTTAATGAGATCCTCAGGTGATTCATACACACACTGAAGTTTGAAAAGCACTGACTTAGAGACTCTTGTTACCTTTAGAGGTTTCTGGGTCCCCATCCTGAAAGATTCTGTTTCAGTAGCCTAGTATGATGGTAGGAAGCTGTATGTTTGATAATCCCCTCACAGCTAGATTTGAGAGCTGTTGAATTATAGAACTGCCCTAAGTCTTCATGATTCTGTTGGTACCTAAGACCCACTGAAAGAAAGTGCGATTCTCTGTGGGTGAGTGCGTGGGAGATGGAGAAAGGACCTTGCGAGTAAGGAGACTTGTTCTCTGGGTGCCTGGGGCTGCCCAGTGTATGAGGCAAGAGAGAACGCTGCCCATTTCACAGCTGGGATTAATGACTGTCAGCAGCTCCCCTTTAAGACGGTAAACTCGTTTAGCAACGGACACTGAAAACCAGCCGAATTCAAAGGCAGAGAGTGGTAATCTACTTGCAGTGAATTAGCCTTGGGAGACTCGGACAATATCAACTTCAGAAAACCACAAAGGGATCCTTTATAAGGAGTTTCAAAAGCGTTAGGGCCTCAGCACCCCTCATTAGGGCTTGCATTACAAAGCGTAGGCACCGTGCGCATAAGCCCCCCTCCTCATCATCTCAGAGCACTGGTCCCTTCTCATGTGCTTTCTGAATGAATTTCCTGGCTGGCCCGATGGTGTTTACAGTTGTGTGTCAGGCTTAACAGGAAGTTTGTTCAGGAGAGACAGCTGGAGTTCAGGGCTGAGAGGCCTTTAGCCATACAGGCCATCAGTCCTGTGAACACCATCTGTGCCTGAGGACTTGTCCGTGGACCAGTGCATTTTCTCGTGGTCTTTCTGGTTCTGACGTTTTCTTATTCTGAGGTCCTTCTCATATCTTAAGACCAGATTCTTACATAACCAAGGTGATTTCCTTTTAATAATCCTTTGTCGCATCGTGAGTTTGTGTGTTTGTGTGCGTGTTCATTGCCCAATTTATTTATTATCCAATCCATTTTAGAGAAGGAAAAGGCATGAGTGAGTGTGTGTTTATGGCATGACTCCGAGAGCTTACGATCAGATGGGTAATTTGTTGATGAGGAAAGGGGGGGAGCATAAGTATCGTGAAGATTTGTCTCTGACCTGCATTCCATTTACTTTTCTGTTGCAAATTGCAAATCTCAATGCACAAAAGTGGCTTGAATTTCTTCTGCATCCCTCCTGGGAGGTGGATTTCCAGTCTCTGCTTGCACACCTCCACTGACAGGGACCCTCACTACCCCTGAGGCAGCTGGTGCACATTTGACAGATCTATCAGAAGGTTCCGAATTACATTAAAACAGAATTTGTGCATGCACCTTAAAAATATATTTATCTATTTACTGCAGTTCTTCTCTTGGAGCCATATAGAATAAATCAAATCTAATGTTTCCCAGATGGGGTCTCTGGGTACCTAGGGAGTTCATGAAATAGTAATGAGGACTCAGAATCCACTTTAAACATTTCAGAGACTAACAAATTACATATTTATTTCTGACAAGGCTCTATGGGCTAACTAAAAAGCATTACACCTTTTCTTTTGTTTTTTCTTAGGTTAACTCAGCGTGGTGACATTGCTTATCCCATGATGTTCAGTATTTCTGGCAGTTATGTATGCCTTTGGTTGATAAAGATGGGGAAAACAAGTTAATGGTGAATGGGGTTTGGTAAACAAAATTTAAAAAACATAGTCTTATAGGGGAGGAAAAAACCAAACAGAGTCACTGATAAAAGTATAGAAACCTTTGGTCTTTTTCTCAGGCCCCTCTGCAGATCTATGAGAATAGTGATCAGACATCATGTTTTCTCATCATACAAAGCATTTCCTGGGGAAACTGACATATTTATAAATGGGATCTGTCAGTAATTGTGTTCAGATTGGGATAAATCTCCAGGGAGTGAAGTTGTTTATTGAGGGCCTCAATTCTTTTAGATCTTTGAGCCTGAATATAATTCTTGTAATAATTGAAATATACTGCAATAGCTGTAACCAAAACTGTTCTATCATGAAGGAGATTGGGAGGCGATAATCCTTGACTGGCACAGGTAAAAATGATTTTAGGGACAGTGATTTGTCAATTCTCTTTATGTTAGAGCTGAGGAAACTGAGGCCAGAAAGGTCATGAAACCCTCTCAAGGGCATGCCACTAGCTAAATTCTGGATCCTAGGTCTTGTGCCCTTGGTGCCAAGGCCGCTTTGCCTAAAGCAGCAGAAAACCTGCAGAATAGCATCAAGATGGCCAGGCAGGAGACAGTGCCATCCATCTTCAAAATCATTCTGACTTCTGCCAGCTGATGAAGGAAATAAAGTTAATGACGCCCACATAAATGTGATGCTGTCGCAGGCCGTGCTCGCTGTCTGGAGGGGAGCTCTGTCTGAAGGAGGAAAAAGGTTTTTAATGTAGCTTTAAAGGGAGCAGTGTCTCCCCTTTCTGCAAGGACACGGACTGTGGCATCTGTTACCTCTGTCTCCCCTGCAGAGTGCCTAGTTTCGGACTGGACACGTAAACACATGATAAATAAATGCGTAGTGTAGAAATGAAGGCAGTGTCAGCACTGATATAAATTCAGCCTGAGCCTTCATGGGTATGGGCCTCTGTCTTTCATGAAGACCTTATCTGAGACTGGGGGGAACTTAGGGGTGTTGGAGTCAGTTACTTGAGTTGATTGGTAAGAAAACTGAGTCCCCATGAAGGGAAGAGATTCGCCAAAGCTGTGCTGCAGGGTAAGAGCAGAGCTGACTCTACCAGGAAGACTCTCAAGTCGTAGCCTAACTGCTCTTTCCACGGCACTGCTTGGTCGCAACCTCTTTCATCAAGTGGTCTCAAAAATAAATTCCCTACGTTTCCCCTGATAGTTCATTACCAGTTTTGCAAACATGCAGAAGTTATGTGCTGATTCATAACTCCATTTACCAGCCTAAGGTTCTTGTCCAAGATGTCCCTCGGGAACAAAAACATGCCATTTTCTTTTCTCTGTCTCAAGTTTCCTAAGCCCCCCAAAGAGGGTAGACTGACATTTTGATTGGCCCTAATGCGAACTTGCCCAAGGGGCATCTTTCCTTAGGGAAAAGTCCTTGGCCCACCCCAGAAGCTCCTAGGCTCTTTTTGCAGTGCCCAAAATGCAGCGGGTAAGATCTGAGGAAGAATACGGGTATGCTACCAGGAGGAAAAGATCCAGGTGGTCATGTGCTTCTCTTGGCAAGCTTGGAGAACGGGAAGCCGGAAGGGTCACCTCAGAAGAAAGCTCATTCACCTTTCAACTGGGTGGTTTTTCAGGACTGAGGTATGAAGCAATCTACTTGCCATGCTCCTTTTGACCCTAGAGTGGGTAGAGACATCTTTCCTTCAAGGTTCTGATGACCTTTCTTAGCAAGTGAGTACCATATTCAGTACAAAACCCTGTTCAAGGAAACATCTACTGGGTTGGCAGATGGAAATGACACATAAAGAAAAGCACATAAAGATCGTCTTTTGGGAAAACCACCCATGGGTTAGACTTGGTTTATCTCCTCTGCCTTTATTCGCTTCTCAAGCACAAGCTAGATCTCTGGTTGCTTCACTCTGGTGCTTTGTGTGTTCCACGGGGGCATTTTCTCAAGGAAACTAGACTTTCCTCCTCATTACAATTGGTTCATCAGAGCCCCGGGTTAAGTATTTGGTCATTCTATACCAGTGGTTCCCAACTGTGGGCAATTTTGTGCCCCACCAACCCCATCCCAGATTTCTGGCAGCGTTTGGAGACATTTTTGACTGTCATGACTGAGGGGGGCGGTTATGGGTGCCGAGGATTCTGATAAACATCTTCTAATGCACAGCTCAGCCCTCATAACACAGAATTTCCCAAAATGTTCAAAATGTCAGTAGTGCCAAGGTTGAGAAACATGGTTATATACTATGGGTCTACCTGAGTTACTCAGAAGGTGAGAAAAATTGAGGGTCACCCTGAACCCTTCCCAGCCATAAGCCAGTGTAAAGGCTCTGGGAATGAAATCAAGTGCCATTTGACTTGAAAGGAGGTTTGAAAGGAATATGCTTCCATAAGAAACCATATCTTTGCCTATTATTTTTTAACCGGCCGGGATTTAAAGTCCCATCCCCAATTGAAAACAAAGAGACAAAATTTAGTTTATTGAATACTTGAATATCACTCATAGAATTTTAGAACCACAGGCTTTTAAAATATCAGAGCAAGAAGTTCAGCCAAATCACCTCATTTTACCTATGGGGACACAGCTGGTGAGCACTGCAATGCTGTTTGTCCCCCAGTACCCTCTTTCTCTCTCCCCCTCAGCGCTTCCTAAGGCCTCAGTTCATTCTCTTTGTTGGCACTGTGTGAGATTTCTCCCTTACTCACTTCAGTTGTTGTTTTGTTTGTTTTGCTGTCATTGTTGCCATTTTGCTGGTTATGTGCTGATGCACCAGCACTTCTGTTATCGAGAGCCTTTCCCTTTCTAGCCCCCAGATTTCCCCAACAAGGTGAGCAGCTGGCATCATTTAATCTAAGGAGTACCTGGGTGCCTGAGATGATTGGATTGGCTCATTCCAACGCGGTGCCTGTCCCTTGGGGGAGAAGGGGTTATTCACATGGAACCTGCTAGGGAGCCAGTCTCCATTTACCCCTACACACATTCTATTGAGCCCCCAGATTTTAATGCTTCTGTATTTTCACCTAAACTTAAAAAAATGAGAGAGTTAGTAATGAAAATGCCAATTAGACAAAGAATACTTTCCCTCTTTGTGACCTTTTTTTCTCGTCTCTCTGAAAAATTGCTGAGGGTATTTCGCTAGTTCAGTTCTTTTTATTATTGTTATGTTTCATGTTCTAAAAGAACATTTATTCCCCAAATGATGTAGCCATTTCTATATTTTGAAAATGCAACAGTACCATCCCCTTTCCAGCTCTCCATAGTCATGACTCTTCTTATAAACACATGGCATTATATCCCATATCCATTGTAGCTCATGTCTGCCTTGATGTATGTAGGGGAAGGAGATGTGGAGTGATGCTTCCTGATAGGCCACCACCAGTAGCTTAAAGAATTAACACGGTAGATTCATAACCTTATCAAAATGACTACGATGCAAACCTTTTAGACTGTCTCCCTATTGCAAAAGACAATGTCTGGGAGAAGAAAATCAAGCATTACATCCTGTTCATCAAGAAAAAAGGAGTTGGAGGGGAGGATGTGCTTGGTCCTATTAATTTGCTCTTTAATCTCTCTGGTTCAGTTCTGTCTCAGAAAGCCAAACAGAGCATCAATTTGCATACAAATGTTACTAAGTATCCCACCTCCACAGCATTTTACAGTTCTACTGTGTATGTAGAGGAGAAATGATTTGATATTGTTAAGAGGATACTTCCTGCCCTCTTGCCAATAATGTAGCTATATTTCACAAGGCCCTGGATTGTTGCACTATCTGACTCCTTAGCTATTTGTATTCTGAGTAGTGGGAAGGACTATGACCTATCAAAGAATTATTTGAACTGGAGATTAGAAGCTTTAGCATTGGGTATCTCAGAGAAGGAGAGAGGTCTTGTCTTCATCTCAAGAGAAAGACATGAAGAGAGGTTCACATATAGACCCTTACGACCTGGAGAGAGTTGTCATTCACTTAATTAATCCAACCACTGGATTAGTCAAACCAACAATTCATATGCAGAGTTCTCTATAATGTAAAAAAGAAAACAACAACAAGAATTGTTTGCTGGTTTATGATGGGAGAGACCGACATTTGTTGGTTACTTATTTTTAAAAACAACCTAGAGTGGGTTTTTCAAATGACTGTGAATCCAATGCCATGGTAAAACATGAGAGTCAGACATCTAAAATGAAGAAGATTAATGGTCCCTGCAGGTCATAGAAGAAGACTAATTTTTTTTCAATTCATATAAATGGAATTTATCATAACAATCTCTGAAGATGACATGATTCACCCACTTACAAAAAGACTGTATATTTCAATGCTTCCTGAAGAGGTGATTTTTCACTTGTGCTGTCATAAGAATGCTAAGCCTACAGGCAGAAAATTTTAACCTGGGAGACCATGGGTGGGGGAACTCAGCTACTGAGTTGCAGATAGACATAAATTAAAAAAACAAAGCAAACGAGACTTGTCCATCAGTTCAGGATCTGCAGCTAGCAAGTAGAGTTTGGAAAGGTGAATGGGGGAGAGGAGGGAGTCAAAGTTTCAAAAGAGAAATGTTTCCCGGAATCTGTTCCCGAGTAGATCCACTCTGCCCGCAAGTTCAGGGCTTTCCAGCCTGAGGTCATAACGCTGTTGTTTCCAAGCACTGAGCCTCAGCAACACTCCCACCCCCACCCCGCAGCGAAAGAAAACAACAAAAAAGGAGAGAAAATGATTTTTCTGTGTCCAGCGAGTTCGAGTGCAACCTTCCCCGTCACCGCTAGTTGTCACTTGGCTCCCAGACGGGAGAGCTGAGGTTTTCGGCACTGCGGTTAGAGAGAATGCAGTCCTAATTAAACTGAGCAACTCCTAAAGCTTCCCCTTAAAGTCCTCAGCCGAGCGAGAGCCGATATGCAGGGGGGTTGGGGGCCAGTGATGGGGCGGGGGTATAGCAGGCAGAAGGACAAACAAATCACAAGAAACAGGTAAACAGCTGCCAGGGTAGCGACTGTCTCAGACCTCCACGCACAAGCCAGACACCCTGCGGGCGGGAGGGGTGGGGAGGGGGGAGGGAGGGAACGGGGATGGAAGGACCCGATTGCAGCGGTATACAGCACCCTCCTCCCCCGAAAAGAGGGGACCACGGACAGATTCAGCCTCCGTGCTCCTCTTCCCCATTTCCATCAGAGCGATGTGGTCAGTAGAAAATTGCATACCTGAAGAATACCATGGTCTCCCAAAGGTAGAGGCGAAGAGTATTGAAGCTGTACATTTTTCAGGTCCTTGTGCTTTGTAGTCCACGAGTTACGGGGGCAAAAATGTTTCAAATTGGCACTTACAAAACAGTGAGCGCTGTTGAAAAAAATAATCCAAATCCTAAGGGGAAGTGGGGAACAGGGGCGCGGAGGGAGAGCCCCAGGGGAAATTGGAGCGAGGGG
Source organism: Delphinapterus leucas (assembly GCF_059928025.1). Lineage (NCBI taxonomy): Eukaryota > Metazoa > Chordata > Mammalia > Artiodactyla > Monodontidae > Delphinapterus > Delphinapterus leucas. The sequence goes on from NC_143131.1 coordinate 129,189,265, forward strand.
GCTCTAGGTACCACGGACAGAGACAGCCTCGAAGCGGTTCAGCACCACGGAGAGCGTCCAGCCCTGCTTTTCAGGAGCGCGAAGAGTATTGCTGTTTGTGAAACTCCAGCGTGTCTGTTGGCTCCCTGCGGCGCTGGGGAGGCACGTCTGGGGGCGGGTATATTTTCTTTTTTACCCCTGTTTTTCTGTTTAAACGGCCAGCCCCGTGAAGGGAAGAAAAAAAGATCTTCTGTGGAGATCAGAGCGCTGGCCTCGGACCGTTAGATTGGGCGAGCATCCTGGGTAGGGAGAGCAGGGCTTTATGCCCCTGGGCTGGCCTGAGGGGGTTACGGGCGAGGGGAAGCGATTGATGGTGCTGCCTTCAGTTAAATCCCAGAGAATGTGCCAGGCTGGCGCATCGCGACAGAGTCCCGGAATCTCATTGCCCTGGCTGCGTACCCGTCTGCTGTTGCCTTGCGATCCCTGTTCTCTGGTCCTCGCCGAATAAGTTATGATCGCTGCAGGAAAGGTGTCCCATTGCTCGGGGCTGCAGGCGTGAGACAGCTCAGGGCAAGTTTCAGGGGCTGCCGGGGTCCATGGCAACCCCGCGGGGCTCAGGAGCCCAAGGCTTCAGATGCATCTCGGTTTTCTGAGCTCGCCCATCTTCCTTTGGCCAGGACTCCCTTAGATCTTCAGACTTTCTTACTGCATTAATTTAACAAACTGGTGGCGAGGGGGATTGGGGGGGGAGCGGGCGATGGCCGACGGGAGGGGGTGGAGAGGAAAAAAAGGGGGGAAAAACTCCTTAGTATCTTCAAACCCTCCCACTCGAGGTGTTCATTGGCCCGCGGCTGCGAAAACCAGATCTTTTCCCGGTTCGGCCAATCGAGTATTAGACTCTGGGTTGAGTTTAACGCTTAGAGTGCTGGAGGAGATCCGTGTCTCCCCTCTCCACTGCAGGCTGGTGGTGGAGTGGAGGAGGTTATGGAGTTAATCTCTCGAGGTCTATCAAATTATTGCCTTTATTTTTAAGGAATGTAGTTGTATGTGAGTAAAACATACACCACGGGTCCCAGTTCAGACGTGATTTTTGGCTCAGTTTATCATCTTAAAAGGGAAGCATTGAACCAGATCCCTGAGTTTCTTTAGAGCCCCGAAGTAGTAATATTTGGCTCCAGAAAGAAAACGGAGAGGTTTCAAAAAGAAGTCTGATCTATAAAGGAAGATTTCCCCCCTCTCCCTCCCCAGGGCCTCAGCGAAAGGAAAATACAGGAGAAATTCCTTGAGCAGTTTTCAGGGTCAAGAGAGAGCAGCCCTGGCCTCACTGCTGGCACTCTTTGGGGAGATAAGGAAGATATGCCCTCTTTTAACTGGACAGGAGACAGTTTTAGTTACACTCACAGGTTTGGGAAACAGAGCCTCAGAGAGCTGTGGCTTGCTACAAAATAATGGTAGTGCCAACCTGTACATACAGGTATCCAGTACTTACCAACTCCCCTCTGTTTTTTCTTCCTCCTGCTTCTCTGTTTTCCCAGCTTATTTGAATCTCAGAAAGCAACTATACATTTCACTCTAGAGCCCAGCTGGGGAGGTGGAATTAATCAGATTTTCTCCAAGCTACTGGACTTTAGTGGATTAATAGCCTCTGCAGGATTTTCTGGCGGATTTGAACTGACTGGGACAGTGGGGTCTCTCTCTCCCAGCCTACTGAAAGGGGATAACCCCTCCCTCTCACCCAGTAGCTTTACGAATTCCTTCTTTTGAGTTTTTGGAGGCTGGTCCTCCCTAGAATAGTTCTTGACAGCTCAGTTCTCTCCAAGCCCAGGCTTTCTTCCCAGGAAAGAAGTCTGGAAATCTTTGTTCACTAGCCTCCTATCAGCATAGATTCACCCCCTACCCCCACACTGTTACAGCACACCCTACATTACTTCCTTTTTCGTTGGGTGCCACACACCAGAACAGTGAGAGGTTGCTTAGAATTTCCATGAGATTCCGAGTAGTGACTGAGAAGGAAATTTTGCTTTGAAGGTGAATATTCACACGAGTTTGATACAAATTTATATTGTCAATCTGTTATCTATCTATCATCTATCTATCTATCTCTAACCCTTATTAACGTGTCTTCAATGTACCAGGCACTATTGTGCACCTCATAAAATCTCATTTACTTCTTATAGTCACACCTTGAGGTAAATATCATCTTTGTGAATGTGTTTGTATACTTATGTATGTGCACATTTGTGAGTTTGCTTGGGAAAGACAAACACACATATTTCTGTGTATATAACTTCACTTGCCACAACTGACTAATTCTGAAGTGAATGTGAGGTACATATGTGTATTTGTACATTTGGGTTTGTAAATGGGTTTCTGCCCACATAGGCATATATGTATGCATCTATGTGTGTCATTGATGTGCCCCTAGAGGTACTGAAGTAAACTGCGAGCTGACAACTTTGTTTTTCCTCCTCACCTGGCTAGGAAGCACCTGTGTACGTGGGTGTGGATGCAGTGTGTAGAGTTGGGTTTTCTTCTCCTTTAAGAGATGCTGTGTGTGTGTGTGTGTGTGTGTGTGTGTGTGTGCGCGCGCGCGTGTGTGTGTCTGTGTGGTGTTGCTGTTCGTGGGTGTGAATGGCTCTAAGGCTGTGGCCTGTGCAGGAGATGAGACTAATTATTACCCGTTTTCTAGTAGGCGTTTAATCTGAGGGTGCTACTTTTATTTAGCCAGCACGCATGAACTGAGAGTGTGCCAAGCATTGGGGATATGACAATACGTAAGATAAACAATAACTTGAACCTCTGGAATATGCAGTCACTTCAGAGGTTCTGTGGGAAAAGTTCCTCATGTTTTACCTTGTACCTCACATATTTCTTATGCCTATAAACAGTATACCCAGCTCTTCCTGTCTTGTGTAGGTCACTTTTGAAAATAAACAACCATAGACTTGGAGGTCAGGGATTTATGTTCTTATTATCTCTCTGCCTCAAAAAGCCTGGCTGACATTGGATAAATGACCAAACCTCTCTGGCCTAAGTCAAACGAAGATAGTCATGCCCACTCTTCTCCCCACAAGAAGCTGTAGAGAAGCAATGGCATTCAGGTCTAATCTTAGGGTGACTACCATGCTATGAAACAGAACTCTTAATGGAATGGGATGGACTGGCTTCCTCTGATGGTCCATTTCTAGTGGTAAGCATCCTTTGTAGCCTAATTCCAATACTTGATTGGTCCCTTATAGGTCCCAGTAGCCAGATTTGAGCCCTCCTAAGTATGACTAAATTATGACATGCACTGATAGTTATTTTATTACTAGAGGAGACTCATTCTTTCATTAACTCAGCAAACAATTATTGAACATTTACTATGTGTCAGGAGCTGCTCTAGGCACTGGGGATATAGCAGAGAACAAACCAGGTAAAGATCCCTCTTCTATTGAAGTATATCTTCTAGAAGATGGAGGCAGAAGATAAACAAATTAAGATGTATCAGGCAATCATAAGGATTAAAAAGAAAAAAAGCAGGGTAAACCTGGGTAAAAGACAGAGACTAACACAGAGATGCTTGTTTCTACAGGGTGGTCAGATCAGGGACTGACTTCTGAAAAGGAGACATTTGAAAAAATGACTGAAGGAAGCGAGGGAATGAGCCTTGTAAACCTCAGGGAGGGGAGGAAGAGCTTTCCAGGCAGTAGAAAAGAAAATGCAAAGGCTGGGCTTCCCTGGTGGCGCAGTGGTAGAGAGTCCACCTGCCGATGCAGGGGACACGGGTTTGTGCCCCGGTCCGGGAGGATCCCACATGCCGCAGAGCAGCTGGGCCCTTGAGCCATGGCCACTGAGCCTGCGCGTCCGGAGCCTGTGCTCCGCAACGGGAGAGGCCACAACAGTGAGAGGCCTGCGTGCCGCGAAAAAAGAAAATGCAAAGGCCCTGAGCGGGGAGTATGCTTAGAGTGTGCAAGAAAAAACAAGGAGGCCAGTGTGCCTGGATGGAGTGAGTGAAGGGGACGGTGCCAGGAAAGAGGTTAGGAAGTAGTTAGGGGCTAGATCGTGTTCTACCTTCAAGGCATAGCAAGGGCTTTGGGTCGTATTTTGAATGAGACCCATTGGAAGGTTTTCAGCAAAGCATTAACAATATCTGACAACATTTTAACAAGATTAGTCTGGCTACTGTGTTTAGATTCAATGTGCAGGGAGGAGAGGGGCAAAATGAAAGCTGGAGACTAGTTAGGGGCTAACTGAAAAAAAAAAAAAATCTATGTGACACTCTTAGAGACTGCTCTTGTTTCACATCAGAGAGGTTAAACAACTTACCCCTTAAACTAGTAGCAGAGTTGGGATAAGAATACAGGTACTGTAATTATGGCTAAAGGATCTTTCCACTGTTTTTTGCTCCAACTAAGATAAAGTTTAAGGAAATCTACAAGGGAAGAACTTTACCTGGCTTGTTACTGATATATACCTAGCACTTGGCACACCTAGTGCCTGACATATAGCAGGTGCTCAGCAACTTTCTTGCAAGGATAAATGAGTGAATAAATGAAAGCATAACAAAAAAATTCAGGCAGAGGGCCTGAAGGGAGGAAAAGAAAAGAAAGGAGTAGTGTTAATCAGGTGCGATTATGTTGTCCTGAGCCAGCTAATGTAATTAACACAATGGCAAGCCTCTGTCCAAAATGACATTCACAGAGGAGAGTGCTTGGGGCTTCAACACTGCTTTGACAGGCTCCAGTGATACTTTGTAAAGAGAGATGGATATTTGGAGCAACTAAGCGGCTTGCCTAATTGTGCTGAAGTATTATGATGAATATGGGTCTGAAAATGGGACTGTGGAAGAGCCTTTCCTCCAAGGAGCTGGTGGCTTACTGCCAGCCTTTCCTAATCCAACTTAGAAAATGAACTTGCTATTTTTTAATTTTAATTGCAAAGCAATAGTCTGTTCTTTGTGCTTTAAAGAAGGGAACTCAGAGCTACTTAGGAAATCTCAGTGGCACCAGAGAATTTTTAGCCATAGGGAGTAGATGATAAAATACTGAGAGACCGTTCCTCCCATTTTACAGACTAGTCACCCAGGGGCCAGGAAAGTGATATGACTGGCTTAGTGTATCACCACAAAGTTGAATCTAGAACTCAGGATTCCTATCTTTCAAGTTGTAGCTCCCAACTCCTTCACTCAGAGACCTAAAATAAAAGAAGAGAAGGTAAGATGAGAGAGGACAAAAGCTTCATATCACGGCTGATCAGACCCTGGATTTCTGCCTGAAGACTCCTGGATTTTCTTTCTCTGCCGGGTCTGTACTTGTACCCTGTAACTTGACATCCATGTGAGACTTTTTATAACCTCCTAGTTCTTCATTTTCTTCTTTCTTTCCCTCAAGCCATCTCTGCCCCTTTCTTTCCGGCTTTCTGCTCAGTCTGCCCTTAACTCTGATTTCATGTTTCTTCAGTCTGTTCCTCTTATTGCGTCTCTCATCTTCTACTGCCTCTGCAAGGACTTTTGGCATCAAGAAGGTTCGGCAGAGGATACACCATTTTTTCTGAGTTTTCACTCAGTGGTTCATTCATTTGTTTAAAAAGGACGTGTATTTTGAATACTGGCTGTGTGTCTGACATGGTGCTGAGGTTTTACATGTCTAGCAAACGATTTGTTCGTTCAGTTTATTTAAAAAATTTTTTATATATATACATTTTTAACATCTTTATTGGGGTATAATTGCTTTACAATGGTGTGTTAGTTTCTGCTTTATTTAGTTTTTAAATTTAATTTTATTTATTTTTTTATACAGCAGGTTCTTATTAGTCATCTATTTTATACACATCAGTGTATACATGTCAATCCAAATCGCCCAATTCATCACACCACCAGCCCCACCCCCCCACCGCTTTCCCCGCTTGGTGTCCATACCTTTGTTCTCTACATCTGTGTCTCAATTTCTGTCCTGCAAACCAGTTCATCTGTACCATTTTTCTAGGTTCCACATATATGAGTTAATATATGATATTTGTGTTTCTCTTTCTGACTTACTTCACTCTGTATGACAGTCACTAGATCCATCCACATCTCTACAAATGAGCCAATTTCGTTCCCTTTTATGGCTGAGTAATATTCCATTATATATATATACCACATCTTCTTTATCCATTCACCTGTCAATGGGCATTTAGGTTGCTTCCATGACCTGGCTACTGTAAATAGAGCTGCAATGAACATCGTGGTACATGACTCTTTGAATTATGGTTTTCTAAGGGTATATGTCCAGTAGTGGGATTGCTGGATCGTATGGTAGTTCTATTTTTAGTTTTATGAGGAACCTCCATACTGTTCTCCATAGTGGCTGTATCAACTGACACTCTCACCAACAGTGCTAAAGGGTTGCCTTTTCTCCACACCCTCTCCAGCATTTGTTGTTTGTAGATTTTCTGATGATGACCATTCTAACTGGTGTAAGGTGATACCTCATTGTAGTTTTGATTTGCATTTCTCTAATGATTAGTGATGTTGAGCAGCCTTTTTTTTTTTTGTGCAGTACGCAGGCCTCTCACTGTTGTGGCCTCTCCCGTTGCGGAGCACAGGCTCCGGACGCGCAGGCTCAGCGGCCATGGCTCACGGGCCCAGCCACTCCGTGGCATGTGGGATCTTCCCGGACCGGGGCACGAACCCACGTCCCCTGCATCGGCAGGCGGACTCAACCACTGCGCTACCAGGGAAGCCCCTGAGCAGCTTTTCATATGCTTCTTGGCCATCTGTATGTCTTCTTTGGAGAAATGTCTATTTAGGTCTTCTGCCCACTTTTGGATTGGGTTGTTTGTTTTTTTGATATTCAGCTGCATGAGCTGCTTGTAAATTTTGGAGATTAATCCTTTGTCAGTTGCTTCATTTGCAAATATTTTCTCCCATTCTGAGGGTTGTTTATGGTTTCCTTTGTTGTGCAAAAGCTTTTAAGTTTCATGAGGTCCCATTTGTTTATTTTTGTTTTTATTTCCATTTCTCTAGGAGGTGGGTCAAAAAGGATCTTGCTGTGATTTATGTCATAGAGTGTTCTGCCTGTGTTTTCCTCTAAGAGTTTGATAGTGTCTGGCCTTACATTTAGGTCTTTAATCCATTTTGAGTTTTGTTTTGTGTATGATATTAGGGAATGTTCTAATTTCATTCTTTTACATGTAGCTGTCCAGTTTTCCCAGCACCACTTATTGAAGAGGCTGTCTTTTCTCCATTGTATATTCTTGCCTCCTTTATCAAAAATAAGGTGACCATATGTGCGTGGGTTTATCTCTGGGCTTTCTATCCTGTTCCACTGATCTATATTTCTGTTTTTGTGCCAGTACCATGCTGTCTTGATTACTGTAGCTTTGTACTATAGTCTGAAGTCAGGGAACCTGATTCCTCCTCCTCCATTTTTCTTTCTCAAAGTTGCTTTGGCTATTCGGGGTCTTTTGTGTTTACATACAAGTTGTGAAATTTTTTGTTCTAGTGCTGTGAAAAATGCCATTGGTAGTTTGATAGGGATTGCATTGAATCTGTAGATTGCTTTGCGTAGTGTAGTCATTTTCACAATGTTGTTTCTACCAATCCAAGACTTGGTATATCTCTCCATCTATTTGTATCATTTTTAATTTCTTTGATCAGTGTCTTACAGTTTTCTGTATACAGGTCTTTTGTCTCCCTAGGTAGGTTTATTCCTAGGTATTTTATTCTTTTTGTTGCAATGGTAAATGGGAGTGTTTTTTTGATTTCACTTTCAGATTTTTCATCATTAGTGTATAGGAATGCCAGGGATTTCTGTGCATTAATTTTGTATCCTGCTCCTTTACCAAATTCATTGATTAGCTCTAGTAGTTTTCTGGCAGCATCTTTAGGATTCTCTAAGTATAGTATCATGTCATCTGCAAACAGTGACAGCTTTACTTCTTTTCCAATTTGGATTCCTTTTATTTCTTTTTCTTCTCTTATTCCTGTGGCTAAAACTTCCAAAATGATGTTGAATAATAGTGGTGAGAGTGGTCAAGCTTGTCTTTTTCCTGATCTTAGTGGAAATGGTTTCAGTTGTTCACCGTTGAGGATGATGTTGGCTGTGGGTTTGTCATATATGGCCTTTATTATGTTGAGGTAAGTTCCCTCTATGCCTGCTTTCTCAAGGATTTTTATCATAAATCGGTGTTGAATTTTGTCGAAAGGTTTTTCTCCATCTATTGAGATGATCATATGATTTTTATTGTTTAATTTGTTAATATGGTGTATCAGATTGACTGATATGCATATATTGAAGAATCCTTGCATTCCTGGGATAAACCCCACTTGATCATGGTGTATGATCCTTTTAATGTGCTGTTGGATTCTGTTTGCTAGTATTTTGTTGAGGATTTTTGCATCTATATTCATCAGTGATATTGGCCTGTAGTTTTCCTTCTTTGTGACATCTTTGTCTGGTTTTGGTATCAGGGTGATGCTGGCCTCATAGAATGAGTTTGGGAGTGTTACTCCCTCTGCTATATTTTGGAAGAGTTTGAGAAGGATGGGTGTTAGCTCTTCTCTAAATGTTTGATAGAATTCGCCTGTGAAGCCCTGTGGTCCTGGGCTTTTGTTTGTTGGAAGATTTTTAATCACAGTTTCAATTTCAGTGCTTGTGATTGGTGTCCTTATACCTTCTATTTCTTCCTGGTTCAGACTTAGAAGGTTGTGCTTTTCTAAGAATTTGTCCATTTCTTCCAGGTTGTCCATTTTATTGGCATATAGTTGCTTGTAATAATCTCTCATGATCCTTTGTATTTCTGCAGTGTCAGTTGTTACTTCTCCTTTTTCATTTCTAATTCTATTGATTTGAGTCTTCTCCCTTTTTTTCTTGATAAGTCTGGCTAATGGTTTATCAATTTTGTTTATCTTCTCAAAGAACCAGCTTTTAGTTTTATTGATCTTTGCTATCATTTCCTTCATTTCTTTTTCATTTATTTCTGATCTGATCTTTATGATTTCTTTCCTTCTGCTAACTTTGGGTTTTTTTTGTTCTTCTTTCTCTAATTGCTTTAGGTGCAAGGTTAGGTTGTTTATTTGAGATGTTTCTTGTTTCTTGAGGTAGGATTGTATTGCTTTAAACTTACCTCTTAGAACTGCTTTTGCTGCATCCCATAGATTTTGGGTCGTTGTGTTTTCATTGTCATTTGTTTCTAGGTATTTTTTGATTTCCTCTTTGATATCTTCAGTTATCTCCTGGTTATTAAGTAGTGTATTGTTTAGCCTGCATGTGTTTGTATTTTTTACTGACTTTTTCCTGTAATTGATATCTAGTCTCATAGCGTTGTGGCCGGAAAAGATACTTGATACAATTTTAATTTTCTTGAATTTACGAAGGCTGGATTTGTGACCCAAGATATGATCTATCCTAGAGAGTGTTCCATGAGCACTTGAGAAGAAAGTGTATTCTCTTGTTTTTGGATGGAATGTCCTATAAATATCAGTTAAGTCCATCTTGTTTAATGTATCATTTAAAGCTTGTCTTCCTTATTATTTTCATTTTGGATGATATGTCCCTTGGTGAAAGTGGGGTGTTAAAGTCCCCTACTATGATTGTGTAACTGTCAATTTCCCCCTTTAGGGCCGTTAGCATCTGCCCCATGTATTGAGGTGCTCCCACGTTGGGTGCATAAATATTTACAATTGTTATATCTTCTTCTTGGATTGATCCCTTGATCACTATGCAGTGTCCTTCCCTGTCTCTTGTAATAGTCTTTATTTTAAGGTCTATTTTGTCTGATATGAGAACTGCTACTCCAGCTCTCGTTGGACATCCACCTGCATGGAACATCCCCTTCCATCCCCTCACTTTCAGTCTGAATATGTCCCTAGGTCTGAAGTGGGTCTCCCATAGCACATATATGGGTCTTGTTTTTGTATCCATTCAGGCAGTCTATGTCTTTTGGTTGGAGCATTTAATCCATTTACATTTAAGGTAATTATCGATATGTATGTTCCCATTACCATCCTGCCAATTATTTGGGGTTTGTTATTTTAGGTCTTTTCCCTCTCCTGTGATTCCTGCCTAGAGAAGTTCCTTTAGCATTTGTTGTAAAGCTGGTTTGGTGGTGCTGAATTCTTTTAGCTTTTGCCTGTGTGTAAAGGTTTTAATTTCTCCATCGAACCTGAATGAGATCCTTGCTGGGTAGAGTAATGTTGCTTGTAGGTTTTTCCCTTTCATCACTTTAAATATGTCCTGTCAGTTCCTTCTGGCTTGCAGAGTTTCTGCTGAAAGATCAGCTGTTAACCTTATGGGGATTCCCTTGTACGTTATTTGTTGTTTTTCCCTTGCTGCTTTTAATATTTGTTCTTTGTATTTAATTTCTGTTAGTTTGATTTATATGTGTCTTGGCGTGTTTCTGTTTGGATTTATCCTGTATGGGACTCTCTGTACTTCCTGCACTTGATTAACTATTTCCTTCCCCATATTAGGGAAGCCTTCATCTATAATTGCTTCAAATATCTTCTCAGTCCCATTGTTTTTCTCTTCATCTTCTGGGACCTCTACAATTCGAATGTTGATGCATTTAATGTTGTCCCAGAGGTCTCTGAGACTGGCCTCAATTCTTCTCATTCTCTTTTCTTTACTCTGCTCTGCAGTAGTTATTTCCACTATTTTATTTTCCAGGTCACTTATCCGTTCCTCTGCCCAAGCTATTCTGCCATTGCTTCCTTGTAGAGAATTTTTAATTTCATTTATTGTGTTGTTCATCATTGTTTGTTTGCTCTTCAGTTCTAGGTCCTTGTTAAACATTTCTTGTATTTTCTCCATTCTATTTCCAAGGTTTTGGATCATCTTTACTATCATTACTGTGAATTCTTTTTCAGGTAGACTGCCTATTTCCTCTTCATTTGTTTGATGTGGTGGGTTTTTACCTTGCTCCTTCATCTGCTGTGTGTTTTTCTGTCTTCTCATTTTGCTTAACTTACTGTGTTTTGGGTCTCCTTTTTGCAGGCTGCAGGCTTGTAGTTCCCGTTGTTTTTGGTGTCTGTCCCCAGTGGCTAAAGTTGGTTCAGTGGGTTGTGTGGGCTTCCTGGTGGAGGGGACTGGTGCCTGTGTTCTGGAGGATGAGGCTGGATCTTGTCGTTCTGGTGGGCAGGACCGTGTCCGGTGATGTGTTTTGGGGTGTCTGCGACCTTATATTGATTTTGGCAGCCTTTCTGCTAATGGGTGGGGTTGTGTTCCTGTCTTGCTAGTTGTTTGGCAAAGGGTGTCCAGCACTGTACCTTGCTGGTTGTTGAGTGGAGCTGGGTCTTAGCGTTGAGATGGAGATCTCTGGGAGAGTTTTTGCTGTTTGATATTACATGGAGCTGGGTGGTCTCTGGTGCACCAATGTCCTGAGCTAGGCTCTCTCACCTCAGAGGTACAGGCCTGACACCCAGCTGGAGCACCAAGACCCTGTCAGCTACACAGCTCAGAAGACAAGGGAGAAAAAAAGGAAACAAAGAAAGAAAGAAACATAAAATAAAATAAAATAAAAAAGTTATTAAAATAAAAAATAATTATTAAAAATAAAAAAATTAAAAAGTAAGAAAAAATGAAAGAAAAAGAAAGAAAGAAAGAAAAGAGCAACCAAACCAAAAAACAAATCCACCAATGATAACAAGGGCTAAAAACTATACTAAAAACAAACAAACAAACATACAAAATGTACAGACAGAACCCTAGGACAGATGGTAAAAGCAAAGCTATACAAAATCACAGAAAGAAGCATACATATACACACTCACAAAAAGAGTAAAAGGAAAAAAAAATATATATCGTTGCTCCGAAAGTCCACCTTCTCAATGTGGGATGATTCGTTGTCTATTCAGGTATTCCACAGTTGCTGGGTACATCAAGTTGATTGTGGAGATTTAATCCGCTGCTCCTGCGGCTGCTGGGAGAGATTTCCCTTTCTCTTCTTTGTTCACACAGCTCCCGGGGTTCAGCTTTGGATTTGGCCCCGCCTCTGCGTGTAGGTCCCCTGAGGGCGTCTGCTCCTCACTCAGACAGGACGGGGTTAGAGGAGCAGCTGATTCGGGGGCTCTGGTTCACTCAGGCCAGGGGGAAGGAGGGGTACGGATGCTGGGTGAGCCTCCAGCTGTAGAGGCTGGCATGACATTGCATCAGCCTGAGGTGTGCCTTGTGTTCTCCCTGGGAAGTTGTCCCTGGATCATGGGACCCTGGCAGTGGTGGGCTGCACAGGCTCCTGGGAGGGGAGGTGTGGATAGTGACCTGTGCTTGCACACAGGCTTCTTGGTGGCTGCAGCAGCAGCCTTAGCGTCTCATGCCCGTCTCTGGGGTCCGTGCTGATAACCGCGGCCCGAGCCCGTCTCTGGAGCTCGTTTAGGCGGTGCTCTGAATCCCCTCTCCTCGTGCACCCCGAAACAATGGTCTCTTGCCCCTTAGGCAGTTCCAGACTTTTTCCCGGACTCCCTCTCGGCTAGCTGTGGCACACTAGCCCCCTTCAGGTTGTGTTCATGCAGCCAACCCCAGTCTTCTCCCTGGGATCCGACCTCCGAAGCTCGAGCCTCAGCGCCCAGCCCCCGCCCCCCACGCGGGTGAGCAGACAAGTCTCTCGGGCTGGTGAGTGCTGGTCGGCACCGATCCTCTGTGCGGGAGGAGTCTCTCTGCTTTGCCCTCTGCACCCCTGTTGCTGCGCTCTCCTCCGTGGCTGCAAAGCTTCCCCCCCTGCCCACCCCCTATCTCCACCAGTGAAGGGGCTTCCTAGTGTGTGGAAACTTTTCCTCCTTCACCTCCCAGAGGTGCAGGTCCCATCCCTATTCTTCTGTTTTTTCTTTTTCCCTATCCAGGTACGTGGGGAGTTTCTTGCCTTTTGGGAACTCTGACGTCTTCTGCCAGCGTTCAGTAGGTGTTTTTTAGGAGTTGTTCCACATGTAGATGTATTTCTGATGCATTTGTGGGGAGGAAGGTGATCTCCACGTCTTATTCTTCTGCCATCTTGAAGGTCTCTCTGTTCAGTTTTTAACAAACATTTAAGTACCTTCTCAGTGCTAGGAACTATGACAAATGGTAAAACAAGAATTTTACCATTGAAAGAGATTTCAATGATGAAAAGAGATTCTTGTACTACATATTTAAAAACCATTTAATATGGAAATACACACATATAAAGTGCATAAATTATTTCTAAAATGGAAGTTATCCGTATCATGACAGAACATTACCAGCCCTTTAGAAGCCTGCCTCACATCCCCTCCCAGTCATTATCTGCCAAAGGGATCTACTATTCCACATTCTATTACTTCTGATTTGCTTGTTGTTTTTTTTTCTGATTATAATCGTCTTTGTTCACAATAGGGATTGACTTGTAACTTTCCTTTTTAAAAATGTCTTCAGGTTTTGATATAAAGATTGTGGTGGCTTCATCAACAAGCTGTGAATATTTCCTCCTTTCTCTTCTTTAGAAATGTTTGTATAAGATTGGTGTTATTTCACTTTAACAGTGTTTGGAAGTGTTCATTGGTGAAGCCATTTGGACCTGGTGGTTTCTTAGTGGAAGGTTTTAATTTACACATTTAGTAGATGTGAGACTGTTAAGACTGTATATTTCTTCTTGTATCTATTTTAATAAGTTGTATTTTCCTAGGCATTTGTCCATTTTAGATAAATTTTCACATTTAATTGCATAAAATTTCTATCACCCTCTTATCTTGTTAGTCTATAGAATCTGTAGTGATGTCTTTTTTTGTTGTTGTTGTTATACTGGTAATTTGTGCTTTCTCTTTGTCTTCTTGATTACTCTTTCTAGGGGATTATCCATTTTATTTGTGCCTTCAAATAGCCAGCTTTAATTTTTTTCTATATTATAAATTTGTTTTCTATTTCGTTTTTTTCCCCTCTCAACTTAAGCATTTTTTTGGGGGGGCTTTAATTTGCTTGATTTTCTGGCTTCTTAAAAATGGATGCTTAGACAATTGATTTTTAACTTTTCTTATTTTATATATATATAACTTTGTATTTTCTCCTGAGCTTTACTTTAGGTACATCTCCCAAATTGTTATATTTTCAATATCATTCAGTTCAAAATATTTTCTAGTTAAAATATTAAATCCTTAGGGGTATTTGGAAGTGTACTGTTCAATGATATAATTCCATTTTTTTTTTCTGCCTTACATCGTGTGTTTGGAAAGTCAGCTAAAAGTCTTATTTTTGATTCTTTAAAGATAATGCATCATTTTTTCCTGGTGATTTTTAATATTTTACTGTCTTTGGTTTTTATCAGTTGTTTTAAAATTGAGGTATAGTTGATGTACAATATTATATAAGTTTCAAGTGTACAACATAGTGATTCATAATTTTTAAAGGTTATACTCCATTTATAGTTATTGTAAAATATTGGCTATATTCCCTGTATTGTACAATATGCAGCTTACTTTTAGCTTATTTATACACAATAGTTTGTACCTCTTAATCTCCTACTCCTATCTTGCCCCTCCACCCTTTCCTCTCCTTCCTGGTAACCACTAGTTTATTTTCTGTATCTGTGAGTCTGTTTCTTATTATATTCATTAGTTTGTTTTTAGATTCCACATATAAGTGATATCATACAGTATTTGTCTTTCTCTGTCTGACTTATTTCACTTAGCATAATACCCTCCAAGTCCACCCATGTTGTTACATATGGCAAAATTTCATTATTTTTTATGGCTAAGTGATACTCAATTGAATATATACACCACATCTTATTTATCCATTCATCTGTTGATGGACGCTTAGGTTGATACTATATCTTTGCAATTGTAAATAATGGTACTATAAACATTGGGGTACATGTATCTTTTTGAGTTAGTGTTTTCACTTTTTTTTCAGATATATACCCAGGAGTGGAATTGCTGGGCCATATAGTAGTTCTATTTTTAATTTTTTGAGACACTCCATACTGTTTTCCACAGTGGCTGCATCAAATTACATTCCTACCAACAGTGTACAAGGGTTCCCTTTTCTCCATATCCTCACTAGCATTTATTATTTGTAGTCTTTTTGATGATGGCCATCCTGAAAGGTGTGAGGTGATACCTTTTTGTGGTTTTGCTTTACACTTCTCTGATGATTAGCAATGTTGAGCATCTTTTCATGTGCCTGTTAGCCATCTGTGTGTCTTCTTTGGAAAAATGTCTGTTCAGGTCTTCTGCTCATTTTAAAACTGGGTTGTTTGTTTTTTTGAGGTTGAGTTGTATGAGATGTTTATATATTTTGGGTATTAACCCCTATGGGTTATATCATTTGCAAATATTTTCTTCTATCAGGAGGTTGTCTTTTCATTTTGTCGATGGTTCCTTTGCTGTGCAAAAGCTTTTAAGTTTAATTAGGTCCCATTTATTTATTTTTGCTTTTGTTTCCCTTGCTTGAGGAGACAGATCTGAAAATATATTGCTAAGACAATATATCACAGAGTGTACTGCCTGTATTTTCTTCTAGGAGTTTTAGGGTTTCAGGTCTTACGTTTTAGGTCTTTAATCCATTTTGAGTTTATTTTTGTTTATGGTGTTAGAGACTGTTCTAATCTCATTGTTTTACGTGTAGCTGTCTAGTTTTCCCAGCACCACTTATTGAAGAGACTGTCATCTCTCCATTGTATATTTTGTCTCCTTTGTTGTAGATTAACTGACCATAAGTGTGTAGGTTTATTTCTGGGCTCTCTATTCTGTTCTACTGATCTATGTGTCTGTTTTTGTTCCAGTACCATACTGTTTTGATGACTGTAGCTTTGTAGTATAGTCTGAAGTCAGCAGCATGATTCCTCCAGTATTTATTACTTTTATATGACATGCCTACATTTGGTTTTCTTTTTCTTTTTCCTGAGGAGTCAAACACAATTTATTTTAGAACTAAATAGAACACATTGAATAAACAAAAGTTTTATCCTAAAATTTCCCAATAGACATTTTCTTACCAGGCTGCAAGTTATTGATTGTATCAGTCCCAGCAGGGCCCATCATAATATTCACAAAGATGTACAAATTGTGTCAGCTGATTGAAGAGTCAAGTTTGAAAATAACAGTCTTTTTATTCTTTGTGCTTTAGAATAATTTTCAAAATACATCTATTATGGGCTTTGCTGGTGGCGCAGTGGTTGAGAGTCTGCCTGCCAATGCAGGGGACATGGGTTCGTGCCCCGGTCTGGGAAGATCCCACGTGCCGCGGAGCCGCTGGGCCCGTGAGCCATGGCTGCTGGGCCTGTGCGTCCAGAGCCTGTGCTCCACAACGGGAGAGGCCACAACAGTGAGAGGCCCGCGTACCGTAAAAAAAAAAAAAAAAAAATCTATTATGCTCTTAGCCCATACTTGTTCAATTAAATTTTTCTTCTAAAAATAACTTAGAGCAAGAGAATAATTTATTCATACTGAAAAACAGAACTCATCCATTTTCTCCAGTGCTCCATGGAGGAAAAAACTAGTCCAACCACATAGATGTAGCAATAACGATGTTTCCTATTTTGGCTTCTTTGTTTTAATAACCAGAGAAAATCCTTTGTTCTTATCGTAGTTTGAACACAATGGTATCAACATCCTTTTCTTCCTCTGAATCTTGATTTGGGATACAAAATTGATCTTTTACATTTGAAAAATGGGTATTTCAAAGTTTTGCAGTTTCCTTCCTTCAAAAAAGGTAGTTCCCAAGTACTTCTCAGTGTACTTCCTTTCCTTGAGCACACAGTGCAACTGAAGCAGACATGTGCCTAGATCCTTTATCATGCCTGTGTGTGAGCTGCTCACTGGCTTGTCCTTGTAATACTGGGACGGCATCTCCCTCTGCTTCAGCCTCAATCTGCTTCAGTCCACGGTGACTGCCTAGGTTGTTTTCCTTCCTTCCTTCCTTCCTTCCTTCCTTCCTCCCTCCCTCCCTCCCTCCCTCCCTCCCTCCCTTCCTTCCTTCCTCTCTTCTTTCTTTCATTGAATTATAGTTGATTTACAATGTTGTGTTAGTTTCTGGTATACAGCAAATTGATTCAGATATATATATATATATATATATATATATATATTCTTTTTCATATCTTTTCCATTATGGTTTATCACAAGATATTGAATATAGTTCCCTGTGCTTATATGACCTGTTGTTTATCTGTTTTATATATAGCAGTTTGTATCTGCTAATGCCAAACTCCTAATATATCCCTCCCTCTGCTTCCCCCCTTGGTAACCATAAGTTTGTTTTCTATGTCTGTGAGTCTGTCTGTTTTGTAAATAAGTTCATATCTGTGTCATATTTTAGATTCCTCATATAAGTGATATCACATGGTATTTGCCTTTCTCTTTCTGACTTATTTCACTTAGTATGATAAGTTCTAGGTCCATCCATGTTGCGTAAATGGCATTATTTCATTCTTTTTTATGGCTGAGTAATATTCCATTGTATATATGTACCATATCTTCTTTATCCCTTCTTCTGCTGATGGACATTTAGGTTGCTTCCATGTCTTGGCTATTGTAAATAGTGCTGCTATGAACATAGGGGTGCATGTATCTTTTCGAATCACAGTTTTCTCTGGATATATGGCTAGGAGTGGGATTGCTGGATCATATGAAAACTCCATTTTTAGTTTTTTAAAGAATGTCCATACTGTTTTCCATAGTGGCTGCACCAATTTACATTTCCACCAACAGTGTAGGAGGGTTCCCTTTTCTCCACACCCTCTCCACGTTTTCTTTATGAATACACTGCTGGGAGCTCAGAGCCTTCCGAATTTGTGTCTTGATGTATTTCATCAATAGTCAGTATTTCTTTAATTATTGCTTCTTTAGTCTCTCCTTTCCATCTAGAATCTCAATTTCACACGTTAGACCTTTTCATTATGTGCCTTATGTTGCTTATGCTTATTTCTGCGTTTTCTATTCTTTTTCCCTCTCTCTCTGCATCAATCTGGATCTTTTCTACTCTTTTGATTAATCTTCTTGTTGTGTTTAATCTGTTTTTTCACTTATCTATTGAATTAATTTAAATTATTTTAATATTCAGGTTGGTATTTCCACTTGCTTCTTTTTTCTTTTTAAAAAATAGACTCCAGTTCTCAGAAGAAATTCTCCATCTTTTCATCTATTTTCTGGAACATATTAATCATAATTATTTTTTACAGTTCCTGTCTGATAATTCTAGAATCTGGGTTTCCTATTGCTTGATATTTAAAAAATTGGATTTAGGTCATTTGTGCCTGTATACTGTCATGCCTGGTATTTTTGCAGTGAACACCTTAAATTGTCTAAACATTTAAAAATTATAGTGGCTTTGAATCATTTTATCTTCTAGAAAGGATTAAATTTCCTTGTGGCTGGCAGAGTTTGGACAGCTCACCTTGATCCAACCATGGGTTGAGATGATTTGAAGCTGTGTTTTCAGGCTTTGTGAGGGGTGTCTATTTCTGATTCCCTTTATCCTTGGGCATAGCCTATCAGGGTCTCAACTGAAAACCAGTACCTTCTCTTTGGTGGGCCCTAAACTCCAACTTTTGTTTCCCCAAATCTATGGGATTGCTAAAATTATTGCTTAGTTTTTTTTTTTTTTAACCTCTTTGCAGCTGCTTTTTCAAAAACAATCTTTTAATTTTATTTTGTAACAAAGCCTTCCCTGACCATCCTCCATAAAGTATCCCCCATCACTATCATTCATTTTGTTTTATGTTTAGATTTACAGAAATTCCCATATACCCTTCACTCAGTTTTCCCTAATGTTAACATTTTACGTATCATGGTACATTTGTCAGAACTAAGGAATAAATATTGATACATTACTATTAACTAAACTATAGACTTTATTTGGATTTCTCCAGTTTTTATTTTTTCCTGATCGTCCATTTACTGTCCCAGGATCCAATCCAGGATACCACATCACATTTAGTCATCACGTCTCTTTAGTTTCCTATGAATTGTGACAGAGTCTCAGTCTTCCCTTGTTTTTCCTGACCTTAACGGTTTTGAAGAATCCTGGTCAGGTATTTTGGAGAATGCCACTCAATTTGAGTTTGACTGAATTTTTTTCTCATGTTTAGACTGAGTTTATGGAAGAATACCAGGGTGGTGAAGTGCCCTTCTTGTCACATGATATCAGCAGGTCCATGATGTCACCATGACTTATCACTGTGGGCGTTAACTTTGAGCATTTGGATAAGGTTGTGTCTGGCAGTTTCCTCCACTGTAGAGTTACTCTTTTTCCATTCCCATTCTCTGTTCTTCGGAAGTAAGTCCTTAAGTCCAGCTCTTACTCAAGGATTAGGAAGTGAGCTCCACCTCCTAGAAGAAGTTATCAGTT
Organism: Delphinapterus leucas; assembly: GCF_059928025.1. Taxonomy (NCBI): domain Eukaryota; kingdom Metazoa; phylum Chordata; class Mammalia; order Artiodactyla; family Monodontidae; genus Delphinapterus; species Delphinapterus leucas. The sequence goes on from NC_143131.1 coordinate 129,208,500, forward strand.
AGGTTTGTTTGTCCTCTCGGACTCTCAACACATACATGTGCATCTGAGAATTTGGCAAGTGCCCTGAGAAGCTTCATGCAAAATATTAAGCTCCCTTTTCTGTCGTTCCTTTTTCTCTAGGATATCGGCTCTTCAATTTCTGGCTGCTTGTAACTCATTTTTTTGTCCTTTCCAGCCCAGTGGAACTGCTAGGCCCCTGTTTTTCATTTTGCTTTTTTGTCCTGCAATGAGAATCAGAAAATACCTCGAGTGGAGAAAGCACCAATTTAGGACCAACTTCAGTATGTTTTCCTTTCCTCCAGCCCTTCAATTCACAGCTGTCTTGTTGCTCCCCTTTGCCTTCAGGCTCCTGATTTTATTTTTGATCCAGTTTTTATAGTTGTTCTCAGTAGGAGGGTTTGTCAGATACAGATTACTGCTTCATAGCCAGGAGGCAATAGGGAGCCACTGATGGCTTCCCACAACTACTCTGCATGATGTGCATGGCTTCCCTCAGCTGGCTCGCTTCTGGCCCATCTTTCTGTCTTTCTCACCTGACGCTTTCCTTAGGGATCAGCTGTAACTTTTCTACTTCTTTTCTTCCCTCAAGCAGTTTTTCTTTACTAGCTCTTATTTCTACTCTTACACCCAACTCATAGTCCATTGTTTACACAGTAGTGGAGTAATCTTTAAAATATTAAATTTTTGCATTGAATCTCATTTGCTCGTAGAATGAAACACAATTCCTCACCATGGACTTATATGATCAGCCCTGATCTCCTTCTCCAATCACACCTCATGCCTCTCTCCCTTTATCTCAGCAAGCTAAAGATGTTTTTTCCACTTGTCTTTGAGCTCAGACCTTCACACAATTAGTTTTTTCATCATTCATGTATCACTTAAAATGTTACCTTCTCAATAAAGCCTTCCCTAACCATCCTCTCTGAAGTCCCTCTCCCCCATCATTATCATTCATTGTTTTCTTCATATTTATTATCCTCATCTAAAATTTTTTTTGCTCATTTACGTATTTACTTTTTCATTTTAAAATATAAGCAGCAGGGGCTTCCCTGGTGGTGCAGTGGTTGAGAGTCTGCCTGCCAATGCAGGGGACACGGGTTCGTGCCCCGGTCCTGGAAGATCCCACATGCCGCGGAGCGGCTGGGCCTGTGAGCCATGGCCGCGGGGCCTGCGTGTCCGGAGCCTGTGCTCCGCGACGGGAGAGGCCACAACAGTGAGAGGCCCCGCGTATGGCAAATAAAATAAAATAAAATAAAATAAAATATAAGCGGCACAATAATAGGAACTTTCTTCTCCACTGTATTGCCAGTGCCTATAGTAACTCTTGGCACATAGTAAGCATTAAATGAATGAACGAAATCCTATAAGATTTCTTTATTATATGACACACACTGTATTTGTTCTCCTGATGAACTCTGTCATTAAATTATCACAATAACCCTGTAGAGTCTATTATTGCCCTCATTTTACAGAGGAATAATGTTTAAGGCACAGAGAGATCAAGTGTTTTGTTCAGTTATGGCAGGTACTGGTGGTACTGGGATTTGGTCCCAAGCCTGCACTTTTAAAAAAAAATTTATCTTTGGCTGCATTGGGTCTTCATTGCTCTGCGCGGGCTTTCTCTAGTTGCGGCGAGCAGGGTCTACTCTTCGTTGTGGTGCGCGGGCTTCTCATTGTGGTGGCTTCTCTTGTTGTGAAGCACGGGCTCTAGGCACGTGGTCTTCAGTAGTTGTGGCACGTGGGCTCAGTAGTTGTGGCGCACGGGCTTTGTTGCTCTGCAGCATGTGGGATCTTCCCGGACCAGGGCTCAAACCCGTGTCCCCTGCATTGGTAGGCAGATTCTTAACCACTGTGCCACCAGGGAAGTCCCCCAAGCCTGCACTTTTAACCCCTAACTTCATTTTTTAGACTTATGATCTGTACTATATACTTCAGGTTATTTGTTATAATCAATTAGGTTTTCTATTAATTTTATGTGTGGCAACTTCCTCTCAACTAAATAATAGTTTCCTTGATGACAAAAATGTGGTTGTGTTGTGGATTTGCACCAGAGGAGTTTTGAGAATATGTATCTGCTGTTTTTGCCCAACCAGCATCCATTTGTTGCTCTTCTGGTAACAGCACCTGGATTTTCCTTGAGGAACTCCCCTCACCTCACCCACTGTCACTCCAGATGGTTTGGGTGGAGTTAGCCCAAGATCCAGGGGTGGGAGGGCCTGACACAGGGCTGCGTAATCAATATACTCCAGCTCCTGAACAGCGACTTGCTTGGGAATAAACAAATGACCCAAATCTATCCAATTACAATGAATTAAACTTAGTGCTTTGAGGATGTAAATAGGAGAGCCCACTCCCCTCACCCCCCCTCCACCCCCATTAAAAAGAAACAAAAAAAATGAAGCCAGTACTGAGTGGCGAGTTGGAGAGAAGCTTGATTCCCAATGATATTGTTTGAGCACCTGCATCTAGCCAGCCTCAAACCGTGATCTCCTCTGGCCTTTTTAAGTTAAATGGATCAATCCATTTATTTTGTGCTTAAGCCAGTTTTAGTTGGATTTCTCTTCCCTTTACACCTGAAAGAGCCCTGATTCATATAGTTCTCCATAAATACCTATTGATGGTTGATTGGCTCTGCGGACATGCAGCTTGTACCTAACCCAAGAGTGCATCCATGTAGCCTGACTAGAGGCAGAAGGGTGTCTTAAGTGACCTTGCCGAAAATCTCCCCACGCACCTTCCTCTGCTCTCTCCTTGACTCTGTGTGAGGGCGGGCTCTCCTTTCTCAGGTGGTGGTAATAGTGAGTCAGATGGAGCAGTTGTCGATGCTTGGATATCAATTGGTGAAACTCTAACTGCCTGAAAACCTCTCAGACATGTCCTGAGTGTCTTAATCTCTCAGTAGGCCTTCTCCTCTAAAGGCTTAGGTGGCTGATAATATGTTTGAGCTGTTGATCCTTCCTTTGATCACCCTTATAGGATTATTCTGCAATGAGACGGAACAGCCGAGGAACTGGGGCTGTTATTTGGTTGTCTTGCTTACGATTAGGCCATGTTGCTTCACTCTGGCATTTCAGTTTTCTTTCTCCTCCTTTTGTTGGTGCTGGAATAGAAACCCTTCAATGGCATTCTCACCAAAGCTTGTGTCTTCCGATTCCTCCAGCTCTCATGAAGTTGTAGAAAGGTCAGAGGAATCCTCAAATAGGAAAATAGGGTTTATCAATTCCTTGCACACCCAAGGCAGTTTCGCCTCATTATCATCTTATTTCAAAACCCTGGTACCTGATCCTTAAGGCAATGTGGGGACAGTCGGGCAGGTGTTATTCGTTCCAGTTTACAGATGAGGAAAAGAAGGTGCAGAGAGATACAGCTACAGGGCAGCAGATCCATTCCAAGACCAGTGCTCTCATTCTTACAGAATGCCAGGACACTCTGACCACCCAGGTCTTTGCAACAGCAGACGGTCGGTAACACTTGTCATTCTTCAAGACCAGGCTGCAACGGCATCTCTTCTAGGCCATCTTCACATATGACCCAGCTGGAAAAGATCTCTTGTCGGAACCTGTAAGGGACTCTACCAGGTATTCCTATGGTTTTGTAACTTTTTACCTTGTAATGTAATCATTTGTGTATATTTTCATCTTCTTTCTGAGAATTTAAGCTCCGTTGTCCCCTCAGCACATAGATAGCAGAGTGTTTGATCTGTGGTAGGTATTCAGGCAATGTGTATTTAGATTGTGAACAAGTAAATAAATGCCTTAATTTTTTTTTTTTTGCAGGGGTGGCAGGTGGGAGGGTGGTATATCTGAAGGGACCAGAATTGTTTCCACAGTACCTGGAGGACTGTTAGGTTGAAGAAGGGTTGAATTGGTTCTGTGCCATCCCAAAGGGCAGAAATAAGCACAGTGGGTAGACATTTCAGGGGAACATAGGATGTCCCTATGTTCAGCTCAATATAGTATTTCCTATAGCCAAACTCTTGCAAGGTTATGGGTCTGTCTTTTAAGGTAGTTAATGTTTGTGTCGTTAAAAGTATGAAAGCAGGTATTGGATGATGACAAGGATAGTGCAGAGGACATTCCAGCATCTTAGGAGGGACTGGGCTTCTAGGCTCCCTTCCTACTCACACAGTAGTATTCAAGAGATCTTCAACGTGGTTTGCTGTGGAATGCTCTTGGGAGAAAAACTTATACTCAGAAGGTAACTCCGGGCTGCCCTGGTGGTGCAGTGGTTGGGAGTCCGCCTGCTGATGCAGGGGACACGGGTTCGTGCCCCGGTTCGGGAGGATCCCACATGCCGCGGAGCGGCTGGGCCCGTGAGCCATGGCCGCTGGGCCTGCGCGTCCGGAGCCTGTGCTCCACAACGGGAGAGGCCGCAACAGTGAGAGGCCCGCGTACCGCAAAAAAAAAAAAAAGGTAAGGTAACTCCTCACTCATTTTATATACATGTAGATGGTGGTCACAATGACTAGGAATGTGGGCTTCGGGGTTTAAGTTCTGGCTTTGCTACTTGCTAACATGTGACCCTGGCAAAGGTACTTAACAGCTCTGAATCTCAGTTTCCTGATCTGTAAAATGGTGATGGTAACGATACCCACCTCATTGGGATATTGTGTAGTCATGCATAAAAAAACAGCCTGGCATGGAGAAAGTGCCCAATTATTATTATCGTTATTATTACCACCACTCTCCCTGTCCCGCCATGATCCCTAGCCTGTGAGTGTGTCCTGAACTTCCTGGGGGCTGTGTCCATCCTTCCTCCTGGTAGCATCTCAGGCTTCAGGCAGAAGAGGTCCAGGCAGGGCCCCCAGAAGTCCCAGAGATTGTGCCTCTGAGCAGTCAGTTGACAGCTGACTGTGAGACTGGGGATCTGCGTCTTTGAGGCCTCCAGCCACTTTCCAAAGCCAACAATGCAAGATAAAAACACAGTATCATTTCTCTACTCTCTCCTGGGATCCTGGTTGCCATCGCTAATTAAAGGCAGTTTTTCCCTGAATTTCAGAAGTAAAGGGGTCCTTTTTAAAAAATTTATTAATTAATTTTATATTTATTTTTGGCTGTGTTGGGTCTTCGTTTCTGTGTGAGGGCTTTCTCTAGTTGTGGCAAGCGGGGGCAACTCTTCGTTGCGGTGCGCGGGTCCTCTCACTATCGCGGCCTCTCTTGTTGCGGAGCACAGGCTCCAGACGTACAGGCTCAGTAGTTGTGGCTCACGGGCCCAGTCGCTGCGCGGCATGTGGGATCTTCCCAGACCAGGGCTCGAACCCATGTCCCCTGCATTGGCAGGCAGATTCTCAACCACTGTGCCACCAGGGAAGCCCCAAGGGGTCCTTTTTTGTTTTAAAAGCTTTGCATCTAACATTGGGTTCCCAAAAGGCTGATGACAGTTTCTTCAGTTTCCCTCCAAATCCCTGACCTGAATTTCCAGTGCCTGGGTTATTAGTGCATCAACAAAACATGTACTCTGGGATTAGAAAATCCATACTTGTCCTTTGGTCATTTAGAAAGTGGCAAGAGGAGATCTCAAGTCCCCAGCTCATCCTTTGGTTGAGAGCAAAGTTGCTCCCAGAGTAATTTTCTGTCCTGAGTGGTTTGAGATTTAATAAGGGTGGAAAAAAATTGGCTTAAAGACTCTCTTATATAATTCTTCTTTTATATAAGCTCCTTGATAAGAAATTGTTACATATGGTAGGTGCTTAATAAATGTTTTATCTACATAATATCATCTCATTTTAAAGAAGAGGAATGAGGTAGTGTTTTCACTTCTGCTTTAAACATAAAGAAACACAGAGGCACAGTAACTCATCCCACCTAGTTAGTAAGGGATAGAGTTGAGACTACAAATCTGGCCCCCCAAACTTGTATCATTTATGGTGAATCATGCTGTCTTCTGTTAGGAGGGCTATAGGGGACGACTTATTATTTATATAATAAATTTAGCAAATTAACAAAACAGTTGTAGAAACCTCAGACACGATAACATATACATACAATGAGCTGACATATACATGTTCATGTTTACCACTCAGGCCACCCCTGAGACGTCGATGTTCATATCCTTGATTTATATGTAGGAAAAAATAGACTCCAGGAAGTGAAGGAGTTTTCTCAAGCTAGCAAAATAGCCCAGAGAAGCAAAGCAGGATGCAAAAACTGCTTCCTAAACCATTGGGTGGTGCATTTTCCATCACATCACAGTTGTAGCCCTCCAACAAATAACTTTTTAAAAATCACCCTCAGAATATACCTTCTTTAACTGTTTCAGAGCACTTTAAGGGATCTTTGTGGAGTCTCTCCATGATCCACCAAGTTTGGCAGAACAGGCTTTCAATACCCTGTTTTAGTAATGACAGGTTTGCCTCATGTCAGACAAGGGCACTGATGGGCAGGTGAGAACCAGCTCTTCTCACTTACGCAAAGCTCAGCTCTGGTTCTCCTCTGCTTCATATTTTGTTTTGCTCAACTTCCCAATCCCTTGAGTCATTAAATTTCTTTTGACCCCTCAGAGTCTCCAGTCTGGTGCTTCCTTGGGCCTCCCCTTCCCAGTCATTCATTCAGTCCACACATTCTACGCCAGGTAGCTGCTGAGAGAAGAGTTTACCTGAAAACCAGTTATTCTGCTCTACCCCTCACTTCCCCACTCCTTATCTCTCTCCCAAACCTATTTACTGGAACCTATCCTACCCCTCAGGGACCTCAGAGCTCATAAACACATGGGTTTTATAGATACACATTTAAGTTTATGATAACCTAAAGTGTTATCCCTGTGTAACAGAGGTCACTGTGAGGATGGGGAAAAGTCAGCAACAAGTTCTTAGAGACAAGGAGAGAGCTTGAGATTGAGGTTATGAGATCAGTCTTTGGAGTCAGATAATGTGTGTTTGAGTGTCTGTGTGGCCTCTTGTTAGCTGTGTGACTGTAGGCAAGTTATTTAAGTCTTTCCAGCCTTGTTTCCTAATCTAGTAAATGTGTCCAATTTATAGGGTTATTGTGAAGATCCCAGGAGGTAATTAATATAAACTGTTTAGCACAGGCATGCATTCTTTTGTTACTGTAGTAAGTGCTAAATAAATGGCAGCACCATTAATTGGGTAGATAAGACTTATGTAGCTTAATTCAGATACAAAGCAGGGACTCTCTTTCAACAACCATAGAATCTCCAGTGCCTTCTTCAGGATCTGGCTTAAAGTTGAGGTTCTAGGTCTGTATCTGTGGGTATCATCTTAAAGGATTTTCTTGCTCCAGGCATGTGCTAAGAGTTTAGTGTGTATTATGTCATTTAATCCTCCCAGTACCCCTGAGGAGGGTATTCTGGCTCTCTTACAGTTGTTACAGATGATGAAGTGAGGTTTGGAGAGTTTAAGTGAGTCATTCATGGTCACGTGGGCTACTCTAAAGACTATGAACCAACAGAGTCAAGGTTTGAAGCCAGTTATATCTGCCTCCCAAGCCTGTGTTCACTCTCTAATTTGAGGAGTGATTTATTCAGTCAAGCAACATTTCCACTGGGAGAGCTACTGGATCTAGTGCTGGGAATGCAGTGGCAAAGATGGCACAGTTGTTGCCCATAAGGAGTTCATCATCTGGGAAGTGGACTCCTATAACACGGGGAGGGAGGATGAGGACCGTGAAGTGGGCAGCGTGGGAGCTGTGAGCACGCTCCAGAGGGACTTGTCGTCTCCTGGAGGAGGTGGAATTCAGACTTTGGAGATGGGTAAATGGTAGATCAATGAGAGGAGGGCATTCTAGAGAGCAAGCTTAGCTGGGGCCAGCGGTGGGGGCAGAACTCCCTTAGGAGATGGCCTGTGGGTCTCAGCAGAGGGTTTGGAGGAGAGCAGTGGGGAATAAAGCTGAAGAAAGAGCAGCTTAAGGAGGGCAGGGCGAAGGTAAGCTAGGCAAAGTGGAGTTAGAAATTAACACAGACTTGGGAATGTGGGAGCTTGCATACACAGAAAGTGTTCGCTAGAACGTGGGAAGGCAACGATGAATTTGAACCAGTTTTGATTTTTTTTGAGACGACCTTCCTTGCCAGAGGGGAGGCTCTGAACATCAGGTAGGTGAGCAGGGTCAGGAGAGATCATTTTAGGGAGTGGGAGTTCGGGGTCGTCTCACATCAGACACTGGGTCTCAGCTGTCTTGCCCCACTTCTCTCCCAGGAGATTGTGAGCATGGAATGAGATATGGTAAGCCCTCCACAAGCCTCAAAGCCCTGTGTGCACTGTGGGGTGACTATGTCTAAGGGGGCACAGGATGGGCCGTGTATCTCTGACGATTCTGCCGAGGGCCAGTCCTGCTGCCTCCATAGGAACTCCTGGGAGAGGCCCTGCTGGGCATTTTCTGCAGCTGCATTGCAGCCACATTGCCTTACACTGTTATTCCACTGGCCAATTATGAGGTTATCGAGTTATCGAACACTCCGGGAGCCCTGCAGGTGGGAGGCAGCTCCTGCAAACTGCATTTGCTTCTCTGTGATTACATTGTAGTCTATAAAGGAGAACAGTTCCCATATTTACGTATGGGTTTCCAAATGAAAGTGAGAGCAAGCAATTGAGCATTTGATGCTCTCTTCTTTCTTTCTCTTTAAAAGTTACCATCAATGCTGCTCCATTCTCGTGCCGGTTCTGTGCGGTGTAATACATTTGGTGGCCCTGGAGAACTGGCCCTGAATCCATATTCTGTGTGTGGGTTCAGAGCAGGGTAGTGGGGTCCAGCTTTGAGAGCACCTAATTTGGAGCCAGACAGAGTTCCTCACTACAGTCACCCAAATGAGACCACCTCAACTAATTCCCCGGTCAGAGCTCCTCCTTCAGTTTGGCTGGAATTTGAGCAACTCAGTATGGTCAATACCAGTCTCTCATGGTAACTGGCAAGAATGTATGTCATTGGTTAAACAAATAGAAGGACAATCACTGAGACTTAAATCATGCAGGACTTAAATCACTGAGCTATTTTGAAGCCAGGAATGCACGAGGGTAAATGACAAATGGGTCTTCAGTGGTACAAAAGTCCAGAGCCACCGGTCCTAATTTTTGTCTCTGTCCCCATGGGCCTTCTCTAGAGACCCTGGTCCACATCTCTTTATCTCCTTCTCAGAGAAGAACCTAAAAATATAGCCTTGAGCATCTACTGACTTGGGGAACATTGAGAAAACAACAAGGCTTGTATCCACAGCCCTCAGCGTGCTATTCCAGGCCATTCGCAACTTAGAAGCCACACCTCTTTTTTGTCCCATCTCCATTCACTCCTTTTCTCAGTCAGTCTGGAATACTCTTCCTGAATTTTATGTCTAATGAAATGCTAGACATTATTCAAAGTCCTGCTGAAAAAGGCCACATCCTCTCTACAGTTTTTCCTGCCCTCCATCTGGTTGGTTCTCTCTTGTTTGTACAAACCTAGGGGGCACTTGGCTTGTGTGACAGCAGTTTCCAGAATGTGGACCTCGTGGGCCTGGTGTCTGGGAAGTCGTGGACAAAGATGTAGAAGTGAGGTACATGGTGAGGAAGTTGTTTCCTCTTCAGTATTTCTGACTATACCAAGAAGAAGGTCTCCTGTTGGTGCCGCTATGACTTTTAACACCTTTTTGCCACTTGCCAGTTTCTTTTTTTCAAATAAGGGCAGAGGACAGAGCAGGCCTCAGTCCCAGAATGATTGTAGACAGCTAGAATTTAATAGCACTCATTTAATTTTATGGTTTTTGATTAGGTTCATCTTATAGTTTTGGCCAGTAATACGGATTTTCTGTTTATAAAAGTGTTATAACATTAAAAAAGAAACTCATGGAAGTAAGAAAAACGAGTTGATGGAGAAGAAAGGATTAAATAATAAAAGTTTCCTGCGGATGAGGCAAGTATTGTGGAAGTTGTACCACAGTGAGTGAAATTTAACTGAAACTAATTCTGTAGGAGTAGAATTGGTTATGCCTCCTCTTCTCTCAAGTCTGGGAGGGTAAGGGGTTATGCCTCATTCATCACGATGATATTCTAGGACAGGAATTGGCAAGCTACCATCCCTAGGCCAAATCTGGTCCACTGCCTGCTTTTGTGTGGCCCACCAGCTAGGAATGGTTCTTACATTTTTTCAAAGGTTGGAAAAAAAAATCAAAAGAATAATATTTCATGACACATGAAAATTATGTGAAATTCATATTTCAGTTCTGTTGTAAACACAGCCACTCCTGTTTGTTTATGTAGGTCTACGGCTGCTTTCATGCCGCAAGGGCAGAATTGAGCAGCTGTGACAAAGATGGCACAGCCCACATGCCTAAACTGTTTACTGTCTGGCCCTTTGCAGAAAAAATTTGCAGACCCTTGTTCTAGAGGGTCACTGGGCTTGGAGTCAGGAGGCCTGGCATGGACCCCTGGAACTTCTACTTACTTACCCGATGACCTTGGGCAAATCAAGCCCATTCTCCCACCTGCAGTTTTTCCATTTATAAATGGAGATATTGATAGTACCTACCTCCTAGGGCCATTGTGATGATTGGATGCATGTGAATCTACTTTATAAACATGAAAGCATTATAAAAACAAGGTATTTTGATTTCCCTCAATAGTTCTAACTTTTGTGAAAGACTGTATACTCATAAATACCTGCTTCAGTTCCTCATACTTTCTAATGGAATCTGGAGGTCTTCTATCTTTAAGCTAAGGAGAGATTATTTTCTCTCTTGTTTGCTGCTTCTAACATTTATTATCTCACTATATTCCACTATTTCAGGTTTTTTATTTTTCTCTCACTGGTAATTAAGAAGCACTTCCTCCCCCCTTTTTCTTTTGAACTTCCTCATCTTGACCACGGTAATCAAATCTGTCCCAAACTCAGGATTCTTCCTCCAGACCAAGTTGTGCTTAAGGAAAATACTATCAGATCTGAAGCAAGGAAGTATTTCTTCTTGGTATCGTCCTAGATCTGCTGTGTTGTCTAAGAACATCCTTAACTTCTCTTTGCCTTTTCGTATAGAATTTGCTCAGGCAGCAATATTCGCATGAAATTGTGTGCGTGTATGTGTGTGTGTGTGTGTGTGTAAGAGATAGTATTTGGATGAAAGATGCTGAAAGAAATTATTTGGCATTTATTAAGCATTTACTATGTGCTAGGCACTGTGCTAAAGGATTTTGCATTCATTGTCTCATTTAATCCTCTCAATAACATTAAGAGGAAGATAACATTATTATCCCTACTTAAGAGACTGGGAAACTGGAACTGAGGTTGAAGTGACTTGCCCATAATCTCCTAGCAGGAAAGGGATGGTGCTGGGACTTGTGTTCGTGTCGGATTACACTAGAGCTGGTAGGCTTAACAGTAACAATACACAGTTGACCCTTGAACATGGGGGTTAGGGGAGCTGACCCTCTACACTGTTGAAAATCTGTGTATAAATTATATACAGCTGTTCATCTACCCGTTTCCTCTGTATCCACAGTTCCATATTGGTGGATTCAACCAATCCTGGATTGTGTAGTACTGTAATATTTACTATTGAAAAAAATCTGCAAATAAGTGGACCCATGCAGTTCAAACCCGTGTTATTCAAGGGTCAACTGTACAGCTACCCTTGCCCCTTATTGGTCCTCTGAGTGTCATGCGGTTCCACCATCCCAGTCTTTGTGACCCTGCATTGCAGTTGCCTGTGTAGTTAGTCAGTCTCCCCAACTAGCCTAGAAGCCTGAGGAAGGCAGGGACCTTGCCTTTCCTGTTCTTTGCTGTATTGGGCGCAGGACTGATAGGGAGTGGGTATCTGCAAATGTTTATCAAATGGATGAATAAATAAATGAGTATAATGAGCATTTATATAGCTCAAAGCATTCACCTAGAGTCTAAGGGAAAGGAAGATGATACAGTCGTATTTCATGCAAAGTCCTCTGCTGCTAAGGAAGCCTTGGGAAAACAAAGGAAAAAGGAAGTGGAAGCGCCCCAGTTTTCATTTCAGCTGGAAAAACAAGGCAACAAAATATATTGTTTACTTTGAGAAAGGAGGAAAAAAGTTGCACTCTATGTGTTTCTTTCCCATTAATCCAGTATTTCTTCAATTTTAGTGTTTTGTATTCTAGCTTTATGCTTGTTGCCATATCTGGGAACCAACTACATTATTTACTTAATATTTTTTAAAAAATCAGTCCCCTTTAAAAAAATACATATATTTATTTTAAAAGGATCTTTATAACACTACAGTAAATGGGAAGCCATTACCACTTGCTTCAAAAAGTAGGTGATGTGAAAGTAAATATAACAAAAACAGAAAAAGTAGCTACATTCTTACAGATATTGTTGCCTAAGGGACCTCGGCCAGGGCCTGTTTTTCTGTTGAAAAGGATAATTAAGAAGTGGTAGAAGAGTGTTAAAGACACACTAGTACCAAACAGAGGCTTTCTTCTTCGTAATGAGAAGGTTTTAAGGAGAGTTGGAGAGGAAATATCTTCCTCACGAAGTGACTCAATGTGATTTAATGTTGTGTCTGAGCCTTACCTAAAATCATCTCCTGTATGGCAGGAAGCGAGTGTTGCACTGATTGGAAAATGCTGAATCAGTGGAAGTAGGCCTTCTCTCTCCTCCGGTATGATATCTTAGACAATCCTGCTAAAGGCTATCTTCCTTCTGAAAAGAAACAGAATGGTTTATTTCTTCCTGTCTCCACTTACAGCTCTGTTCCCAAGAGAGGGGAGGGGACAGGGGACAAGCTGCCAATGGTTGGGACCCTTCCATCCAGGGTCACTTATGCTCCAAGTCTTCAGGGCTCACCCCAGGCCATGCTGGTTGGCCTGGAGGTGGGTGGCAATCCCAGGAAAGCAAGGGGATCTGGGAACCTCTGCAAACAAAGCAGATCTACTTCAAGTCACCTCTTCAGCCAGAACATTTTATTCTAGTGAAATCTCTCTCCTGCCCCAATTCACTCATTGCAAAAACCAACATAATTTATCTTCTGGAGGGAAGGGTGCAGAATTCAGCCTGCTTGTTTTTTTTTTTTTTTTTTTTTGGCTCAAGTAACAGCTCAGCCTAAAGTCACTTGAAGAAAAAGAGGGGAAAAAAAAGCTTACAGCAGGTTGCCAAGTTGCAAGTTTGGAAATAAAAATCAACATGGGCATTATCTCGAAGGTTGGGGAGAAGATCGCCTCAGTGCTCTTGAGAGACAGGAAAGGAGGTTCCATATCAATGTTTTGTTTGTCCTATTTCTGTTGGAATCAGACTTGAAAAAATGTCATGAGTCTTAGGATCAGGGGATCTTGGAATTCTGTGTGCTCCCTTAGAGGGAGGGAGGGAACTAATACTTGCTGAGGACCAGTGTGCCTGCAGGGTGCAGGTCACACCCCCCCCACCCCAATTTTCACCCCCACTGATAACCCAAAGAGAAGAGGAAGGGCAAGCCACAGTTTACAGATCAGGAACACTCCCCCCAAGGTCATACAGCCTCTAAGTAGCAGAGCCGGTACTGAACTGCATTGTCCTGCTTCTAAAATCTGTGCTATTTGAACCGCTGCCCTCCAAGAATCATGGGAAAAGAACCCAAGATTTGGAAGGGCCTTCAAGGCCTCTACTTAATTCTACCCACAAAGGATCTGCTACAGCAGCAGTCCCGAACCTTTTTGGCACTAGGGACCGGTTTTGTGGAAGACAGTTTTTCCATGGACCGGGGGGGCTGGGGGGATGGTTTCGGGATGATTCGAGAGCATTACATTTATTGCGCACTTTATTTCTTTTATTATTACATTGTAATATATAATGAAATACTTATGCAACTCACCAAAATGCCGACAGGAGGCGGAGCTCAAGCGGTAATGTGAGCGATGGGGAGCAGCTGTAAATAGAGATGAAACTTTGCTCACCCACCTGTTGCTCACCTCCTGCTGTGCGGCCCAGTTGCTAACAGGCCATGGACTGGTACTGGTCTGTGGCCCGGGGGTTGGGGACCCTTGTGCTGCAGGGCCCCCAACAGATTCAGCCTCCCTTTGACTCCTTGTCCTGTGGAGCCAACCCATTCCATTGACAAAGGACATTAATTGTTAGTGGGCTTTCACTGATGTAAGTATTGCCTTCCTTCTCTGCTTTCCTCAATGCCTTCCTTATTCCCCCTGGACATCTCAACACAGACTCTTGGAGTGGGGTTACCATCCCTAGCTTCCACAGCAAAGGGACCCCAGGAGATTGGGCATTTTGAAATCTTGTTTTGTATTTATTTAGGCTGTGCAGGGGCTAAAAGTCTGTGTTAGGTTAGCCCAAGGGTGCTCACTTGCTGGGACCGGCAAACAGCTCAACCAAGACTCCAAGAAACCACAGGCCTCTAATTAAGGCACTGTGCAGATGGTGGCACCCAACCTTCTTGCACATAGTGTGTTTGTCTGCAGAGGCTGGAGACATGCCGGGGCAGAAGCCAGATGGTTGGGATTTCCCAGCTGCCTGTCCAGTGAGTGATGGTCCCCTGTCTGGGCCTGTTGGGTGCTGCAGGGGACGTGTCTGTCTGGTCAAGAGAGAATAAAGGGAGAAGCCCTGGGTTTCGTTCTTTGTGCTAATTTACTCTCTTGTCTTGGTCCAGCCCCTCCTCTCTCTGAGCCTTAGTTTCATTTCCTCTAAGAAGGTGATGACACTACTGACTTTTGTAGATCGTATAGTCCCTGAAAAAGAGAAACACACACGCACTGAGTCTCCATCCTTCACTGGATATATAGAGTGTACAGCCTTGGGCTAAGCACAGCAGCCTCACGACCTCTACCTGAGGGAACAGAATTGTCAGCATTTGCTCCCTGGGACCTGTCACCACCTCTTCCCTGGATCCTGAATATTGTCTGTGGCCACACCTTGGTCTCCTCCCTGATCCCTGGTAATGTCTCATAACTATGGATCTTTGGTACAAGCTGTGCCACCTCTGGGAGACATTCCGGTGTTGGTTGCAAGACTTAATTACAAGCCTGGTGCTGGGGGTGTGGGTGGGGGTCCGTGAGACCTGGATCCCCAGAATGATCATGCACCGAGTGTGCTCCTTTGGCAAGTTTCCTAACTGAATCAACAAGACTTCCTGGAGGAGGAAAGCTTTAACTGGTCCTTAGAGCCTGGCTAGGGGTGGGGAAATTCTAGGCAAAGGGAAGAATGCAGGCAAGTGCTAAAAACAGATGTTGGAGAGAGTAAGGTAACTTAGGGGGAAATCTACTTCTGAAATGCTAAGTTGTTGAATGTATCTTTTTTTTCTGGAGCCCACGTGTATGTGTGGCGGGTGCTTTTTTGTTTTTCTCAGTCAGGGCCAGGCTCTCCCTGAGCGCATTTTGGGGGAAAGGTGGAAAAGGAAGAGAGCAAGGTCTTCTCATTGAGACAGGCCTGGGATTGAATCCTAGCTTTGATCCACACAGAGGGACTTTGGGCTAAATTATTCAACCCCTTGAGTTTCATTTTTCTCACTTGTAGGCATATTGAGAAATGATTTAAAGGAAGAGATATCTTTTTCTCTCCCTCCATCCCCCTGCCTCTCTCCCTCCTGCCCCCTGCCCCTCCTTCACCTCACCTCTCTCTGCTCGCTCTTTGGGAGAAGGAATCTCTTGCCTGGCTCCAGTACTGCTTCCCATGAGTGCATCTTGCTGCCAACTCTGGTAGGGTGCCAAGGAGATGGTGCCATGGGAGAAAATTGTAGATACTGTTGAAAGAATGTGAAAGAGAATTCCATAGAATTGGAAAGGTCCTAAGTAGCTCTTTTTTTTTTGTTTGTTTGCAGTACGCGGGCCTCTCACTGTTGTGGCCTTTCCCGTTGTGGAGCAACAGGCTCCTGACGCTCAGGCCCAGCAGCCACGGCTCACGGGCACAGCCGCTCCGTGGCACGTGGGATCCTCCCGGACCGGGGCACGAACCTGCATCCCCTGCATCGGCAGGCGGTCTCCCAACCACTGCGCCACCAGGGAAGCCCCTAAGTAGCTCTTTAATGTGGGTTACAAACAAGTAGACTTGTGAGAGTTTTGTTTTGCTGTGTTTTTTGTTATACCCTTCCAGGGTTTTAGTCAGGTGACATGACCTGCGGCTAAGCAGTTTAGCACCATTGCCATCTGCCCAGTCATTTTAGATATTTATATATACATGTAAACTGCCTCCCCACAATCACTTAAATTTGTGCACCCTGATCTAGCTCACCGTTTTCTCCTTAGAGACGAGGAAGCTGAGGTCAAGAGGGCAGAAGTGACTTGCCCAAGGGCACACAGTGGCTGGGCTAGACCACTTGGGTCTCAAAACTGAGCTCTGCTTTTGGCACAGAGAATGGTGTCTAAAGCAGAAGGACAGGGTTGGGACAGGAGGAAACACTTTGCAGGAAAAAGGGAATTTGTCTCCTGGGTGAGGTCGAGCTTTCTTAGATTGTTTTGTTTAGTCCAGAACGAGGGATTCCTCCTTGGATTCTGCTCCCAGCATCCTGTGTATTGGATGTTTCTCACCGTCCTTTTAGGTCTGGTGAAAAAGAAAAAAAAAAAAAGATCACAGCCCTGAATCTCCCTGAGAACCTGCGGCTTCGGCTCCCCTGCTTCCTTTCAGGGCCCCTCCTGTAGGCAGGTTTTTACACATGATGAATTGCTGTGGTCAGCGCGGCAGCACGCTGTGCCCAGGGGAACCCATGCTCAGCTCCGTGGCCAGTCTGCATCTCTCCAGCCGGACAGCCTGCTGCATGCGTCCCCGCGTAGACACTGTCACCGCTGCTGCATTCCCTCCGTCCCAGTGGAGGCATCGCAAATCACCGGGAGGGAAGTGTCCACCCCCTGCCCTGGCAGAGCGGAGAGAGAAGGTGGGTATTGCAGAGTCGGGAGAAATTGCTTCTGGTCACCGGGGGCTTGAATCACCCCACTGGACTCATTAGGTTTCTCAATGTTTCTTTTACGAATGGACTTGGCTGGAGGCTGTGCTATGGACGCGCCTGGGACCCTGGTCACTCTGTCCCATAGACGCAGCCAACGCTTTGCTATTCACTTAGGTCTTTCAGGAAGCCTTTGTTGAATCTCTAATGCCCTGCTGCATGCAATGGGGGATATGGAATTGAAAGACCAGTCTGAACTTCCATACTTGCATTCTGGTTGAGGTGCATTTTCACAAGTCAGTAAGTCAATAAGCCTGTGGGAGAGACGGCACCAGGGAGCATATTAATACATAGGGTAAATGTTCATTGGCTGCCTACTGTATGCCAGGCATTGGTTTATTATGGTTGAAGTTCACTGGTCAGTGAGCTCGAGGGGTTTGGAAGAAGGAAAAATGTCAGCGGGCTGCCAAGTTTCATCATCCCAATAGCCACTTACATTTATTCAACACCTGCATGAGGTTAAACACATGATGTGGAAACCTTGTTATCACCCTGTGAAGGAGGGACAGTCATCACCCCACTTCACACGTGGACCCCAGAGAGGCTCAGAGAGTCTAAGAACCCTCCCCACCAGGTCACCAGCTGCTAAGTGGTGGGCGGAGCTAAGACCAAGCCCCACGTCTGTTTGACTCCAAGGCCTCAATCCCCAAAGACTTGACTCTTCTGGTTGGAACTGAATTTGAAGAGTAGGCAGAGTCAAGGAGGAAATAGTATCACGGGTTGAGCCTCTCCAGAAGTTTGCACTTTCCTAAATGTGTCAAACTTGCTTCCTATTCCGTAGACAAAAGAAGACTCTAACAATATAACCTTCTAAATGCCCCCTGGGCCTTCTAGGCTGCTCAGTTGTTCAAAGCAAGGACATTAACTTCTCCATTATTAAACTTGTTTCTGAGAGGAACAAGCAAGAAATGGTTCCATCTTCCCAAGCACATTTTCTCCCTCTGCCCTATGGTGGCCCAGCTCCCCGGCCCCCCCACCCAACTCACAACCTGCATGACTTCAGGTGAGTCACCTGAATTTATTGAGACTCAATTTCTTTTTAAATCGGGGTAATAGTAGCTACCTTTGAAGGTGCTGTGAGATTAAATAAGATAATATTAAGTGCACAGTTCCTAGAATAAGAGTTCAATCAAGTTAGCTTTTCTTAATTATTATTCTGTATTTTCTATTTTGCCTTAATTTTGGTCACCGTACTAGATGCTAATCCCCCCCCAAGGTACTTTTTACCTCACAGAATTGAAATATCAGTCTGGAAGTACAGTTTGAGGCAAAAATGAATGGATGTCTAAAGAGATATTTTCATTGTTTATATCGGGCAACGGTGAACAGGAGCTCAGTTAGCCCCTCATGCTTTATTCAATTATATTTTTGCTTGTTTGTTTTTTCACTCTTACCCACCCACTCACCATTTCCTACTAGGACTCATTTACTAGGGACGAGTAATAGTTCCAGGAATTAAAGGTTTTTTGTTTTTTTTTTTTTTCTTGCAGTGGAGCTGTTTAAAAGTACAAAAAATAGTAGAGAATGATATAACAAACTTATCACCCAGTTTTAACAGTTATTGTCATTTTCCTAATCTTGTTTTAGCTATCTCTCCACTTTTTTTTTTTTAAACTGGAGCATTTTAAAGTAAATGCAGAATCATGTCATTTTAGCTGTAACTACTTCCTAACTAGCTTAACTGATAAAGACTTAAAAATTATTGTGTCTAGCAATATTTATCATAACCCTTTAATATCATCTGTCATGTTTAAATTTCCCAGATTGTTTCAAAAACTGCCTTTTAATAGTTGATTTGTTGATAGCAGAATTTAAGCAAGGTTCCCACATTTTGTTTGGTAATTATGTCTTTTAAGTCTATATTTCATTCTCCCCACCTTTTAATACCACTGACCTGTTTGAGAAATTGGGTTCTTTTGTTGATGATCACACATTACGGATTTAGTTGATTACTTCTTCCTGGTGTTATTTTAGTTGTTCTTCTATCCCCAGTATTTCCTGTAAAGTGGTATTAGGTCTAGAATATGATTATATTCAGTGTCAGTATTTTTGGCTAGATGACATTGTAGGCAGGTATGGTGAGTGGGTTCTTCCTTTTCTACCACATCCTGGGCATGTAATGTCAGGCTGTCCTAAGTTTCATGATGTCAGCCTGGTCTCACCATGACAAAGTTCTCCATCAACTTTTTACCTAATGGGTTTAGCATCCACTGATCTTGTCCAGATCATCTTCTCATTAGTGGTTGCAAGATGGTGATTTTCTAATTCTTTCATTCTTTCCAGGTCCTGTTTTCTATGCTTTTCCTACCCTAATCTTTTTTTTTTTTTTAATAGTATCCAGCAAATGTGAACATATATGGGGGCTCCAATAGTTTGGAGTTGGGCTGGCTATGTAAAAATCAGTGGGGATCTTTATAAAAATACAGATCCCAGGGTTCCACTCTTGGGGTTTCAGACTTAGGAGGTCAGGAGAAGAATCCGGAAGTGTTCTTAGTTTTTAAATCAAGTTGCTAAAATGTAGCCAGTCCAGAGAAGTGGAGCTTTAAAATCCATCACTGCTTAACATTGCAAAGGACAAAGTTTGCCACCATGTTTGCATGCCCTTGTTTGATGGGACACCAGATTGGGGACAGCAAGGGTGAGAGAAGCTGAAATGAACTTGCAACGTTCCAGGGTTATTGTGGCTCCCCCATGCTGCCCCTCACTTGGACTTTGTGGCTGTGCTTTCCTTTGCTGCTCCTGGTCTCCCTCCATCGCGTGAACCTCAGAAACTTCAAATTGCATTAATATATGATTCCTTTGTGCCTCTCCCCAGTCTAGGTCTAATTACTCTGAGCTGTTGGGACTTGAGTGTGATGACAGAGGATTTTCTAGGATTATTCTCAACATGTGACATTCAATTACCACTCCCTAGGAGGGCAGGGGTTAGCCAGGCAGGGAGCTGGTAGAGATGGATAGGATTTCCAGATAAGGATGGCAAGAGGCTCAATTTCTGGATGGATTCTAGAGTTGTGCTGCCTAAACTTTAGTGCATACTTGTTAAAAAATACCATTCTGGGATCCCACGCCCGACAGTAGGTTTTAGTAGGTTTGGGGTGGAAACCGGCAGTTAGCATTTCTAATAAGCTCCCAGCTGATTTTGGTGTTTGAGGGTCATGGACCTTAAAGAGTCACTATAATGGGCCTCAAAAGCCTTGGGAGGGCTTCCCTGGTGGCGCAGTGGTTGAGAGTCCGCCTGCCGATGCAGGGGACACGGGACACTGCCCCGGTCCGGGAAGATCCCACATGCCACATGCTGCGGAGCGGCTGGGCCCGTGAGCCATGGCCGCTGAGCCTGCACGTCCGGAGCCTGTGCTCCGCGACGGGAGAGGCCACAACAGTGAGAGGCCCGTGTACTGCAAAAAAAAAAAAAAAAAAAAAAAAAGCCTTGGGAGATGGGAGACTCAAAGGCATCTAGAAAAGCAGACAGTAATATGGAGCAGGTACCGACCAGGAGATTAGGAGACTGAGTTCTAACCCAGCTCTGTCAGTGACCCCTGAGGGATCCTAGGCAAACCCTTCTCCTTCTCAGCCCTTACTTGCCCTTGTGTAAAATAACAGCGTTGATTGGGTCTGTGATCTAATTTTTTAAAGCAGAGACTCTTTTTGCACTCTCAATATTTAAATGGATTAAATGGGGGCTGTTCTGGTAGAAACTGGGATATGGAGTCAGCACACTTGGCATAACCACTTGCTTCTCTCATCAGATTTTGGGACTCCCGCTGCTGACATCCACACACAGCCTGAGGTCTTTGCAGAGCTGGTTTGAAAACCACTGATAGCTAGAGTTTCTTCTCACCCTAACGTTCAGTGATTCTGGGTTTGATCCTTCTGTACATGACCACGGGCTCTCAAATCCCGGCAGCACTCTTCTTATAAACTTAATGAGAGGGTGAGAATGCTGTAAGGCCGCTTATCCCGCCTAGTAGAAATCTAAAGTAAATGCACGTCTGCTGCTGCTGATAGGTGGGGCGAGGCAGGCTTGAGTTCCTACTTTGAACAGCATGTAGGGTACTAGGCATCATGGAGTCAGGCAGACATAGCTCCTTTTTTTCAAGGACTTACCGTTTATTTGGGGAGGTTCTTTTTTTGAAAAATTGAAATATATTAGACATATAAAAGATTTAAGGTGTACAGGACTTTGATTTGATACATTTATATGTTGTAATATGATTGCCATTGTAGCGATAGTTAGGACCTTTATCACATCACATAATGATCTTTTTTTTTTTGCGGTACGCGGGCCTCTCACTGCTGTGGCCTCTCCCGTTGCGGAGCACAGGCTCCGGACGCGCAGGCCCAGCGGCAATGGCTCACGGGCCCAGCCGCTCCACGACATGTGGGATCTTCCCGGACCGGGGCACGAACCCGTGTCCCCTGCATCGGCAGGCGGACTCTCAACCACTGCGCCACCAGGGAAGCCCTGATCACTTGTTTTTAATGGTTGGAATAAATAGGATCTAGTCTTTTAGTAAGTTTGATGATTATCATACAGTATTGCTGCCTATATTCACTCTACTCTGCATTAAATCTCTAGGGCTTTTTCCTTTATGACTCACTGCAAGTTTGTACCCTTAACCAACATCTCCCCAATTCCCCTGCCCTCCAGCTCCTGGTAATCATCATTTTACTCTCTGTTTTTATGAGTTTGGCTTTTTTAGATTACACGTATAGGTGATATCATACAGTATTTGTCTTTCTCTGTCTGACTTATCTCACTTAACATAATGTCTGCAAGGTCCGTCCGTGTTGTTGCAAATGGCAGATGTCTGTCTCTCTTATGGCTGAATAATGTCCCATTATGTTTATGTATGTATATATCTATATATACACGCATACACATACACACCACATCTTCTTTACCTATTTGTCCTTTGACACACACTTAGGTTGTTTCCATAATTTGGCTATTGTAATAATGCTGCAATAGACATGGGGGAGCATAATATCTCTTCAATAATCTGTTGTCATTTCCTTTGGGTATATATCCAGAAGTGGAATTGCTAGATCATAGGATAGATTTATTTTAAATTTTTTGAGGCACCTATGTATCGTTTTCCATAGTGGCTGCACCAATTTACATTCCCACTAACCATGTACAAGAATTCCCCTTTTTTCCACATCCTTGCCCAAACTTATCTTTTGTCTTCTTGATGATAGCCATTGTAACAGGTATGAGGTGATATCTCATTGTGGTTTTCATTTGTATTTCTCTTATAATTAGTGATGTTGAACATCTTTTCATGCACTTTTTGGACGTTTGGATGTCTTCTTTGGAGAAATGTTTATTTAGTTCCTCTGTTTTTAAATTGAATTGGCATATGAAAAACGAACTAATTAACAATATGTGGGAATATGGAGTACAAAATTGGTGCTATAAAGTGAGAGAAGAGAGCTTTGAGGAATACACTGAGAGCTTCAAGAATGATTGGGGTTATTTACCATTGTTCACAAAAAGTATTATACACACACACGTAGTTGCTGATTAGCAAACACACGTGTTAGGTCTGTTATAGAAATCCAATTCAATGAGTTTAAGACGGGATCTGTTGGATCACAAGATGAGGAATTTTAGGATCACTCCAGCTTCAGGCATGACTGGATCCAGGATCTCAATGATTTGGGCTTTTTCTCCATTTTTTGGCTCTGTTTTCCACACTGTCTCGCCTTCATTCTAAGGCAGGATTTCTCTATATAGGAGAAGCAACATAATAAATCTCCCAACGATTCTTGGCTTATTATGATCTTTTCAGCTGGAAATTCCAGAGGAAGAGCAAGGCGCTCTCTCTGGCAACATTCAGATATTAAGTTTTAGAGGCTCAGACTGGGCCAGGGCTCTCTCGGAGCCGTCTACTCTGCGCAGAGGAGCAGAGAACTTTGCCTGGCTAGCCTGAGGCATGTGCCAGTCTCTGGGGTGAGTGACAGTGAGGGAGGCAGGGACAGGAGCACTATGGCTGTCCTGCCACAGCAGTGTAGGCGGGATGGCTGTTCCCCAAAGGAGAAGTAGAATGTGAGTGTGCCAGAGTCAACCGCTGTCCACCAAAAATATGGAAGTAAGAAAGAGCAAAGTCGCTAGTAATCTAACGTAGGAGTTCATGCGCACACATGTGCAGAAAGACATTCATGCTACTTTAAGTAAAAAACAAAAGACCATGGTAGAACACAGTTCATACAATAACATCTTATTTTTAATTTTTAAATGTATATTCTATTTGCAGATGCACAAATATATATGCTTTGAAAGCATAAAAATGAAATCGGCTATTTTCTCAGTACAGGGTTTTTCCACTCGACAATCATGAACGTTATTCGTTGCTGTTAAGTATCATCCTGCACTATCCTTCTCGGGACTGTATTTTGTTATGTGGTCATAGGATGATTCAGCTGATACCTGAGTTCCCTTAGGAGTGCGGAACAGCACTGACTGAGCTGGCATTGGGGTCTGTGGTCCCAGCTGTTCCTGCTAGCTTGTGTTTCAGAGTAGACAGTGTCTGCCTTGCATTTCCTTTTTGGGTCCTTTTTAATGGGACCCAGTCACTCAGGTCCCCAGCAGGCTTGGGGAGTTGAGTGAGACCTTTAAGCAGGAATGTATCGACTGCTTCTGAAATAGGAATTCCAGGGCCCTGGCATTTATATATAGCCTTTATCTCAGCAGCCTTGTGCAGAGCTGGCGTTTTTGGGGGTCAAGGCAGAAAAGATCAGGGACAAGTGAAAGCTGCAGGAATTGGTTGGTGGAAAGTAGGTTCTTCCAAAGCCGAGGTTGGGGTTCAGCCTTGACAATAACCTAGTGAAACTCCAGAGAAGTCGTATGCACACCAAGGATGCAGCTGTCTTGTCCGCCTTGCAGAACTGCTGCAGACGAAAGAGCCGCAGGTGAAATGGGGGAGGGAGGGAAACATGGAGTTGGCTGCAGTAAGTGCTCTGTGCTTTGGGCTCTAAGGAGCCCTGACTGGACTTGCTGGTGGCCTCAGTGATAGTGGGAGACCTGTCAGGTCACTAGTGTGTGTCAGGCCAGTGGAGGACACAGTTTTGCTGAGACCCTCACCTGGCGGCCATGCCAAAGGCCATCCACTTCACTTCCGGGAAAAGGTTGACCCGTTTGCTGACTCACCCACCTTAAGACACAAGGTGAGGAGATTGGGGAGAAAAGAAGCCAAGGTGTTGATTCTCCATCTCAGAGCGGGGCCTTCCAGACCGAAAAAAAAAAAAAAGAAGAAACAGAAAAGAAATGATAGGTGGGCTGAGAGTCCCTTTCTTCCAGAAGAATTGTGCTTAGGTGGGAAAACATGGGGGTTGCCAGTACAGGCCCTGAGGATGTGACTGTGGCTCTACTTCTTGCTGGCTGTATGGCTTTGAGCAAGTTACTTGATTAACTGCCAGTTTCCTCATGTCTAAAATGGGAATAAAAATAACAGCTATCTTACAGGCTCATTGGGAGTATTAAATGAGATCATGATGCACAGGAAAACGCTTAGCATAGTGCCTGATAGATAGTGCTCAATAAATGTTAGCTGATGCTATTAACAGGCATGAAGACTGGCTTTGACCGAAGCCAAGGTATGAGAGGTTACCTTCTAGAACACTATATTTTATATCATGCATGTATAGTCACGCAGAGACAAAAGATTGAGCGTCCCAGTGTGTTGTAGTAGAAAGTGCCCTCACCTAGAACCTGTGAGTCCTGAACGCTAGTCTGGGTTCTGCCCTAAACTCACTTTGAGACTTGGAGTTACTTCGTTCCTTTGGGCCTCAGTTTCCTTATTTGTAAAATGGGCTCTTAGGTGGATGGTCTTTGGACTGTTCCCTGGTACACCCAGGTTTCAAAGAGGTCTGGTGATTGCTCTGTGCCCCCGATTCTATGACAACCAGGACAGTAGTTGGGGTTTGATCAGTTTGGTATGTTGGGGTACTACACAAGATTCCTTTTGAGAATAGGGTCTGCTACTTAAAACCTGCTCTGCTAGTTGCTTTCTAAGGATTCTTGCAACTCTAGCACTTTACAGCATGGTATTAGAAATCCAGGGGGCAATTCTGTGTTCTTGTCACAGCATCATTACGATGACAGCTCACACAGTGTCCTCACTTTAAAGATGAGTAAAGTGAGGGGAAGGGGGGGAGGGTTAAATTAGGAGTTTGGGATTAACATGTACAAACTACTATATATAAAGCAGAGAACCAACAAGGACCTACTGTGCAGCACAGGGAAATCTACTCAATATTTTATAATAACCCATAAGGGAAAAGAATATATATGAATATGAAGGTGAATATATATATTAATATAAATATAGATAAATGAGTCACTTTGCTGTACACCTGAAACTAACACAACATTGTAAATCAATTAGAATTCAATTTTTAAAAAATGACCAAAAAAAAAAAAAAAAAGAGCAAAATGAGACTCAAAGCAAAGGGCTCGAGCAGCAAAGTCCAAAGTCCAGCAGCTGATGCCAAGACTCAACTTGTGTCCTGGGTTCCCTGCCTTCCAGGGCTCCACTGCTTTCACTCCATGCTTGTGCCTTTTGAAACTCTTGGACGCTGCATTTTGTAAAACGGGGCTGCCACAGGCTGGGTGAATTCAGTGTTCCCAATACGCTGCTCATCTTAAAATATCACCATCTTGCTGTGCTCACATCTCAGACACATTTATCATGAAAGAAGGGCAGATAGACATCCAGCCTTCGCTTGACCTTTAAATTACCTCCCTCTCATCGGCGGTGGCTGATCAGCTGCTCTTTTGGAGAACAGGTGGGTCGACATGAGATTGATTGGTCTTCTCTGCAGGGGATGTGACTTGGCCCACTCCAACCCTCTGACCTGCAGAGGACCTCTGAGCTCTGGGAGCCTCAGCCAGAAACAAGAGCATGGATTAGTAAGGCAGGAGGAGGGGTCCTCTGTGCCTGGATCTAGGAGCAGGAGAGAATAGCTTCTGAAGACTCAGAAAGAAGGCCAGTATTTGGGACCTTGGACAAGTCCCTTGGTCTCTCCCTCCCTGGGATCCTAGGATGTTTTTGATAATCAATGAATGTCACTCACCATCTGGCTCTAAAAGGATCAAGTCACTGGCCACTGCACTTGCTGACGTTTAACACACCCTGAAAGGAGTTCAGGGAAGAGATCAGGAATGAGGCACTCTGCGATCTGGGAAAACTGGCAGGACAGGTCTTCAGATAGTTAGATATTTTCAAGAGAAAATTTTATGAACCCGATTTCTTGCATCTTCCCATACTTAGAAAGGCACTAAAATCATCAACTGAGATATCTGTTCATCATGACTAGCAGTAACCTCCTACCAAGGTGTGTGCTTGATTGCACGTACCCCTTCTCCAAAATCACATCTATGCTGACCTCCCTCCTTGCCTCTTTGGAACAGTTTCTCAGGGCTATCTGAGAGACTGTCTCCCTGGCTATAGGCCTCAGTAAGTCCCCAGAGAAAACCGAAACTCACAGTTCTCACATTGTGTGTTTTTATTTCAGTCAACAGAAATTGGGTAAGTAGATAGAAACTCCACAGCCCAGGATGCACCGATGCACCAGTGACTCAGAAGCCATTGTGCTGTGGTAGAAAAAGTATAAGCTTTGGATCGAGCAGACCTGGATTTGAATCTCAGACCTGGTGCTTATAGGAAAGAAAGTGTTGAGGTAGTTGTGAAACCTTGGGCTGGTCACTAAACTCCTTTGTACCTCAGTTTCTTCATCTAGAAAAAGGAAATAATAATGCCAACTTGCAGGATTATCATAAGGGTTAGGATCATCGATTTGCCTGGTGCCTGTCTTATAATAGGTGCTCAAAATAATAGTTTGTGTTATTATTTTTTTAAAATTAATTAAGTTTATTTTTGGCTGTGTTGGGTCTTTGTTGCTGTGCTCGGGCTTTCTCTAGTTGTGGTGAGCAGGGGCTGCTCTTCGTTCTGGTGCACGGGCTTCTCATTGCGGTGGCTTCTCTTGTTGCGGAGCAAGGGCTCTAGGTGCGCGGGCTTCAGTAGTTGTGGCACGCAGGCTCGGTAGTTGTGGCTCGCAGGCTCTAGAGCGCAGGCTCAGTAGTTGTGGTGCATGGGCTTAGTTGCTCCACGGCATGTGGGATCTTCCCAGACCAGGGCTCGAACCCGTGTCCCTTGCAATGGCAGGCGGATTCTTAACCACTGCACCACCAAGGAAGTCCTACTTTGTGTTATTGATAGGAGAATGTTTTATGAAATAAAGACCTAAGGGCTTATGAGAGATGATGATTATTTTATTGGCTAACAGGATGTCTATTCCTATTGGACCAACTGATAATAATTAGTTACCTCACGAAGAAAGAAGAATTTGGAATGGGACAGGACACATGAGTTTCCTTGGGTTTTGTCTGTGGGTTCTGTTTGGTTGCATTCGGCTATGAAACAACCAATTGTTGACCAGTGGAGCTGAGTTACACACTGGCTAAAGAAGTCCACTTTGAAAAAAGCTTAGAGAGGTCTTAGTTTTCTGGGAGCAAGCCCATCAGAAGCCAATGTGTGACCGGGCTGCCAATACAGATAATAGGCTCTTGGAGTGCATTAAGAGAAGTAGCAAGCCTACAGTGAAGGAGGAGATGGCCGAGATACGCTTAGAAATCTGGATTCCGTTCTCTGAGAGTCTCATTGTCAAACTTAAGTGTGTCCTGAAGAAGGTGATTAAGATAGGAAGGGTCTGGAGAACTTGCCAAATAGGGAACAAGGACAAGGATGGGAGATTTTTATCCTGGAGAAGACAAGTGTCAGCGTGATCCATTTAAATCCCTGAAGGGCTGCCTTGGGGAAGAGGGAGATGTTTGGTTCTGTGGGACACCAGGGTCACAGGGTTGGGGGGTGGGGGAAAGGCAGAGTCAGTGCTTTTTGCACAAAGTTTTCAAGAAGGCATATTCAGTTCAATTTAAAAAGATACCTTGTAGCAAAAAGACATCTACCATGGAACTGGGCCACATTCTGAGGTAGCGTGTACCAGAGGCCAGCCAGAGTGACGCAGGACGATGTGGAGGTCGTGAGGACAAGATTTGATGTCAGATCTGGGTTCAGATCCTGACACGGTCATTTACTGTGTGGGCAAGGAAGCAAACCTCTCTAGATGTAGTTTCCTTAGCAATAAAATGGAGATAGTGTCTAAATTCCTGGGTTGTGAGGATTAAATGAGCTAATATACGGAAAACCCTTAACAGTTGCTGTTCCTATTATTTTGGTTACTTATGGTGGATGTTCTGCTGGCCGGGTTTCTTTCCCGCTCCTCGTTCTTGGGATTCTATGAGTAAACAGGCCACTGCTTTTTCTCCTTCATTGTTCTCCTTTGTTCTCCACTTGCAACCAGTTTCACTGTGTTGTGTTAATAACATAATTCTAGAGAAAGCTGGCCTGATGTGATTGTTTATTAGCGCTTCTTCCTCATTCATTTATATCTTTTTCCCCAGCTGATGAGCATTTTTTGCTTAGAAGTTCATTACTTCTCCCCCCCCCCCCCATTCCAGCAACGCAATTTAAACAACATTAATCCGGTATTTAGCGAGAGAATGGGGTTTTAAATGGGAAACACTCAGTTTGAGAGGTAATCTTCCTTTTCTCTTTTTTTTTAAATTTTTATTTTTTGAGCATGCTGTGCGGCATGTGGGATCTTAGTTCCCCAACCAGGGATCCAACCCGTACCCCCTGCATTGGAAGCAGGGAGTCTTAACCATTGGACTGCCAGGGAAGTCCTTCCTTTTTTTCTTCTTAAATAACATTAAAAAAAAAATCTTAATGACGAATCACCACCAATTGTCTTGGAGGAAGGTTGCAGAGGGGATAACAGATGAGGGTTCTGGCATTTTAGAGCCAGACGTACTCTCCTCTAGCCCCCTCATCTTATATGAGGAACTCGGGCCTCAGGGAGATTGAATTATGGGCTCCTGGCCACCAAAGGGTAAACAGCAGAGATGCTGTGGTGTGAATCTCTTCCCACTGTACCGAGCTGCGTTTCCTTTGCTGCGGTGGCTGCAGGCTTGAATCCTCTTCTTCTGCTGTGTAGCCTGCACTTGGCAAGTATTTTAACTTCACTGAAGCTCAGTTTTTTAAATTTATAAACTGTCCATGTGGTAATAGTTTCTTCCTTGTAAGTATTATGGGTAGGATGATCTAAGTAAAGCCATTACACCATTGCTGGTAACTAGAAGGTATGGAAAGAGTATTTCTTAAATGAAGGGATAACAAGTTCAGGTTGTTACTGTTGATAGTGGTTATTTACCTGAGTGCTTCCCAGATGCCAGGCCTTTGCTGAGTCCTCCATACAACCCTGGGAGGTAGGTATTATAATATGTCTCTACTGTCAAGAGAATTCTGCAACTTGTGTTATTTCCCCATCCCTGCCTTGTTTGTTGCTCTCCACCCCCATCCATTCCTACCGGACTAAACAGTGACACCCTTACAATGGAGAGTTATTAGGGATCTGTTTCAGAACAGCAGAGGCGGTTCCTGGGGAGTTGCCTCTTATTCCACACAGTCAGGGGCGGAGGCATCTCACAATACAGGGTGGGGCTTGGCAGCAGTGAGAAGCAAAGGAAAGCGGGGTGACTCACCTTGGGTCCAGGAGGAGGAATCTGACTAATCATCCCTTACACCAGTGGGTCTCAACCGGGGACAGTTCCCCCCTCTCCAGCAGGTGGCATTTGGCAATGGTCTGAGACTTTTTGTTGTCACAGCTGGCAAAGGGGGGTGGTATGAGTGTGCTACTGGTATCTCGTGGGGAGAGACAAGGGATGCTGCTAAATACTGTAAAGAGCACAGGGCAGCCTCCACAGCAAAGAATGATCCAGCCCCAAATGCCACTAGGGCGAAGGTTGAGCTCCACTGCCCATACCCATCCAGTGATTTGATGTTCGTAACACATCTTGAAGCTGGATGAAAGGGAGCTGATACTTAATAAGGGTAAAGGGCCCCCTTTTGTGCCAGGCGTTGAATTACGCTAGAGTTGGGAAAATAGATTTTAATCTGCGTGCCAACTTGATCAGTTGGTAGGGGCTTCTTGGATCACTCTAGGGACAAGGATTCTGAGGCTCAGCAGGAAGGCTCCCAGCTCTGCCACTTTTCATCCATGTAGCACTGGGCAGTTACTTAACTTTTCTATGCCTTGGTTTTCTATTTATAAAATGCCAGTGATAATAGCATCTCCCTCACTGGGTTGTCAGAGGATTAAATTAATATTCCTGGGCTTCCCTGGTGGCGCAGTGGTTGAGAGTCCGCCTGCCGACGCAGGGGAAATGGGTTTGTGCCCTGGCCTGGGAGGATCCCACATGCCACGGAGCGGCTGGGCCCGTGAGCCATGGCCGCTGAGCCTGCACATCCGGAGCCTGTGCTCCGCAGCGGGAGAGGCCACAACAGTGAGAGGCCCGTGTACCGCAAAAAAAAATAATAAAAAAGAAATTAATATTCCTGATATACAACACGCTGGCACGCTGTTATCATCATCATCACCTTCACTATCAGGGACATAATCCTGCCATATGTTTACCATCCTTGTTGTACTCAAATGAGATACAATCTCTTAAGTAGGCAAGACATGTATAATTGGTCCCATTTTTTAGGATGAGAAAATTGCATTGCAAGCTGGTTAGAGCGTTCAGAGAGATGATTCCGAGTGTTAAAATATAGAGGTGGGCCTTTACAGAGAGTGTCATCTTAATTCTTGAAGTGTTTTGTCAACCAGTGTTATCCCTTGCCCAACTCTGAAATGTCTGTAGAGATCCTCAGGGGCTGATCTTTACTGCACCTTTGTACTGTTCAGGTTGGTGTGAGCTGTGTTCCTGTCGTTAGGCAATAAAGGGCACTTTGGCGCTTACTGATCTGAGCTGCCCGTGGGGCTTCCAGAACAAGAGCAAAGTGGAATCACTGAGACCATAGGTGATAGGGGCACCTCTGGCTCACATATAGGCAGCCCACATATGGCATTATTTTGCTTGTCTCTCTCCATTTTTCTTAAATTTACAACTTCAAATTTTCTTTGTTTTCAAAAACTAAGTGACACGGAAATTTCTTTTTTAAAAAAACTTTTAGCCCGCCGCCGCCACTACTGTAGCACTCAGGGCCCCTCAACACAGGCGGCGGAGGCGGAGGCGGAGGCCATGGCGGCGGGATGGCCGACGCGACAAGCCCGAGGTGCTTAGGGCTGCTGGCGACGACAGCCCGCATCCGCAGCGCCCCCCTCGAGCCGCCGGGGAAAACCTCACCTGCCCGAGCAGGAGAAGCAGCCGCCGCAGCACAGTGACAGCTCCAATGGCGTTAAAATGGAGAATGTTGAATCAAAGAAGAGAAACCTGAATTAAAAGAAAAATCTACAGGAAATAAGAGGGCCAATGGATTTCACCCTCATTCAAAAGACAAGAATTCAGGCACTGGAGAAAAGAAGGGTCCAAATCGTAACAGAGTTTTTATTAGCAACATCCCATATGACATGAAATAGCAAACTGTTAAAGATCTAATGAGAGGAAAAGTTGGGTCAGGTTACATACGTGGAGCTCTTTAAGGATGCAGAAGGAAAATCAAGGGGTTGTGGTGTGGTTGAATTCAAAGATGAAGAATTTGTCAAGAAAGCACTAGAAACTATGAACAAATATGATCTTAGTGGAAGACCCTTGAATATCAAAGAGGATCCTGATGGAGCAAATGCCCGTAGGGCATTGCCACCAACAGGGGGATCATTTCCAGGAGGACATGTACCCAACATGGGATCGGGATTGATGAATTTACCACCTTCCATTCTTAATAATCCAAACGTTCCTCCTGAGGTTATCAGTAATTTGCAGGCTGGGAGACTTGGTTCCACAATTTTTGTTGCTTGGTTCCACAATTTGTTGCTTCAAAGTTGGTTGGAAGGAGCCAAAGGAAGTGTTCAGCGTAGCTGGAACTGTAAAGTGGACAGATATTAAAGAAGACAAAGATGGCAAGAGCAGAGGAATGGGCACAGTCACTTCTGGACAGGCAATTGAAGCAGTTCAAGCAATTTCTATGTTCATTGGGCAGGTTTTGTTTGATAGACCTATGCATGTGAAAATGGATGACAAGTCTGTCCCTCATGAAGGCTACCGTTCATATGATAGTAAAACACCACAATTACCACGTGGTCTTGGAGGCACTGGAATGGGACTTGGTCCATGTGGACAGCCTATTAGTGCCAGACAGTTGAACGCAGGTGGTGGAATGGGAAATTTAGGTCCAAGTGGTATGGGAATGGATGGTCCAGGTTTTGGAGGAATGAATAGAACTGGAGGAGGAATTGGGTTTGGTGGTCTGGAAGCAATGAATAGCATGGGAGGATTTGGAGGAGTTAGTCAAATGGGAGAGCTATACCGTGGTGCGATGACTAGTAGCATGGAGAGAGATTTTGGATGTGGTGATATTGGAATAAATCGAGGCTTTGGAGATTCCTTTGGTAGACTTGGTGGTGGAATGGGTGGCATGAACAGTGTGACTGGAGGAATGGGGATGGGACTGGATCAGATGAGTTCCAGCTTTGATAGAATGGGACCAGGTAGAGGAGCTATCCTGGAAAGGACTATCAATATGGATCGAAGATTTTTATCAGGTCCAATGGGAAGTGGAATGAGAGACAGAATAGGCTCCAAAGGCAGCCAGGTATTTGTCAGAAATGTCATGTAATGTTTGCAGAAATAAAAATGGAGAATGGAAGGTCAAAAGGCTGTGGAACAGTCAGATCTGACTCCCCAGGATCAGCTGAAAAAGGCTGCAGAATAATGAATGGCATAAAAATCACTGGCAGAGAAATTGATGTTCTCTTGGATCATAATGCATAATTTGAAACCACGGTTGGAACATTCTTACATCTGTTCTGCTGAATCTCTTAGTAAAAGTCATTTTTTAAAGTAATACTGTATGCTTACAAAAGTTGTAAAAATGTACTTTTAAAACTCCCACCAGCTTTTAACAGTATAGTGTTAAATATACTCTGATTTTTGTTAATCTCAAGTTTGTATTTTTAAAGACAGCAAGTCTGGTCGTTCAGTTTAAATGAATGGTTATACTATTTTTAATGAAATAAGCCATTTTCATGTTGTTTTCAGTTCTACGTAGTGGGATTTGTTTGTTCAAGTGTCCCCAGCTTTTATCAACGTATTGTAAGGTAAAACATAGGTGGTTTTTTCAAAACTTCTGTTTAATACATGTAATTGTCCTTGAAAAGCAAGGGCTCAGACAAATTAGGATATGATCTTGGTTGGTTTTAAATTACTTTCTGTTGGTGATAAAGAATTATTGTAAGTTTTAGATTCTAAAGTTCAGAATATTTTTCATTTGACTTAAATGAAGAAATGGAGTTTTCTTTCTCTGCCCTTCCCCATCATTCACATTTTCCACATGACACTATTAACATTAACCGCCACAGCCCCTTATTTTATTATTTCCAATAATTCCAAGTTCATATAGAACTGATAATGTTGCAATCCCCAAGTATAATAATAGGCAGATTACTCCCAACTTTCTGTCTAGTTTCCAGCCATTAAGATGAACTGCTAAGAAAAGAAAAATAATTGAAATGTTGAGAAAGATGGTTATGTAAGTTAGTCCTCTACTCTTCACTTCTACAGGAGCAGATGCATTTATAAATGCAGTTTTAATAAACCATGGAACTCCTAGGCACAGCATATCGAACACGTTGGATCCCACAGTGGTAGACATAGCCATATCTCCTTTGCCTGCAAAAAAAGCATGTTGTTAAAATATGCATACCAATACTGTATTTTATTAATAAGCTTCATAAGAATAAACACTGGATAATTCTTCTGTTTGTTTTGGAAAATTGTTGTGTTAGAGCAGAAGTTACTGAGTTTGTATTTTTGAATTTTGGGGGGGGTTAGTGTTTGAAGTCTTAACATTTATTTACCCAATAATTATCTATTTATTAAACCATTTTTCAATAAGGTATGTAGATTACTTGTTGTTTTTCATCGTAACGTGGTTAATTATGATTTACTGCACATTTCAGATGAATATTATTTGGGGGTTTAGATTCAGTGAAATTAATCTGCTATTAAATAGTAAATCCTTCCCCTTGAGCCACTCCTTTTTTTTCCTTCAAAGTATGTTACTGAGGAAATAAATATTTTAAAGGTACCTTTGCTCAGTGTATTTCAGCCAGGCTTTTAAGAATGGGCATTGCAGTTTGACGGACCTACTTCTTACCTTTTCTTAGAACAAACACACTTGCGATCGTGTCTGGTATGCTTGTTCCTGCTGCTGATAAAGTAAGACCCATTACTGTATCTGGAATTTCTAATGTTTCCCCTGTAATACACATAGATGTTACAAGTTCCAAATCTTATAGATTCGCTAACTGTTCTCTGCAGGTATTTCTTTCCTGAAAGAGAAAATGGGCATATTTAGATTTCAGAACCAAGATGTACTTACTTAGATTTTAGCTAGCAAAATATTTGAATAATATTGGTGAATTGGTAACCCAAGTAGCACAGATTTTTAATGGCAGATATTGTTATTTGATACACAAAATTCTACCAAGGAGTTATTTCTCTACCTGCTATGTTTACAGAAGTTTTGGATGTCCACTGTTATCAAGGCTGTTGCTTAAAATACGCTAATGAGATTGGTTATTTTCTCTTTTCCTTTTTAAAAACATTTCCTAAAGAGGTCAGATTTAAGCAAATTATTTATAGCTGTTTTTAAGCTGTAAATGTGTTAACATGGCATGCATTTTTAAAGTCCCACTTTAGTGACAGACCTTAGTCTAGTGTTTTCTTTGGGAAATCATAAATCTGAGGAAAACAAAATAGGATTCTCCTTGAGTCTTTCTATCTTTATGGTCCTAGTTTAATACTTCTGTTAAATCTGATGTCAGTTCAACATTTTTAATAAACGTATTCATTTTGGGAAACAGAACTAGAGGGAAGTTTTAAAAAAAAGTAAATGTAACTGCTCTTAATATTGTAATTGAAAACTTACTTTAGAATTTTTTTCTTAAAATGTTAATTAAAAGAACTTCAGGTAGCATGCTTATTGCATGCTTATATGTTGATATTGGAATTGCAGTTGGTTGTTAATTTTGTTACTGGTTTGCCAGAGTTCATATGTACATAAATAACACTAATATTTATCAAAAAATTTTTTTAAAATTTTATATTGGAGTTTAGTTGATTAACTGTTGTGTTAGTTTCAGGTGTACAGCAAAGTGATTCAGTTATACATATACATGTATCTATTCTTTTTCAGATTCTTTTCCCATTTAGGTTATTGCAGAATATTGAGCAGAGTTCCCTGTGCTGTACAGTAGGTCCTTGTTGGTTATCTGTTTTATATGAGTAGTGTGTATATGTCAATCCCAAACTCCCAATATATCCCTCCCCCCCCCCCCCAGCTTTCCCCTTTGGTAACCATAAGTTTGTTTTCTAAGTCTGTGAGTGTGTGTCAGTTTTGTAAACAAGTTCATTTGTATCATTTTTTTGAGATTCTGCATGTAAGCGATATCATATACTTGTCTTTCTCTGTCTGACTTACTTCACTTTAGTATGATAATCTCCACGTCCATCCATGTTGCTGCAAATAGCATTATTTCCTTCCTTTTTAATGGCTGAGTAATATTCCATTGTATGTATGTACCACATCTTCTTTATCCATTTATCTGTCAGTGGACATTTAGGTTGCTTCCATGTCTTGGCTATTGTGAATAGTGCTGCTGTGAACGTTGGGGTGCACGTACCCTTTTGAACCATGTTTTTCTCTGGATATACGCCCACGAGTAGGATTGCTGGATCATATGGTAGCTGTATTTTTAGTTTTTTAAGGAACCTCCATACTGTTCTCCGTAGTGGCTGTACCAATTTACATTCCCACCAACAGAGTAGGAGGGTTTCCTTTTCTCCACACCCTCTCCAGCATTTGTTGTTTGTAGATTTTCTGATGATGCCCATTCTAACTGGTGTGAGGTGATATCTCATTGTAGTTTTGATTTGCATTTCTCTAATAATTAGCTATGTTGAGCATCTTTTCATGTTGCTGTTGCCCATCTGTATTCTTCTTTAGAGAAATGTCTATTTAGGTCCTCTGTCCATTTTTTTTTTAAAATAACTACTCTTTATTTATTTAGTTATTTTTGGCTGCTTTTGGGTCTTCATTGATGCACACAGGCTTTCTCTAGTTGCGGTGAGCGGGGGCTACTGTTCGTTGTGGGGTGTGGGCTTCTCATTGCAGTGGCTTCTCTTGTTGTGGAGCACGGGCTCTAGGCATGTGGGCTTCAGTAGTTACAGCACGCGGGCTCAGTAGTTGCGGCATGCAGGCCCTAGAGTGCAGGCTCGGTAGTTGTGGTGCATGGGCTTAGTTGCCCTGCGGCATGTGGGATCTTCCTGGACCAGGGATCGAACCCGTGTCCCCTGCATTGGCAGGCAGATTCTTAACCACTGTGCCACCAGGGAAGTCCCCTGTCCATTTTTTTGATTGGGTTGTTTATTGTCTCTCTCAATTTTTAAAATTTGAATTTGTGGTCAACATTTAAAAATCAAAAGATAGCTAATAAAAATGTAAAGTTCCAGTGTCTTTGAAAATGAGAATATCTGGTTATACTCAGCCCACATTACTGTATGGTAAAAATTGGCTGGGGTAGCCTCTCTCCTCCCTTCAGTCGCTGGACTTGCTAGTTTCCCCCACTCCCCACCAGGCCTCAGTGTATTCTCAACACTGAGACTGAGTGGCAGCTGCTATCTGTTCACTCACACTTGGTCTGCTTTACTTGTTTCCATTGCCTACCTGGTTCTGCAGACATTGGAATTGGCAGCTGTTTGCACAGAGCTGATTATACTCCTTACGTTCAAAGGATGTGTTGACCTTTGCTACCTGTGAGGAAGTCAGGGCAGGGATTATTGTGCCCATTTTCCAGATTGGGAAACTGAGGCCCAAAGTTAAACAAGTTGCCCAGGATCACATAGCAACTTTAGTGCTGAGATGGGAGTAGTTTTATGGATGCTTAAGCTTTGCATTTGGTTTGTAATTTTTGACTATGAGAACATGGAGACATTTAATTTTTTCCCACTGTCCTCTGGTCCCACAACTATAAAAAGAGAATACTGGTTTAGATTAGTAGTTTCCAGACTTCGTGGATTTCTACAATTCCCAAAAAATTGGGGTACCCAAACACAGGGTTGTCAACATTGGTATCAACTTACAAAACAAAACCCCAAACATTTGCTACCACCACTATTTCATAAAAGAAGGGATAAATAATAACTATAAAAGATGGAAGAACATAGTCTCAGAATAAAGGAGGTTTCTTTCATCAAAGTGTCTATGCATATGTACAAATATTATTAAACATTTCCTTAATTTTCCATTTCACCATGGCAGATAGAGGCACTAGTTTTGGGGGAGTGGCTGGCTTGGGAGATCTTTAAGGTTATGTCTAGCTTACTCATTCTAGATCTTTTTTTTTTCCAGTGCTGTAGTGAGAGCCAGTTCACCAAGCCAGCCCCCAAATATACATCAGAATATCTGCAGTGTCCTGGGCAGTTATTTGGGCACATGCCCTTCTGGTTTCTTTTCTGCTCCTGTTTCCAGATCCTCTGGCCTTCATGAGTAGAAAGAAATCACCTGGTCCTTATGAAAAGATTATTCAATAGTTGGGAGTTAGTTTCTGGTCACAAATGGAGCGTTCACTGGATAGAACCATGCTAAGGGCTCTCTGAGGGGGTGACAAATAAGAAGCTGGACACAGGGCCTGCCTGATCTCAGAAAGCACCAATTCTGAGAAAACAGTCTTAGAAAACTGGAGAAAAATAAGCTTTACAGGAGAGGTCGAGAGAGAAGTGGTTGAGTTCCAATTCTGCTACCAATTTACTGTGGAACCTTGGACAATCCACCCCCCCCCCCACTCTGTGCCTGAGTTTCCTTCTCCATAAAGCAGAGGGATTGGGTTGGATGCTTTAAGCTTTCTTTTAGTTCCCATATGCTATGATTTAATGTAATTCAGTTCATAAAATCAAAACATAAATGGGGAAGGCCCTTACAGGTCATCTAGTAGAAGTACCCTGCTATTTAACTACATGCAAATGAAACCTCTCAGCCACAGCTTCAAGGGACCCCAGATGTCCCTTCCATCCCTCAGAGCAGTGCTTTGCTCTGAGAGAGGCAGGGAGGTGGAGTGGTGGAGTTACCCAGTGTGCCATTCGTGGGTTAGGAAAGGGCCTTCTTGTTTCATTAAGAGCCCAACTTTCCTGTCCCTAGGCTACAGGGCTCTTAGGAGGAGCAATCTTCCTTTTCTGCTGTGTTCGTTGACTCCAGTTCACCTTTTCTTTTTATTTTCAGTTAGGAGCAAATTATGACCACCTCTGTGGGTTTACTTACTTGCTGAAATTTTTTTCTTTGGAACCTCAGGGAATGTGGGGTAGAAGGGGTGGGTGGGACTCATGGGTCCTTAGAATATCAGGGTTGGAGAGACACACAGAGAGGATCCAGTTTGGATCCCCAGCTGAAGTGTGAGTCACTCCAGTCACCTTCCTATCAAATGCTTATCCAGCCTTTCCTTGACTACCAAAGAGAAGCACTCTGTGTTTTGGCGTAACACTGAGTGATGTTCCTTTTACTGAGCTGAAATCTCTTTTCTGTGATTTTTTACCAGTTGTTTCTGGCTCTGTCCTCTGCAGCCACTCAAGAGAAATCTGTTTCCTTTTCAGTTCTGAGGTCAGACCTGTAGACTTTTCTTGCAGCTGAGCATGTCCTGCACCCTCACCCATTTCTCTTTTGATATAATTTGTAAACTTTCTCCTTGGGCCTCACCCTGATTTGCTTATTCAGTTTCTTTCAACAAGTGAGTAATTTTTATCATACAACAAATGAGTAATATTTACTAAGTGCCTACCATATGCTAGGTATTGTGCTGGGTGTTGGTGATGGAGTGGAGATTAAAACCCGCTCCTGGCTTCTGGGATGTGGTGGGAAGAACATGCCGTTGAGTGAGGAATTCAAAGTTAGAGTGGTTGGGTTTGAACTCCAGCTCTACCACTTAACATTTTGTGCCATTGGACAAGTTGTTCAACCTCTCGGATCCGCAGTTTCCCCATCTGTTGAATGGAGGGAAATAATAACGACTACTTCATTAGGGTTATTAGTAGTTAATAAATAAAAAGTGCTTATCTATTTTGATGATCTATCCCTATGTTTCTAAATATTGAAGGTTAAAATAATTCAATTTGCAAAAACAAGTGCTTAGAGTCAAGCTTGGCACATTCTAAACACTGAAAAAATGTTAGCTCTGGTTACTGTGATGGAGCAGAAGACACTGAGGTGTATAGACTGAGGAATTCACTAAGCTACTTCACTAAGGAAGTAGCTTTTAAGCTGAGGTTTTGCAAGGTGGGCAAGAGCTGGTTAGGTGTCAAGGGAGAGGAGAGCAGTTCAGACAGAGGAAACAGCATGTGCAAAGGTCCTGAGGAGAAGATCTTGGCACGTGGCAGGAGCTGAAAGCAAGCCAACGTGGTTGGTGCTTTGTTAGTGAGAGAGGGAGAGCAGTGGGGGACATGGGGCTGGAGTGGTGACTAGGGCTGTGTAATGCAGGACTGCATATGTCATTTGAAGGACTTAGGTATTCTAAGAGCAACGGCCAGTCAAAGGGCTTTAAGTGGTGGAGAAGCATGACAAAGATTTGCTTTTTAAGATCACTCTGGGGCTTCCCTGGTGGCGCAGTGGTTGAGAGTCCACCTGCCGATGCAGGGGACACGGGTTCGTGCCCTGGTCCGGGAAGATCCCACATGCTGCGGAGCGGCTGGGCCCGTGAGCCACGGCCGCTGAGCCTGTGCGTCCGGAGCCTGTGCTCCGTAACAGGAGAGGCCACAAGAGTGAGAGGCCCGCGTACCGCAAAAAAAAAAAAAGAAGATCACTCTGGCTTCTCCATGGATTCTGAATACATGGAATTCTTTGGAATCCATGTCTTTTAATTTCTACCCTCTTATTAGCGCAACCAAGGATCATATTCATTCTTTAGGCGGCCTTAAAAAAACAGTGGCTCATATCCAGGGTCTTATTACAAAGGCCTTGCTTTCACTTACTAGTCTTCAAACTCCCCAAAGAATTATGTGATAAAGGCTTAAAGTATTATCCTATATAGAAAAGTGACAGTCGTTTAGGTTGGAAATCTTTAGATTACGGGAGCACAAACTCCACCTATATGGGTTCTGGCATTGTAACTGGTGGTGGCGAGGAAGATCTTCAGATAGTCCTGAAATCCTGAGGTGGTCTGAGCCCTCTGCTCTCCAGGCATGGGTGCCTTTGACTGTGCACCATTTTGGGATGCCCATGGAGTCGAGTGAGGCCTTTGAACCAAGTCTTGAGTGGAGAGACAATTCTTTTATGAGGTACCATGCCCCTACTCCTTTCCGGTCAATGGAACTTAAATAATAGGGCAAGAGTTAGGTGGATTGTAAGTGACCCATTGACATCAGAAGGACAGATCAAATAATTTATTTTCTTCTAAATCTGGACTATGCTGCTATAACTCCCAGGAACTATTTTTAGCGCCCATCACTCTTGTTCTACTTGTGAGCATTTGTTGGGGTGTGCACACACGCACACATACACACTGCTTAAAGAGACACACACACTCACACGTCCTCAAACGGAAGCAGGTGTGAGCACGTATACACGAGTGACCTTGATCACAAGAGCACGTCCAGCCTCCCGACTCACAGTGTCTCCCCTTGACCTACAGACTCACACATCCCTGCAAGCACATCCCACACAGGCCTGCCTTTAGATCTGAAGAGGTCATCTGGCCATCTCCTGCTTCCTTCTGTGTCCTGGTTAACTGCCTGAGAAATGGTTAGGATCTTGCTGCTCAAAGTGATGTTGGTGGACCAGCAGCACTGGCTGGCATCGCCTGGGGGCTGTTAAAAAGGCAGACTCTCAGGCGCTACCCCAGGCCTCCTGCGTCAGAATCTGTCTTTTAACAAGATCCCCAGGCGGTTTGTATGCATACTGAAGTTTGAGAAGCCCTTAGCTAAAATATTTGCCTTCTTTGGTAAACACAGCTCCAACCAGAGGAACTCTGCTTTTATGTTTTACGCCAATGGCTTCCACAGAGGATTTTGCTGGAAGACAGGGCTCCCCTGCTAGGGTGAGTGTGAAGCTGCCACACCACACTGTGGGCTCTCAGGCTTGTAGGATCTGGTCTCCTCTCAGAGCTGCCTCTGTGGCTGCATTCTTCTCATAAACTTTTCCTGTTTGCTAGAACTTTCTCTCTCGCCTCCTCTCCCTTTGCACGGCTAAATCCCTTGCAAGAGCAGATCTGTCAGTTTCAATTTAGCCATCTCGTAGGCTTCCAGTTCACTGTGTCTCTTTACTAATACTGAGCACACTTGGAATTATGTGCTCAAGCCCACCCCTCCAAGAGATTACAAACTCCATCAGGTGAGGAATTATGTCTGTCTTGTTACCTGTATAGGCACACAATAAATATGCATTCAAAGAATGAATGATAAAGGTAGCTTATTCTAAGA
This sequence comes from Delphinapterus leucas, assembly GCF_059928025.1. NCBI lineage: Eukaryota > Metazoa > Chordata > Mammalia > Artiodactyla > Monodontidae > Delphinapterus > Delphinapterus leucas. Next base: position 129,249,829 of record NC_143131.1, read on the forward strand.
GGAGCACGAGTAAAAGTCATTCACTCATTCATTCATTCACACAGAAAACATTTCTTGAGCATCTACTGTGTACCAAGCAGTGTATGGAGTCCTGGGGACATACATAGCTCAGGTCTGGGTCCTGACTTTGTTGCTCAGAGTCTAGTAGGTGGAGATGGTTGTGTAAACCCCTAGGTACAGGTGGAAGCCCATATCGGTTACCATGAGACACAAAGGAAGGAGGGGCTGATTGTATCTTGTCCCTGAGATGGTTTGTTAATATCTCAGCCAGGCTTTGAGCTGCTCTGTTTCTCTCTCAGTGAGGAACTGGCTATTCCAAGGAGCTTTCTCAGAAGGAACCCTTGGCTTAGAGGACATTCTAAATCTTGATTCTGAATTTTTCTTAATTTCCATGGGTAAATTTCTCAAGCATAAATATTGATTTTTAATGAATAAATCTCTGACTTCTCTTTTTTTTTTTTTTTGCGGTACGTGGGCCTCTCACTGTTGTGGCCTCTCCCGTTGCGGAGCACAGGCTCTGGACGCACAGGCTCAGCGGCCATGGCTCACAGACCCAGCCGCTCTGCGGCATATGGGATCTTCCCGGACCGGGGCACGGACCCGTGTCCCCTGCATCGGGACTCTCAACCACTGCGCCACCAGGGAAGCCCTGACTTCTCTTTTTTTTAAAGCAGTGCTCTTCTATTTCAGTTTGTTGGGGGTGGTTCCCTATCCTTCATTTCTCCCCAGAGGTCAGATGTAGAATCAACCCAAATATAAAGACAAAGCAAAGGCCTGAATAAGGAAAATCTTGAAGAGCTTAGACAATTTCTTCTTTTTTTCCTGCTGTCTCTCTTTCCATCCCTCCATCCTTCTTTCTCCTTTCTTATGTTCTTAGGATTCAGTATCATTCACCTCCACACGTGGCTTATCATCTTAGCGGAGCAAAGAGATAAATAAGCAATGTAGCTAAGTGTGCCATATGTTCTGATGGGAAGGGTGTTTTGCTCTGAGGGCACACAGCAGAAGTATCTGTCCTAGTCTAGAGTCAGGCTCCTGGAGGAAGCAACATTTCAGTTGAGAACTGGGGATGAACAAGTGTTAGGGGAAGTGTCAGAGGTTGAGGTCAGTGCCAGGGTAGGGGGGCAGTCAGAGTGGTGGGAGTGTTGCAGGTAGCGCATAGCATGTGCAAAGGCCCGGAAGCAAGAGGGAGCACAAAATGTTGGGGGAGCTGAGAGAGGAGCAGCAGTGGCTGGGACATAGGGGCTTGGAGGGAAGGAGTTTGGGGATGATGGGGAGGCAGTGGCCTCATGGTGCAGGACTCAGTAAGCCACTTGCAGTTGTTTGGACTTGGTCCTGGGCAAATGGGGAGCTAATGAAGGGTTTTAGGCTGAGGAGGGGTATGACCATATTTGAGTATTGGTAAGATTGCTAGTATGGAGAACATATTCATGGGATAAGTCTGAAGGTAGGGCAGCTAGACAGGGGGCTGTTGTAGTTGCTCTGGATGAGCAAAGTAGTGAGTGTGCTCCTGGAGACGGGGCTTAACGGCACTAAAGGCCACCTTGACCCTGGGGGGCGGGGGAAGGGTTGGGTGGTGGTTTGGCAACTACCAAAATAAGAGGCCTTTTAGGAAAGTGTTTTAAAAAATGTAAGCTGCACTCATAAGGATGATTCTAACTGGGAAGTGAATTAATGATTTCCTGTGACTCCAGGCCACTCTGGAAGAGGTCCCCAAATGGGCAAATTGGAGGTGAGTTATGTGGAGGGATTTCAGAGGCCTCCGAAGTCCCTCTGCCCTGTACCACTTTCCCTCACATCCTGTAGATGTCTAAATTCTATCACTGACACCTTGGCTAACACGCAAATCCAAATGGACCTGTACTATTAAGTTAAGGTGTAACGAATGTATTTACGTTGCAGAAAAACACTGTTTGTGCCTGCATGGATTTGATCCTGAGTTCTTTCCCTGGCCTAAAATTCTCTGTCTGGAAATAATGGATTTTCATGTATTTTCTCCCATTGATCTGCAGTCCTGATAAAATCCATAAGAGGTGGGTGGAGAGGTCTGGGATTATTATTCCCATTTAACAGATGAGGAAGTGGAGGAAGGCTCCGGAAAGAAGCTGACTTGCCCAAGGTTAATGGCAGAGTTAAGACTAGAGACTGGGGCCTTCCTCCTGCAATGGCCTCCTCCCTACTCCAGACAAGTCCAAGTGCAGAGTTAGCTGACCCAAGCTGAAACTGGAGGGAGGGGCGAGCAGAGGGCTGGGGAGAGGAGAAGGGTGCAGGCATCCATCTGGTGGGAGCCCACCTGCCCGAGACTTTCTGGCGGTTCCTTTCCCTGCAATCTCTTTGGGCAATCTCCCAACCCAGGGACCTTCCTGTGGGCTCATTCATCCTATTTGCTTTCTGCTCTGCCAGTGGGATGGGAGAGTCAAAAAGCATTTGCTATAGGCTTTTATTTCACTTATTTATTTCTTAGATGAGTGAGGAATGGAAACGGATCAAGGGGGGAATGTCAGGCCAGAAGAGGGGAGACAGGGAACAGCGCTGATAAAATATTAGCAGACCCTCTGCACGAGGCCTGTTAAAGGGGAAGTAATGACATTAAATATCTTTGTGTCAGCAAAGTTCTTTATGGCTCAGAAAATGCTTCCATCTCCATCTTCCCACTCAACCCCTTTCTAGTACTTTCCTGGTAGGTTTGTTGAAGGGAAGAAATGAGATAGTGTCATAAAGTATGTGGTAGAAGTGCTCAACTATCACAAACACTTTGTCTTCCTCCTTCATCCCTCCGTTGCACTGGGTACAATTTCAGTGATAACATTCAAAATTGCTTGCATTTATCGAGCACTTACTATAAGCCAGACACTATGCTAAGCTCCTTGAAGGCCTTATCCCATTTAATCTTCATAACAGTCTTCTAAGGAAGGGAGTATGACACTTCTTTTAGAGATGAGAACACGGAGGCCAGAGAAGTAAGCCTGCTAGATAAGTCAGCACAGCTATATTGTGGAAGAGCTAGATTTTGCATCCAGGCTGTCTTCAAGCTCCTTGCTGCCTCCCAGTCAAAAGTATTGTCTCCTTTCTCCTCCTCAAATCTGTCTGAGCTCCCACTACCAGCATCTTTGCCCTTAAAACAGTGGTTCTCAACCAGTGGTTCTCTCAATCACTGGGAGAAATTTAAAAAACACTGATGCCTGGGTCCCACCCCAGCTACCCTGATGTAAGTGGTCTGGGGTGTGGCCTGGGCCTTGGCATTTTAAAAGCTCCCTGGGTGAGTCCATTTTGTACAGCCAGGGTTGAGACACCGCTCTAAAGTGTTTGTAATGGCATTTGCCTCTCCCACGTTTCACAGGTTGACTAGGTTTTTGCTTACTCATGGGACCTTAGATACCTACAGGGATCAGGCAGGTAGAAACAGTTTAGTTGGTAGGCTTTTTTTTTTTTTTTAAACAACAAAGTGAAAGTGTGATAATAAAGACAATTGGGAGGACATTAGGGAGTGGTGGGGACAGTGGTAAACTTAAGAGCCCTTACCCACATAAGGAGGAACCACGCTACTCCAATCAGTTACTGCCATCTGGGCCCAGAGTGGCCAAGTCTTATTTTTCTCAAGAGAAGATGAAAGTCACTATTTATTATGGGAAATCTCCCAATTTTTAAATGTTGACAATCCCTTTTAAAATATTAAAACACCGTCTGGGACTTCCCTGGTGGCTCAGTGGTTAAGAATCCGCCTACCAATGCAGGGGACACAGGTTCAGGCCCTGATCTGGGAAGATCCCACATGCCGCAGAGCAACTAAGCCCATGCACCACAACTACTGAGCCTGTGCTCTAGAGCCTGCGAACCACAACTACTGAAGCTCATGTGCCACAACTGCTGAAGCCTGCACGCCTAGAGCCCGTGCTCTGCAACAAGAGAAGCCACCGCAATGAGAAGCCTGCGCACTGCAACGAAGAGTAGCCCCCGCTGTCTGCAACTAGAGAAAGCCCGTGCACAGCAACAAAGACCAAACGCAGCCATAACTAACTAACTAACAACTAACTAACTATCTAACAAAAAAACCCATAACACCATCTAGATTAAAGATGTTTAGTTTTCAGATGTACTTTGTGGGCCCCCGGTTCATGTTCTCTCTCTTAATTTTTTTACTCTACAAACTACTCAGAACCCTGGTCCTTAGGGTTTATTTATCTGACCACAAATCACCTTGTGTTGTTAATTTACATTAAATAGCTTATGATTTTTAAATTGGTAAATGTAATACATGTATTCAGTATAGAAAGTACAAAACATGCACATAAAGGACAAATAAAAATCATCTATGTTCTCTCTACCCAGAAACAAACATGTTGTGAATACATTCAGTCTTTACTTCTCTATCTTATTAGATATGGAACATGGTAAAAATACAGATTCCTGGGTTCTGCTCTTGGGCCCATTAGTAGTCCTGGGGGAGGCCCAGGAATCTGAACGTATAACATGTTTTGAGTAGATTATGATGTACAGCTGGCATTGCAACGCTCTTTTCTTAAAAAGTAGGCTTTCAAAAACATGTTTTTCTTATGTCATTTAGTATTCTGTGTAATTAATGCTTATGTAACATTTTATCATTTGCATATATCACAAGCTATTCTTTATCATTGGACATTTACAGTGTAAACAATGTTTTATATAATGAATAATGGTGAAATGAACATCTCTCTAAATAAATTATCTTATATACCCGTTTCATTAGGATAAATTCCTACAAGTAGAATCATTGGATCAATAAATATGTATATATTCAGGCTTCTGTTATAAATGGCCAAATTGTCTTCTGCAAAGACTTAAAAAATTTAAACGGTTTACATGTTTGTCTTCTGTAGAGAGCAGAGAATGAGTTTCTCTATGTCTCTGTTAAAACTGGGAATTAACATTTAAAACTAATTCAGTAGAAGCAAATGCAGCTTATTTTTATTTGAATTTGATTGTTGCATGCTAGAGAGGTTGAACATTTTTTTCTTTTTCTTTTTTGCCATTTATATCTCTGTTAATGATTGTCCCTTTCCTACTTGTTTATATTAAGGGCTTTATATCTTTTTCTGTCATGTATGTGAAACCCCTTTTTCCAATTTTAAAATTTGCCTTTTAATATTAAAAAGAGTTTTTCATTCTGAAATTCTAATTCAGTATAGTCAAATCTGTAGATGTTTTTTCTTTATGTAGATATTTTTTTCTTTATGTGTGTGAGGATTTATATAATCTCAAGTTTAAAAAACACATACATTTTCTTCTACTTAAGAACTACATTTTAAATTTCATTCTTAAACCCACTGCAAATTATTTTTGGCATATATATAATGCAAGATGCCATTCAGATTTTTATTTCAAGTTCTTCCTTTGCTATTAAAATAGTCAAGTTTTTTTTTTAATGCCTTTTTGAGTGAATTTTGTTGACGTATCTTTTCCTAGAAAATAATCTATTTCAATGAGATTTAAAAAATTTATTAGTGTTCTTTATACTGAAAAAGAAAATCTCATTTCTAATATTTTACATTTGCTTTAGCTTTCTTCTCAGATTTTCTAGAAGTATTTATTAAAATTGGATGGTCCCTTGGATAATTTATTCAAGTCAACTTATCAATCAGTTAAATGCGTTACTTTTTGCTGTTGGATTTATTATTTTTGCTTACCTTAGTTTATTATTTTTCTAATATCTTCAATGCTTAATCCATTTATTTCCACTTTTTCTTGTTGAATAATGACACATGTGAAGTTATAAATTTTAATATGTATAGCTTTGCCTACATCTCATATACTTCGATATGTAGAAGTCTCAACCTTTATTATTCTTGAAATAATTGGTAATAATGATTTTCAGTTTCAGCCAACAGCTAGTATTTAGGAGAGTATTAATAATTTCTAAGTTGTTATTTTAAAAACTTGAATCTAATTTCTAGGTTTATTGCATTATGATCTAAAATGTGATCTATACATATATTTTTGCAGCTTACTGAGGTATTCATTGTGGCTCAATAAATAATCATTTTCTTATGGCTCTTTCATAAGTGCTAGAAGGAAGCTGCATCCCATTATTGTAGGGAAGCCCAGTTTGTTAAATCATAATTGATTTACGTTATTTATGTCCTTGTCTTAATTTTTGTTCACTTTTCCAGTCAAAGATTTAGGTGTATTTAATGATCTCAGTACTATTTTTTCTCCTTAATATCTATATAATGTTATTTATTTCAAAGACATTTCTTGGTGCATAAAAATCTGGTATTTTTCACTATGCGTTTTATTCTTTCTAACATATTTGTTTTATTTTCTTTAAGGCTTCTTTTTTTGAACACTGAACTCAACTTTTTTGGTAACAATATTGTGATCCCAGTATTTTTGTTAAGTTGCCTGTCATGTCTTTCTCCATTTCTTTAGTTTTAAAACTTTTTCTGGGTGTATATTACTAGGTTTTAGAGATGCTTTTCAATAACATGGAATTCAGTTGTGTGTGTGGCAAGTGTTTACTCACTTTGAGAGTTGTTAGTTAAGAGAGTTGGTAAACTCATTTGTATTTATTTTTAATGTCTATTATACAGTCTTTTATTTTATGTTTATGTTACTTTATACTTCATTGTTTTATTCTCTGTGTTTTATGGAGTATATGTTGCTATTTTTTTCCTAGTGTTTTTGAATAGTTATATCCTATTTCTGATTACTTAAAATGTTTGTGAGAACAATATATAATCCATATTTATCTAATTTTGTCAAGAGCAAAACTGTATTTACTTTAAAACATTTATTACGTGTTTAGTAAACTTCTGATGTCCTACATGCACATCTCACTCTTTGTTAATATAATCGTGGGATTTAGATCTAGATTATTCATGCTAAATTAGTAATTTTTATATTCTACTTCAATAATAATTTTCACATTATTTGTTCTAGAGTTGTATTTATGGAGATTCATCTCACTACCTGATTTTAGTGTTTACTGTTCATCTTTTTATACCATCAATCCTCTATTTCTGAAGTCTTCCTTTTTTTTTTTTTTCTCCTTTCTTTGCTCTTTGGGGTATACCTTTAAATAATTTTTTGAAAGAAGTGAACACAGCATGTTTTTCTGAGCCCTAGCCTACCTAGTACTAATTGGCTGAGAGTGATTCTTAGGTGAAAATTCATTTCAGAGCAGAAATATGAGAACCACCTGATTTTTGTTCCTTCATAGAAATCCCATTTCTTTCTTTTTAAAATCACTGCATACATATAGTATTCTTCCCTTTATTCATATAATTTCTAAAGAGATGATGGCACTTTTTTTTGTGAGGGTGCCTTTTAATTGATCAGGAAACCAGTGGACCTTCTCAATATGTATATTCATGAGTCTTTTCCATCTGAGCACATTTCAGTTTTGTGTTGTCTTTGGTTATTGCCACTATTTCTTTTTCTCTAATGGGATTTTCAGAAATGCTAACTATCTACGTATTAGCTTTTTATTTTCTTTCTTCCAATTTTCTCATGGTTTTTATCTTTTGCTCTTTCTCTTTGCAGTTGTGGGAGAGCATCTCACATTACTATTATGATTTTCTACTTTATCAATTATGCTTATTTACTGCCTCTCCTGTGTAGTTTGATTCTGTGATTATATTTTTAGTTTTTGTTAAAACTTTCTAAAAACCTCATCCATTTTTACTGCATTCTATCCTTTTACCTCATTGGGTCATATCGTATTTATTACCTTTTCATATTGGCCATCTGTTCTCATGGCTTTCTGCTTACTTCGTGAATGCTATATCTTTGTGCTCTCTGTTGAGAATATAAAAATTTTCTCAAATTTCCTTCTGTATCTTGCAGTAGATTATTTCTGGGGCCTTTAGGATAATCTTCCTTTTCCTTTGTTCTGGATTTTTTCCCCCACAAAGCCTGTAACATTTTTTCACACTAGTTATCCTTCTAAGTATCTCAAAACCTTCAGTTTGTCGATATTCAAGGATAGAGCCTTCCCCTGGCTCTCACCCAAGTGTATTTCTGTGGTGATGGGTCAGCTTTACAGCTAGAGGGCAATGTGATGTGAATAGCTCACCATATGATTTCTAGTTTCTTAAATATTCATCTGTGACAGTGGTCCTCAACTGAGGGAGATTTTGTCCCCCAAGGGACATTTGATAATGTCTGGAGACACTTTTGGTTGTTACAAATTGGGGAGGAGTGTGTATCTAGTGAATGGAGGCCAGGGATGCTGTTGAACACCCTGTAATGTGTAAGATACTCCCCACAAAAAAAGAATTATGTGACCCTAAGAGTTAATAGTGCCAAAACTGAGAAACTCTGATCTATGACAGATCTCTGATCTGTTCTGCTAAGGTGGCATTTCATCCTAGTTCCTCTATCTTTCTTTCTGATACTCTGAATCAATAGAACACATGTAAAATCCAATTTTCAGTGTCTATTGCTTCCCCAAATCCTTTTTTTTTTCTTTTCCAGATTGAATAACTTTATATATACAAATGACATGTTCTGGGATGCAGTTTACCATTCCCAGCTCTCCCTGCTTCGTGCCCACAGAAGTGCTGTCTCTCAAAGGATATAGAGTTAGGGCGTTAGGAGTAGCAGTTTGAGAATGGGTGGACCAGGGAAGGGCTTCTTCATTCATTTAGCAAATATCTAATTAGTGCGCACTGTGTATCAAGCACTGTGTTACGGCCTTCTCAAAAGGCAGCATCCATGTACTATCGAGATGGCTGTTTGGTGATTTGCTCGAGTCTCTGGGTAGGGCAGAGAGTAGGGAGATACGTGTTTAGGGTTTCAGGAGATGAAACCTGGTATACCTGGTATCTTGAGGCAATACTTTGCTAAATTTTTCTCTAGCAAAATCAGCTGCCTCACCATTAGTAAACATTCCTACGAGAGTCTGGTTTTTTGTTTTTAATTATGAATTTTTATGTGTTTTCATCTATCGTCCGGATATTTTAGTGGGCAATTGACAAAGACTGCATCAGGGGCTAATAAGCAGATGCAGTTTAGAGTTCTGTTTGCTTTTTTAATAAGTGCATATTATGTCTCCCCTACCAAACTCTTCCCTCCTTGAAAGAATGAGCTACATTTTATCTGTCTTTGTAACCCTCATGGAATCCTGTGTAATGATATTTGGCAACTACTTGTTCAGTGATAAGGTTTTATCTGAATTCATAACATGAGGACAAGAGAGAATTTACCACATACCTCTTTGGACTATATAGTGTGGCTGAAGTATGGCTTAGTGATTTGGCTCTAGAGACAGGGTTTGTAGAGAATCTGGGCAGTCTCACCTGTAGCTCTAATGTGGACATTTTGACTGTCATCTCTGCGGAAGATTTTAAGCTGCTTTCCCCATCATCTGCAGAAAAGCCCGTATGTGGCCCAGCAGCAGCAGCAGTTATAGCTGCTTCCTTTTTGTGTTTTATTGGTTAGAAATACATTAACTGCAGAACCATCTGGCCAATAAGAAGAGGCCGAGGCAGGCATCATAAATATGGGGATAGATCATCTATGATAGCCACGGAGTAACCTTTTTCTTTTGCTCTTAGCCATGTCTGAAACTCCCTCCCTTTCCGGGTGAGCCCTGCAGCAATTATATCCATGACATGAACATCTGGAGCCCCTCAGGGAAGCATGACATGGAGACATTATATAATTCAATGGGCTAGACAGTCTTTAGGACATGTCTGCAAAGCACTTGGGCACGGAAGCTGAAGAAAGACAGGAGGGAGGATAAAGGGCAAATAAATATCTCTCACCCAGACGAAGGCAAGAGTGCACCCCTGGTTATTCCAAACACCATTTTCCTGTGCATTTCCCAGTAAGAGGACTTGTTTTAGGGTTGAGGGTCACGTCCCTGTGCCATAATTTCCATTTATAAGTACCTGGCCTAGCGGCTATGACCTTGGACTTGGGTTTGGAAATCCTGGTTATAGTCCTGACTGCCCCTCCTCAGCTGTGTGACCTTGGGTAAGCTCCTTTCCCTCTCTGGGCCTCAACTGCCTTATGTGTAAGTAAGGGAATTGGATAGAGAATCCACAAAATTCTGATTCTGTGACATGGAGAGGCATTTCCTATCCTTGTATAGGAATGAGTTTTTGGTCAGCAACTTTGTCAGGGCTATTGAGAGTTTTGTCACACTGGTAAGCAGATGCAAGCAGAGGGTCACACCAGCTGCAGAATCTATGTATGAGAACAAAGCTGCTTCTTTTACTTTCTCTCTTTTCAAACCCCTTCCTTCCTTCTACCCCCAGCACATTGGGCAAGTGACCGATGCCACCCATTGCCTCTTAAGCATTGACCTGCAAGTCACTGAAAATCCTGTCTGCCTCAGTACCAACCCTGTCACTTGATTTCTAAGGACCATAGTCATCCTCACATGGTGGGGTGTCGGGGTAGCCACGATTATAAAGATAATACTATAAGGATGACACTATTATATATTTGGACTTTATAGTAATGACCATCATTTATTGAATACTTATATGTATCAGGAATGGTACCAAGGGCTTTACTTAAATAACCACACTAATAATAGCTAACACTTATTCAGGCTTCTTATGCACCAGTGCCAGCCAGGTACTCTTGTAAATACTTTACATATATATTTAATCACTGAATCCTCATAACGATCAATTGCGGTAGGTACTGTTATTATTAGCATTTTACAGATGATAAAACTGAAGCACAGAGAGGTTTAGTGATTTTTCCAATGTCACACAGCTAGTAAAGAGTAGAGCTGGGCTTGAACCCATATAATCTGATGACAGAGTCCATGCTTTTAACCACTACATTATATAGGCTCCACTGTCTTTTTTAGTTCTCTCAACCCTGTGAAGTATTTAAAATATAATTGCCCTGGTATTACAGATATAAAAGCTGGACCTTAGAGAAAGTAGGTAACTTGCTTTAGGTCACACAGCTAGAGCTAGGATTTAAACTCAGGGATGAGTGACTTTAAGCCCAGGTTTCTAATCATTGAAGCTTGTCAACAAATTCTTCACTGATGAAACAGCCCCATGAGCTAGCCCTGTCTGATCTTATCCTGGCCACCCATCAGATGAGAGAGTGGAGGCTCAGAGAAGTGAAGTATCTTACTCGGGGTCCCACCGGACTCTATACTTCCTTCTTCAGTCCCTGGCCATTCGTCCATACCTATCCTATGGCCCCAAAGAATGACCACGTTCCATTCGTCACTGAGAGATGAGGCTGGACATGAAGATATTTATAGCAGAGAAGATATGGTGACTGACATTCTCACTTTGCTGGAAAGGACAGATATGAGATGCCTTTTCTGAACGCAGTCTTTGATAAAGGGAGAGGAAGACAACATGAAGACATCAGGTCCCTGGGTGGGAGGAGAAGACATGATGGATTGCAGAGAGTTTGCACAGAAGGCGGAGGCCCGGGGGATTGACGTCAAATCTGCGGCTGCACAATTTTAACTGGGAACGCGTTTCATTTAAGGCTGCACACCTTTTCTGCACCGAATCAATTTTCTCTCCGTAAAGTTGGGTTTCCTGCAGCACAGATACTTTTCCAACCCAGCCTCATTGCCAAGAGTCCAGTTTCCATCCAGAGAAGAGGGAGGGGGTTGGATCTCCATCCATCTCGCCGAGGGCTATTGAGCAGCCACAGCTCCAAGGCGAGTCAGCCGCGCAAGTGCGCGCCGGAGAGGACGCATGGGTTGGGTGGCGGCGGGGATGTCGCAGATGGAGGTCGTTGGGCTGCAGTTGGGGTCGAGCGGAGAGCTGAGTCCCCTCAGCCCCGTCTGGCAGCCCTGCAGCCCTTGCTTGAGACAGAAGAGAGTGCTTGGCTCTTCTGCTCGCAGCGATGCGTGGTATGGGAGACGGCGAGAGAGGACCGTCGCAATGCAGAGGCGGCTAAGGCAGTCCCCTGGGCTCTCATGCTGGGGGTGGAGCCAGGCAGAACAGAGAGGGTGGGTGACCTTTCAGGAGCTGGACAACTGGTCAGCAAGTGTGATCATTCATCCCATTTTCTTTTATGGGGTAGGAGGCAGGTGGGGGTGGGACAGAGCATTATTCCCGTAGATCTGGGATGATTCAGAATGAGACAGAGGTCAAGGATCAAGCAAGAGCTGAGGACGTCAGCAATGGGTGACCTCCATGACTTGGGTTATTAGGGCATTTTCTAGTCGCCATAGAGACCCTCAGATATTTTGGATTGAAGGGTGGTGACGGGGAGGGGCAAGCATCCTTTATGTTTAGCGGCTGGGAAAGGAAAATAAGTGCCTTTAGAACTAAATTTGGAGTTAAGAGAATGAGGTTTGCCTTCTTGCCAGTGCACTAATTTGCTCTGTGACCTGAGTGAATCATGTCACATCCCTGAGCCATCTGCGATGGGGATATTAGCTGCGCTGTTTCCCTCGCAGGGTTGACACAAAGATCAAGCAAAGCACATCTCAAACAGAGATTTGGTATGACATCGTGAACGTGGCAAATCCCACATCTTGTTCTTTGTGGAGAACTGTAAAGTGACTAACAGAGAGGCCTGGGATCAGAGAAATGTCACATCTCCCCAACTTGGGATTCACCTGTGCCCCTCATGAGGCATTGCATTGGTGGTGGGGTCTTATACAGGTAATGACAGAGCCAGAATGAATCGGCCAGGTCCCACTTTGTGACGGGCAGTGACCAGAATCCCAACGTCCAGTCCTTGGCAATAGGGCTCTACCCGATAGGTAATATTGTCGTCCTAAGGCTCTTGAATAATGGTGAGTTTTTCTGCACCAGGGCAAAAATTTCCTTGCTGCCCCTGGCACAGTCAGTTGTTTGCCGTGGACAGCAGTCTGAGCAAGCGACTGATTCTCAATGACATGATGCTGATCCACAACTGACAGACATGACTGACCAGAAGATGGGCAATAGACCCGGGGAAGAGCGGGGGTGGAGGAGACTTATGGGTCACCTAGCCCAGCTCTCTCACTTTATTGTGAGGCTGGTTCCGGTGTATTCACCACTTACTATGTGCACGTGAAGCTTGTGTTCTTCCCTTGCATTACCTCATGTAATTCTGTGACGTCAGGACCTTTACTCTGTCCTCTACAGATGAGGGACTTGAGTCATAAAGAGCTTAAGCAAGATCTGAGGTCGCACAGCCAGAAGTGGAAGAGACAAGATTTGAGCCCAGGTAGGGTGTGCTGTTGTCTAAGTGTATGCAGCCAGTGACAGAGCTGGGTCAGAAGCACAGAATTTCAGAGCTAGCAAGAAATTTAGGGCTCCTCAGCATTCACTTCCTCCTTGTGTAGGTGAAGATACCGGGATGTAGAAAGGGTAAGGCTGTTCTGAGGTCCATCCCCCAGTGAGTCACTGGTAGAACTAGGATGTGAACTCACGTCTCCTAAGTATCCACCAATGCTTTCTTTCACTTAGGCTCCCCAAGTCCAGATCATTCCACACTCAGTGACTTCCTTACTCATTCACCTCCCTAAGAAATGAGAGAGCAAAAGAGAAGTGACAAATTCTCTCTTCTAAGGTCACATGTGAGACAGCTAATAAAGGGGACTTTTAAAAACAGGTGAGTCTTTGAGCCAATAATTATGTGGGCAGAAACCTATTGGTACAATCCACTCTCTCAATGTGGAACTGCATCAGAGATACATCTTGCAAACTGAGAAACATGCTTAGCCAAAACAAAGCAAAATAACCAAAACGACAGTAACAACAACAATAGAGGCATACATGAGAAAACAGCAGCTTCAACAGTCAAGGCAATCTGACTGCCATTCCCTCCTATGATGGAATGCTCCAGAGTACTCATGAGATGGGAGATGGGAGAGACATGGGTTCAGCTGGTCTTGATTTCTACAGTTTCTCTTAGGGTAAACTTTGCCACACTAAGTGACATGCCAGTGGTTAAAGATTTGGATTTTTACATATAGCATGGTTGCTGTCTATACTTCTTATCATCCAGTGTTGATATAAAAGATCACATTTACTATATTATAGTTAAAGAGAGATTTATGGCGTTTTCAAAGATAATTTTGATTAATCATTGTTTTCACTCTTTTCTCTGACTTCAGAAATTAACTCCATCTGTGAGTATCCCAGAAAGACTTTCTTTGCTGCCTAAATGGCTCCTAAGCCAGACTACCCTGGTGTCTGATATTCCATTGCTATTCCCTTGTTTAAGGCAACAAAGACTCAAGTGAAGAAAAACCTCGGGACATCATTAATACTCTAGTATGGACTGATTTTCAAAAGAACTTGAAGCCTGAGGGCATGAGATATGGTACAGATATATTTCTGATTATGGAGGATAAATGAAGAAAGGGTTAAAGAACATGGAAGACTAGATTAGGGATACCAAGCTAAAAGGGGAGATGGGAGAATGCAAAACCCATAACCCGCATCTCATAGGGTTACTTCAGGGCAGCCCTACCAATGTCCCCTCCCCCAAATACTTTCTTTTATTTGGTTTTCCTGCTGTCCCAGAAATTGGCACCTGATTTGAGTCCAACTTCTTTCTGCCATTCCTTGTGCTTTAGGAAGTGAATTATTCCCTGTTACAGGCAATGATTCTTCACTTTCATTATCTACTCCCTTGAGTTCGTAATGAAAATTGTGGAATCTCTTCTGGGAAGTATGCACATATCTCTGAAGTTTACCTAGATATACAGAGGGTCCTTTGGCCCTTAGAAGCCTCTAGTTCATCTAGTGGAATGTATAACGAATGTAGAGTTAGGCGGTTAGGTCCTAGCCCTGGTTTTTACCAATTACCCACTCTGTGTATTTGAGGAAATCTCTTCTCTGAGCATGAATTTTTCTATTTTTAGAATCAGGGGATGACTCAAGATGATGTGGATACTGCAGTTCAAACCCTAGCCTTCAGAGAGGCCCTGGGAGAAGGAATTGGGGCAGGGGGAGTCTATGGGTAGGGCTCCTTGCTCTCCATTCTTGAATCTGAGCAATCTCTGACCATTGGAGTTCTGTCTGGTTACTGCTGGAAGTCAGAAGGGCTCAGTGTTATCTGGCTGGTCCTCTTAGCCCTTTATGCGGTGGGAGGGAGTAGTCAGGCTTCCCTTTAGGGTAAGTGACTCTCAATGCCCCTGGCCATGCTTGAATATTCATGCGCTTTCTTTTGCCCACTGGCCTGTTCTGTTTTCCCAGCTGGCTTGTCTCCTGGGGCTGAGCCCTGGCTCCTTCGGGAGAAGGTCAGGCTCTATTACTGCTGGGTGGAAGAGCTTGATTGTGTTTAATTGCTCCAGAAGAATGGGACCCAGGTTGAAGAGGCAGGAGGTGGGGAGAGACTGCGGGATGGGTGCCCTAGCTCAGCTGTGGCCCTTTTGAGAGGTGAAAGGAAGATTTATGATGCCATTTGTCACCTGAAAGACGGATGGAGGGACCCAGACTGTGAGCTTGTGTTTGAAATAGGAGGTTATGGTAATAAATGGGGCCCCTGGAGATATAGCTGTTGGCGGTGGGGATCACCTCTCTTAACAGGGATGATTCCCAAGCCCCCTCCTTTCTCTCTCTCCCCTAATGGGCATTCTTTGTTCCTCTGCTGAGTCTGTCACTCTTTTGAGCACAGCCAACTACTGATTGATTATCTGTGTTCATAAAGGGGAGTGCCATCATGCTGAGAAGAAATCTTTCATGTTAGTGTCCTGGAAAAATGGAATAATGAAAAATGCAAAAGCAGTTTATTTTTCGGTTCAGAATTCATGCTTTGAACTATTGGAAACAGCCTGTATGCATATGATTGCCCCTTATTTTATGTCCACCTCTGATCTCCCTCCATTTAGCACTATCCAGTCAGGAGCTAGAAGATAAAGAGGACCTGGAAATGCTCTCAAAGAATGCCCCTAGAATGTTCAATGGGATGATACTCCTGGGAAAAGGTCTCTGAAAACACGGACACCAGGATCAAATACTCTTGGGAACCACTGTGTACACATCATGGCCTTACAGAGTTAAAACCCACTCCGGCATATGAAAAGGTTGGGAAAGTCCTGTGGTGGAGAATACTGAGAATACAGTTTGAAAGTTTCCCATCCTTTTGATTACAGATCTTTTTTTTTTTTTTGCATGACACTTACTAACCACATGCAGGTTTAGTCTTATTCAGACATTACTTTGAAAAGCGTTAATGTTAATAAGAAGAATTGGCAATAGCTAATATCCAAACCAATCCAGTCCTCCAAGTGGAGTGTGGATTAGATGTTTTCCAGCCCGGCATTGGTGTAGACTTGATGCACGACTTTCGCAAACTTGCCATAACTCATTTTTAAAATAATCCTAATGTGTGGCGTTTATCCTGTTTAGAATGAACTCTTATTGGACTGTGGTGGTTATGAGTGGATTTTTTGTGGTAACACTTTTGTTTAAAACCTGAAGTGTAATTGATATATAATGTATGTATTTTAAGTGTATAATTTGATATATTTTGCCATATGTACACATCTATAAAACCATTACCTCAGTCAAGATAATGAACATATGTATCACCCAGAAAGTTTCCTCATGCGCCTTTTAATTTTTTTTTATTTTTTGGATGTGTTATTTTCTGCTTTATAAAAAGGAAATCAGCTATACATAAACATATATCCCCATATCTCTTCCCTCTTGCATCTCCCTCCCTCCCACGCTCCCTATCCCACCCCTCTGGCTGCGCACAAAGCACCGAGCTGATCTCCCTGTGCTATGCAGCTGCTTCCCCCTAGCTATTGGTTTTACATTTGGTGGTGTATACATGTCCATGCCACTCTCTCACTTCGTCCCAGCTTACCCTCCCCCTCCCCGTGTCCTCAAGTCCACTTTCTAGGAGGTCTGTTGCCCCAGGTTCTTCATGACCTTTTATTTTAGATTCCATATATATGTGTTAGCATATGGTATTTGTTTTTCTCTTTCTGACTTACTTCACTCTATATGACTGACTCTAGGTCTATCCACCTCACTACAAATAACTCAGTTTCGTTTCTTTTTATAGCTGAGTAATATTCCATTGTATATATGTGCCACATCTTCTATATCCATTCATCTATCGATGGACACTTAGGTTGCTTCCATGTCCTGGCTATTGTAAATAGAGCTGCAATGAACATTGTGGTACATGACTCTTTTTGAATTATGGCTTTCTCAGGGTATATGCCCAGTAGTGGGATTGCTGGGTCATATGGTAGTTCTATTTTTAGTTTTTTAAGGAACCTCCATACTGTTCTCCCTAGTGGCTGTATCAATTTACATTCTCCCCAATAGTATATGAGAGTTCCCTTTTCTCCACACCCTCTCCAGCATTTATTGTTCGTTGATTCTTTGACGATTGCCATCCTGACCTGTGTGAGATGATATTGCATTGTAGTTTTGGTATGCATTTCTCTAATGATTAATGATGTTGAGCATTCTTTCATGTGTTTGTTGGCAATCTGTATATCTTCTTTGGAGAAATGTCTATTTCGGTCTTCGGACCATTTTTGGATTGGGTTGTTTGTTTTTTTGATATTGAGCTACAAGAGCTGCTTGTAAATTTTGGAGATTAATCCTTTGTCCGTGGCTTCATTTGCAAATATTTTCTCCCATTCTGAGGGTTGTCTTTTCATCTTATTTATGCTTTCCTTTGCTGTGCAAAAGCTTTTAAGTTTCATTGGGTCCCATTTGGTTATTTTTGTTTTTATTTCCATTTCTCTAGGAGGTGGGTCAAAAAGGATCTTGCTGAGATTTATGTCATAGAGTGTTCTGCCTATGTTTTCCTCTAAGAGTTTGATAGTCTCTGGCCTTACATTTAGGTCTTTAATCCATTTTGAGCTTATTTTTGTGTGTGATGTTAGTGTTCTAATTTCATTTTTTTTACATGTAGCTGTCCAGTTTTCCCAGCATCACTTCTTGAAGAGAATGTCTTTTCTCTATTATATATCCTTGCCTCCTTTGTCATAGGTTAGTTGACCTAAGGTGTGTGGGTTTATCTCTGGGCTTTCTACACTGTCCCATTGATCTACATTTCTGTTTTTGTGCCAGTACCATATTGCCTTAATTACTGTAGCTTTGTAGTATAGTCTGAAGTCAGGGAGTCTCATTCCTCCAGCTTCGTTTTCTTCCCTCAAGACTGCTTTGGCTATTCGGGGTCTTTTGTGTTTCCATACAAATTGTGAAGTTTTTTGCTCTAGTTCTGTGAAACATGCCAGTGGTAGTTTGATAGGGACTGCTTTAAATCTGTAGATTGCTTTGGGTACTATAGTCATTTTCACAATGTTCATTCTTCCAATCCAAGAACATGGTATATCTCTCCATCCGTTTGTATCATCTTTAATTTCTTTCATCAGTGTCTTATAATTTTCTGCACACAGGTCTTTTGTCTCCTTAGCTAGGTTTATTCCTAGGTATTTTATTCTTTTTGTTGCAATGGTAAATGGGAGTGTTTCCTTAATTTCACTTTCAGATTTTTCATTAGTATATAGGAATGCAAGAGATTCCTGTGCATTAATTTTGTATCCTGCTACTTTACCAAATTCATTGATTAGTTCTAGTAGTTTTCTGGTAGCATCTTTAGAATTCTCTGTGTATAGTATCATGTCATCTGCAAAGAGTGACAGCTTTACTTCTTCTTTTCTGATTTGGATTACTTTTATCTTTTTCTTCTCTGATTGCTGTGGCTAAAACTTCCAAAACGATGTTGAATAATAGTGGTGAGAGTGGGCAACCTTGTCTTGTTCCTGATCTTAGTGGAAATGGTTTCAGTTTTTCACCATTGAGGACAATGTTGGCTGTGGTTTTGTCATATATGGCCTTTATTACGTTGAGGTAAGTTCCCTCTATGCCTACTTGCTGGAGGGCTTTTATCATGAATGGGTGGTGAATTCTTTCAAAAGCTTTTTCTGCATCTATTGAGATGGTCATATGGTTTTTCTCCTTCAGTTTGTTAATATGGCATATCACATTAGTTGATTTGCGTATATTGAAGAATCCTTGCATGCCTGGGATAAACCCCACTTTATCATGGTGTATGATCCTTTTAATGTGCTGTTGGATTCTGTTTGCTGTATTTTGCTCAGGATTTTTGCATCTATATTCATCAGTGATATTGGTCTGTACTTTTGTTTTTTGGTAGTATCTTTGTCTGGTTTTGGTACCAGGGTGATGGTGGCCTCATAGAGTGAGTTTGGGAGTGTTCCTTCCTGTGCAATTTTTTGGAAGAGTTTGAGAAGGATAGGTGTTAACTCTCTCTAAATGTTTGGTAGAATTCTCCTGTGAAGCCATCTGACCCTGGGCTTTTGTTTGTTGGAAGATTTTTAATCACAGTTTCAATTTCAGTGCTTGTGATTGGTCTGTTCATATTTTCTATTTCTTCCTGATTCAGTCTTGGCAGGTTGTACATTTCTAAGAATTTGTCCCTTTCTTCCAGGTTGTCCATTTTATTGGCATATAGTTGCTTGTAGTAATCTCTCATGATCCTTTGTATTTCTGCAGTGTCAGTTGGTACTTCTCCTTTTTCATTTCTAATTCTGTTGATTTGAGTCTTCGCCCTTTGTTTCTTGATGAGTCTGGGTAATGTTTTATCAATTTTATTTATCTTCTCAAAGAACCAGCTTTTAGATTTATTGATCTTTGCTATCGTTTCCTTCATTTCTTTTTCATTTATTTCTGATCTGATCTTTATGATTTCTTTTCTTCTGCTAACTTTGGGGGTTTTTTGTTCTAATTTCTCTAATTGCTTTATGTGTAAGGTTAGGTTGTTCATTCGAGATGTTTCCTGTTTCTTAAGGTAGGATTGTATTGCTATAAACTTCCCTCTTAGAACTGCTTTTGCTACATCCCATAGGTGTTGGGCCATCGTGTTTTCATTGTCATTTGTTTCTCGGTATTTTTTTATTTCCTCTTTGATTTCTTCAGTGACCTCTTGGTTATTAAGTAGTGTATTGTTTAGCCTCCATGTGTTTGTATTTTTTACAAATTTTTTCCTCCTATTGATATCTAGTCTCATAGCGTTGTGGTCAGAAAAGATACTCGATACGACTTCAATTTTCTTAAATTTACCAAGGCTTGATTTTTGACCTAAGATATGATCTATCCTGGAGAAAATTCCATGGGCACTTTAGAAGAAAATGTATTCTGTTGTTTTTGGATGGAATGTCCTATAAATATCAATTAAGTCCATCTTGTTTAATGTATCATTTAAAGCTTGTGTTTCCTTATTTATTTTCATTTTGGATGATCTGTCCATTGGTGAAAGTGGGGTGTTAAAGTCCCCTACTATGATTGTGTTACTGTCGATTTCCCCTTTTATGGCTCTTAGTATTTGCCTTATGTATTGAGGTGCTCCTATGTTGGGTGCATAAATATTTACAATTGTTATATCTTCTTGTTGGATTGATCCCTTGATCATTATGTAGTGTCCTTCTTTGTCTCTTGTGATAGTCTTTGTTTTAAAGTGTATTTTGTCTGATATGAGAATTGCTACTCCAGCTTTCTTTTGATTTCCATTTGCATGGAATATCTTTTGCCACCCCCTCACTTTCAGTCTGAATGTGTCCCTAGGTCTGAAGTGGGCCTCTTGTAGACAGCATATATATGGGTGTTGTTTTTGTATCCATTCAGCCAGTCTATGTCTTTTGGTTGGAGCATTTAACCCATTTACATTTAAGGTAATTATCAATATGTATGTTCCTATTACCATTTTCTTTATTGTTTTGGGTTTGTTATTGTAGGTCTTTTCCTTCTCTTGTGTTTCCTGCGTGGAGAAGTTCCTTTAGCATTTGTTGTAAAGATGGTTTGGTGGTGCTGAACTCTCTCAGCTTTTGCTTGTCTGTAAAGGTTTTAATTTCTCCATCAAATCTGAATGAGATCCTTGCTGGGTAGAGTAATCTTGGTTGTAGGTTTTTCCCTTTCATCACTTAAATATGTCCTGCCACTCCCTTCTGGCTTGCAGAGTTTCTGCTGATAGATCAGCTGTTAGCCTTATGGGGATTCCCTTGTATGCTACTTGTTGTTTTTCCCTTGCTGCTTTTAATATTTGTTCTTTGTATTTAATTATTGATAGTTTGATTACTATGTGTCTTTGTGTGTTTTTCCTTGGATTTATCCTGTATGGGACTCTCTGTGCTTCCTGGAGTTGATTAACTATTTCCTTTCCCATATTAGGGAAGTTTTCAACTATCGTCTCTTCAAATATTTTCTCAGTCCCTTTCTTTTTCTCTTCTTCTTCTGGGATCCCTATAATTGGAATGTTGGTGCATTTAATATTGTCCCAGAGGTCTCTGAGACTGTCCTCAATTCTTTTCATTCTTTTTTCTTTATTCTGTTCTGTGGTAGTTATTTCCAATATTTTATCTTCCAGGTCGCTTATCTGTTTTTCTGCCTCAGTTATTCTGCTATTGATCCCTTCTAGAGAATTTTAAATTTCATTCATTGTGTTGTTCATGATTGTTTGTTTGCTCTTTAGTTCTTCTAGGTCCTTGTTAAACATTTCTTGTATTTTCTCCATTCTATTTCCAAGATTTTGGATCATCTTTACTATCATTATTCTGAATTCTTTTCCACGTAGGCTGCCTATTTCCTCTTCATTTGTTAGGTCTGGTTGGTTTTTACCTTTCTCCTTCATCTGCTTTGTGTTTCTTTGTCTTCTCATTTTGCTTAACTTACTGTGTTTTGGGTCTCCTTTTTGCAGGCTGCAGGCTTGTAGTTCCCGTTGTTTTTGGTGTCTGTCCCCAGTGGCTAAGGTTGGTTCAGTGGGTTGTGTGGGCTTCCTGGTGGAGGGGACTAGTGCCTGTGTTCTGGAGGATGAGGCTGGATCTTGTCTTTCTGGTGGGCAGGTCCACGTCTGGTGGTGTGTCTTGGGGTGTCTGTGACCTTATTATGATTTTAGGCAGCCTCTCTGCTAATGGGTGTGGTTGTATTCCTGTCTTGCTAGTTGTTTGGCATAGGGTGACCAGCACTGTAGCTTACTGGTCATTGAGTGGAGCTGTGTCTTGGGGTTGAGATGGAGATCTCTGGGAGATTTTCGCCATTCAATATTACGTGGAGCTGGGAAGTCTCTGGTGGACCAATATCCTGAATTTGGCTCTCCCACCTCAGAGGCATAGCCCTGATGCCTGGCTGGAGCACCAAGAGCCTGTCATTAACATGGCTCAGAGTAAAAGAGAGAAAAATAGAAAGAAAGAAGGAAAAAGATAAAATAAAACAAAATTAAATTAAAAAGTTATTAAAATAAAAAGCATAAGTAATTATTAAAAAATATTTTTAAGTAATTAACAAAAAGAAAGAAAAGAACAACCAAACCAAAAAACAAATCCACAAATGATAACAAGTGATGAAAACTATACTAAAAATAAAACAAAAACAAACAAACAAAAACAGACAGACTGAACCCTAGGACAAATGGTAAAAGCAAAGCTATACAGACAAAATCTCACACAGAAGCATATGCATAGACACTCACAGAAAGAGAAAAAGGGGAAAAAACAATATATATATATAATATCTTGTTGCTCCCAAAGTCCACCTCCTCAGTTTGGGATGATTCGTTGTCTATTCGTGTATTCCACAGATGCAGGGTAGATCAAGTTGATTGTGGAGATTTAATCCGCTGCTTCTGAGGCTGCTGGGAGAAATTTCCCTTTCTCTTTGTTCGTACAGCTCCCGGGGTTCAGCTTTGGATTTGGCCCCGCCTCATCGTGTCGGTCACCTGAGGGCATCTGCTTTTCTCTCAGACAGGATGGGGTTAAAGGAGCCGCTGATTCGGGGGCCCTGGCTCACTCAGGCCTGGGGGAGGGAGGGGTACGGAGTGTGGGGCAAGCCTGTGGCGGCAGAGGGCGGCATCATGTTGCAGCAGCCTGAGGCCCGCCGTGCGTTCTCCCGGGGAAGTTGTCCCTGGATCCCGGGACCCTGGCAGTGGCGGGCTTCACAGGCTCCCGGGAGGGGAGGTGTGGAGAGTGACCTGTGCTTGCACACAGGCTTCTTGGTGGTGGCAGCAGCCTTAGCGTCCTGTGCCCATCTCTGGGGTCTGCACTGATAGCCACGGCTTGTGCCCGTCTCTGCAGCTCCTTTAAGTGGCACTTTTAATCCCCTCTCCTCGCGCACCAGGAAACAAAGAGGGAGGAAAAAGTCTCTTGCCTCTTGGCAGCTCCAGACCTTTCCCCAGACTCCCTCCCGGCTAGACGTGGCTCACTAGCCCCCTTCAGGCTGTGTTCACGCTGACAACCCGTCCTCTCCCTGGGATCCAACCGAAGCCCGAGCCTCGCTCCCAGCCCCCGCCCGCCCCAGCGGGTGGGCGGACAAGCCTCTTGGGCTGGTGAGTGCCGGTCATCATCTGTCCTCTGTGCGGGAATGTCTCCACTTTGCCCTCCGCACCCCTGTTGCTGTGCTCGCCTCCGCGGCCCCGAAGCTCCCCACTCTGCCACCCGAAGTCTCCGCCCGCAAAGAAGTTTCTAGTGTGTGGAAACCTTTCCTCCTTCATAGCTCCCTCCCACTGGTGCGGGTCCCGTCCCTATCCTTTTTTTTTTTGGTGGTATGCGGGCCTCTCACCGCTGTGGCCTCTCCCGTCGCGGTGCACAGGCTCCGGACGTGCAGGCTCAGCGGCCATGGCCCACGGGCCCAGCCGCTCTGCCGCACGTGGGACCCTCCCGGTCCAGGGCACGAACCCGCATCCCCTGCATCGGCAGGCGGACTCCCAACCACTGCACCACCAGGGAAGCCCCCGTCCCTATTCTTTTGTCTCTGTTTATTCTTTTTTCTTTTGCCCTACCCAGGTACGTGGGGAGTTTCTTGCCTTTTGGGAGGTCTGAGGTCTTCTGCCAGCGTTCAGTAGGTGTTCTGTAGGAGTTGTTCCACATGTAGATGTATTTCTGATGTATTTGTGGGGAGGAAGGTCATCTCCGCATCTTAACTCTTCTGCCATCTTGAAGCTCCTCTCCTCGCCCCTTTTCATTTTTATTTTTTAAATTTTATTGAAGTGTAGTTGATTTATAATGTTCTGTTAGTTTTTGCTGTACAACAAAGTGATTCAGTTATACATATACCTACATTCTTTTTTATATTCTTTTCCATGATGGTTTATCACAGGATATTGAATATAGTTTCCTGTGCGATTCAGTCGGATCTTGTTGTTTATTCATTCTATATATAATAGTTTGCATCTTCTAATCCGAAACTCCCCAATCCTTCCCTCCCCCACCCCCTTGGCACCCACAAGTCTGTTCTCTATGTCTGAGTCTGTTTCTGTTTTGTAGATATGTTCATTTGTGTTGTATTTTAGATTCCACATATAAGTGATATCATATATCTGTCTTTCTCTTTCTGCCTTACTTCACTTAGTATGATAATCTCTAGGTCCATCCATGTCGGTACAAATGGCATTATTTCATTCTTTTTTATGGCTGAGTAATGTTCCATTGTATATATGTACCACATCTTCTTTTTTTTTTTTTTAAGCAACAAAGATATACTGTACAGCATAAGGAAATATAGCCATTAGTTTGCAGTAACTTTAAATGGAGTATAATCTATAAAATTATTGAATTGCAGTGTTGTACACCTGAAACTAATAAAATATTGTAAATCAACTATACTTTAATATAAGAAAAATAAAGACAGGCGCACCTTGCACTTTGAAATACTTCAATGTGTTATCTTTGAAAAAGATAGACGCTTTCTTATATAAATGTAGTTCCATTATTATTTTTAACAAAATTCTTCAGAATTTCTTAATATTTCTAATAAACATTCTGTATTTAAATTTCCCCATTTGCCCTCAAAATGTGTTTTTTTTTTTAAAAAAATTATTTATTTATTTATTTATTTATTTTGGCTGTGCCGGGTCTTAGTTGAGGCAGGCAGGACCTTTAGTTGCAGCATGTGGACTTAGTTGCAGCATGCATGTGGGATCTAGTTCCCTAACCAGGGATCAAACTCGCCCCCCTGCATTGGGAGTGTGGAGTCCTGCCCAGTGTACCACATCTTCTTTATCCATTCCTCTGTCGATGGACATGTAGGTTGTTTCCATGTCTTGGCTATTGTGAATAGTGCTGCTATGAACAGTGGGGTGCTTGTATCTTTTCAAATTATAGTTTTGTTTAGGTATATGCCCAGGCGTAGGATTGCTGGATGATATGCTTACGCCCCTTTTTACTCTCTTCTTTGCTTCTCTCATTCTTATGCTGCCTCCCCCTCTCCCCACCCCCAGACACCTACTGATCTGCTTTCTGTCACTAGGGGATTACTTTGCATTTTCTAGAGTTTTAAAGAAATAGAATTATAAAGTATGTACTTTTTTTTTGCCCTGGATTCTTTCAGTGTAACTATTTTGAGATTCATCCACATTGTTATGTGCATCAATAATTCATTCTTATGCTAAGTAGTATTCCATTGTGTGGAATCTGTTGATTCACCTGTTGTGGGACATTTGGATGATTTCCAGTTTTTAGCTGTCATGTATAAAACTGCCGTGAATATTTGTGTACAAATCTTTGTATGGACCTGTGTTTGTATTTCTGGGATATGTCTCTCTTGGTCATGATGTATTATCCTTTTTATATGTTATTGATTTAGGTTTGCTAACATTTTGTTAAGAATTTTTGCATCCATGTTCATGAGGGATATTGGTAGTTTCGCTTCTTGTTATCTCTGTCTGGTTTTGGTATTAGAATAATACTGGCCTTATAAAATGGAATGAAAGTATTCCCTCTTCTTCAGTTTTCTGATAGAGTATATAGAATTTGCATTATTAATTTTTAAAAGGGTACCAAAATCTCTAACTATAATTGTATGTTTATCTATTTCTACTTGCAATTCTATCAGTTTTTGCTTCATGCATTTGGAAGCTCTGTTACTAAGCACATAAACATTTAGAATTGTTATGTTCTCTTAATGAATCTACCCTTTTATCATTTTGAAGTGATTTTCTTTATCCCTGTTAATATTCTTTGGTCTAGGATATATTTTATATGATTTTAATTTAACTACTTCAAGTTCCTTTTGATATTAGCATGATGTATCTTTATCCATCCTTTTACTTTTAACCCATTTTTGAGGTTGCTTTGGGGATGATAGTATACATCTTTAACTTACCAAAGTCTACTTTAAGCGAGATTGTTACTTCACGTATGGTATAAGAACCTTAAAACAGTATACTTCCATTTCTCTCCTCCCAGACTTTGTACTAATGTTGTCAGATATTTTACTTTTTCTTGTTATAAGCTCCATGATTATTTTTGTTTGAAAGTCAGTTGTCTTTTAAAGAGATTTAGATGATAAGAAAAACATCTCATATGTTTACCCACATTATCACCGTTTCCAGTGCTTTTGTTGTATTGTGTAGATCCATATTTCTATTGGCTCTTATTTTCCTTGTCTCTGAAGGACTTCTTTTAACATGTCTTGTAAGGCAGACCTATTGATGGTAAATTTTTTTCAGGTTTTGTATGTCTGGAAGTCTTCATTTCATCTTAATTTCTTAAAGATTAAAAATTTGGTGGGCATAAAATTCTAGATTGATCATTTTTTCCCCATTACTTTAAACTTGTTGATCCACCGTAGCCTTGCTTCTTTTGAGAAATCTGCTGTCATCCCAATTTCTGTTTCTGTGTACAGAATATTTCTTTTTTTCTTTGGCTGCTTTTAAGATATTTTTTAAATCATTGTTTTGAACAATTTGATTCTGATATGCCTCAGTGTCGTTTTAGTAATATATATATTTTTATACTAGGGTTTTGTTGAGCTTCTATGGAAGTATATGGGTGTCATGGGTTAAATTGTGTACCTCTAAAATTCATATGTGGAAGTTCTAACCCCCAGTTCCTCAGAATATGCCCTTATTTGGAAGTAAGGTTATTGCAGATGTAATGAGTTAAGATGATGTTGTTTGTGTGGGTCCTAATATAATATGACTAGTGTCCTTATAAACAAGGGAAATTTGGGCACAGACACACACACATAGGGAAAATATCATGTGAAAATGAAGGCAGAGATTGAGGTGATGTCTCTATAAGCCAAGAAATGCCAAAGATTGCCAGCAAACACCAGGGGAGAGGTATGGAACACATTCTTCCTCGCAGTCCTCTGAAGGAACTAACCCTACCAACCTCTTGATTTCAGACTCTGGCCTTCAGAACTGTAAGAAAATAAATTTCTGTTGTTTAAGCCACTCAGTTTATGGTACTTTGTTATAGCAGCCTTTGTAGCCTAATATGATGGGTTTACAGTTTTCATAAAATATAGATACATATTGGTGATTTTTTCAAAATTTTTTTGTCTTCCCCCCACCCCCCTTTTAGGAACCCCTCAGTACATGGATGTTAAGCCACTTCAGGTTTTTTCTGTTTTTGTTTTTGAATCTTTTTTCTCTGTTTCATTTTGGATAGTTGCTATTGATATACCGGTTTACCAATATTTTCTTCTATAACACCTAATCTGTCACTAATCCCATTCAGTGTCTTTTTCATCTCTGATATTATAATTTTCCCTTCTAGAAGTTTGATTTTAGTCTTTAAAAATTTCCTTTCACATCACCAATTAACATCCTTAATTTTTCCTCTAGCTTTATGCACATATGGAGTATAGTTATAATATTTCAACACTCTGGTCTGTTGATTCTAACATCCATGTCATTATTGGATTGGTTTTGATTGGTTGGTTTTTCTACTTGTTATGGGTCATGTTTTCCTGCTCATTTGCCTGCCTGGTAATTTTTGATTGGATGACAGATGCTGTAAGTTTTACTTTGTTATGTGCTGAATATTTTGTATTCCTATAAATATCCTTGAGCTTTATTTTGGAAGACAGTTAAGTTACTTAGAAACAGTTTGATTCTTTCAGGTCTTGCTTTTAAGGTTTGTTTAATGAGACCAGAGTAACTTTTATTCTAGGGATTTTTATTCACTCTACCGAGGCAAGACTCCTGAATTATCGACTCAATGCTCCATAAATTATGAGGTTTTCCAATCTGGCTAGTGAGAAATGGCTCTATTCACATGTCTCTGTGAACTCTGAGACCACTAGGGTATATGTTGCTATTAAAAATTAGAAGTCTAGGGCTTCCCTAGTGACGCAGTGTTGAGAGTCCGCCTGCCGATGCAGGGAACACGGGTTCGTTCCCCGGTCCGGTAAGATCCCACATGCCGTGGAGCGGCTGGGCCTGTGAGCCATGGCCGCTGAGCCTGCGCGTCCGGAGCCTGTGCTCCGCAACGGGAGAGGCCACAACAGTGAGAGGCCGGCGTACTGCAAAAAAAAAGAAAAAAAAAAAAAAGAAGTCTAAGTGCATTCTATTTGCATAATAAAGTTCAAAGTCACAATCTGCTGAGAAGGTGCAACCCACACAGACCATTTTTTAAATTTTATTTTATTTTTTATATCTTTATTGGAGTATAATTGCTTTACATTGTTGTGTTTGTTTCTGTTGTACAGCAAAGTGAATCAGCTATAAGTATACATATATCCCCATATACCCTCCTTCTTGAGCCTCCCTCCCACCCTCCCTATCCCACCCCTCTAGGTTGTCACAAAGCATTGAGCTGATCTCCCTGTGCTATGCAGCAGCTTCCCATTAGCCATCCGTTTTACATTTGGTAGTGTATATATGTCAATGCTACTCTCTCACTTCGTCCCAGCTTACCCTTCCCCACTGTGTCCTCAAGTCCGTTCTCTACTTGTGTGTCTTTATTCCTGCCCTGCCACTAGGTTCATCAGTACCGTTTTTTTAGATTCCATATATATGAATTAGCATATGGTATTTGTTTTTCTCTTTCTGACTTACTTCACTCTGTATGACAGACTCTAAGTCCATCCACCTCATTACAAATAACTCAATTTCGTTCCTTTTTATGGCTGAGTAATACTCCATTGTATATATGTGCCACATCTTTTTTTTTGTATGTAATCAATTTTATTTATTTTTAACATCTTTATTGGAGTATAATCGCTTTACAATGTTGTGTTAGTTTCTACTGTATAACAAAGTGAATCAGCTATACATATACATATATCCCCATATCTCCTCCCTCTTGTGTTTTCCTCCAACCCCCCATCCCACCCCTCTAGGTGGTCACAAAGCACTGAGCTGATCTTGCTAGCTGCTTCCCACTACCTATCTATTTTACATTTTGTAGTGTATATATGTCCATGCCACTCTCTTCATCACAGCTTACCCTTCCCACTCCCAGTGTCCTCAAGTCTATTCTCTATGTCTGCATCTTTATTCTTGCCCTGCCCCTAGGTTCTTCAGATCCATTTTGTTTTCTTAGATTCCATATGTATGTGTTAGCATATGGTATTTGTTTTTCTCTTTCTGACTTATTTCACTCTGTATGACAGACTCTAGGTCCATCCACCTCACTACAAATAACTCAATTTCATTTCTTTTTATGGCTGAGTAATATTCCATTGTATATATATGTGCCACATCTTCTTTATCCATTCATCTGTCAGTGGACATTTAGGTTGCTTCCATGTCCCGGAAGTTATAAATAGTGCTGCACTGAATACTGTGGTACATGACTCTTTTTGAATTATGGTTTTCTCAGGGTATATGCCCAGTAGTGGGATTGCAGGGTCATATGGTAGTTCTATTTTAATTTTTTTAAAAATTTATTTATTTTATTATTTTTATTTTATTTGTTTATTGTTTCTGGCTGTATTGTCTTCATTGTTGCACACGGGCTTTTCTCTGGTTGTGGCAAGTGGGGGCCAATCTTCGTTGGGGTTTGTGGGCTTCTCATTGTGGTGGCTTCTCTTGTTGCGGGACACAGGCTCTAGGTGCATGGGCTTCAGTAGTTGTTGCACGTGGGCTCAGTAGTTGTGGCTCATGGACTCCAGAGCACAGGCTCAGTGGTTGTGGTTCGTGGGCCTAGCTGCTCCATGGCATGCGGCATGTTCCTGGACCAGGGATCAAACCCGTTTCCCCTGCACTGGCAGGCAGATTCTCAACTACTGTGCCACCAGGGAAGCCCTATTTTTAATTTTTTAAGAAACCTCCATACTGTTCTCCATAGTGGCTGCATCAATTTAAATTCCCACCAATAGTGCAGGAGGGTTCCCTTTTTTCCACACCCTCTCCAGCATTTATTGTTTCTAGATTTTTTGATGATGGCCATTCTGACCATTGTGAGATGATACCTCATTGTGGTTTTGATTTGCATTTCTCTAATGATTAGTGATGTTGAGCATCTTTTCATGTTTGTTGGCAATCTGTATGTCTTCTTTGGAGTAATGTTTATTTAGGTCTTCTGCTCATTTTTGGATGGGGTTTTTGTTTTTCTGATATTGAGCTGCATGAGCTGCTTGTATCTTTTGTTTGTTTCTTCATTTGCAAATATTTTCTCCCATTCTGAGGGTTGTCTTTTCGTCTTGTTTATGGTTTCTTTTGCTCTGCAAAAGCTTTTAAGTTTCACTAGGTCCCATTTGTTTATTTTTATTTCCATTCCTCTAGGAGGTGGGTCAAAAAAGATCTTGCTGTGATTTGTGTCATAAAGTGTTCTGCCTATGTTTTCCTCTAAGAGTTTTATAGTGTCTGGCCTTACATTTAGGTCTTTAATCCATTTTGAGTTTATTTTTGTGTATGGTATTAGGGAGTGTTCCAATTTCATTCTTTTACATGTAGCTGTCCAGTCTTCCCAGCACCACTTATTGAAGTGGCCTTTTCTCCATTTTGTATTCTTGCCTCCTTTGTCATAGATAAGGTGACCATATGTGTGTGGGTTTATCTGTGAGGTTTCTATCCTGTTCCATTGATCTATCTTTCTGTTTTTGTGCCAGTACCATACTGTCTTGATTACTGTAGCTTTATAGTGTAGTCTGAAGTCTGGGAGCCTGATTCCTCCAGCTCCGATTTTATTTCTCAAGATTGCTTTTGCTACCCAGGGTCTTTTGTGTTTCCATACAAATTGTAAATTTTTTTGTTATAGTTCTGTAAAAAAATGCCATTGGTAATTTGATAGGGATTGCACTGAATCTTAGATTGCTCTGGGTAGTATAGTCATTTACACAATGTTGATTCTTCCAATCCAAGAACATGGTATATCTTTCCATCTGTTTTTATCGTCTTTGATTTCTTTCATCAGTGTCTTACTGTTTTCTGCGTACAGGTATTTTGCCTCCTTAGGTAGGTTTATTCCTAGTTATTTTATTCTTTTTGCCACACAGACCATTTTGGAATCCCACTATTATGTTCTATGCATACAGCACATTTCTTCAGTGAAGGATCAGATAGGGTCATCTGCACAGTGCAGCATAAGAACAGAAATTTCAGCACCACTAATAGCAGAATAACTCTGCATAGAGCTTACCCTCTACCTCTACCTTGAGTAAAGAAATTCATTACATGTCAGAGGTGAAGAAATTTTAGAAAAGAAATTTTAGACTTTAAGTCTGTGAGCCACATATTCATAGACATTTTTGTTTTGTTTGTATAGCATTTTAAAATATTTAAATTGGTTGTTAATATTTTTAAATTGGGAGATGCTACACAAAAATGCAGACTTCTGGCCTCTCTTGCAGGAACAAAACAAAACAAATAAAACTGGAAACATTTCATTAGAAGTAAGGAGCAGCTGCCTCTTTTGAGTGGGTTAGGTGGGACCTCAGTCTTCAGTTTGGTCTTGCCAACATTGAGGTTGAGTGGCAGTGACATTTATCATTTTGCATGTGCTTTTTTTGTAATAGGGTTAAAAAGAATATATTTATTATATGTATTTCTTTATCACAGTGGGAAAGTGAATGATGGATTGAGAGGGGCTAATTTTCGAGAAAAATGGGAGAACATAGATTATTAGTGGAAATAAAGACCAAATATTTAATTTGTGTGATAAATTATGAGTTAAGATGCTACTGCAGTAAAACTCGGTTACCTCATCCATGTACACTGCCTAGGCATTTGAGTTTGCACCATGCTCTTTAGAGGTCCACTAAAAGCTGGGACTAGGGTTGAGATATGGACCTTTAAAACTTCTACGTATATTTGGTATTTGTAGAATATCATGTTTCAAATATTTGCAATATAAACATTTGTTAGAAGTTGTGATGCCCCACGTTGTATATCACAGAGTGGTATTAACATAATAGTTTATAAAAAAGGCAGGAATAGAAGCTATTTTCTCACCAAGGACTAATATACCAATGTTCCTTGCTGGCCTATACTTCTACTCAGGCAGTGTCTCTGTGAATTTAAGTTGTACTTCTCTGGAAGTGCCGGGCAACATGTTCAGTGCTATGGGAATATAAAGCTTAAGACCTGGTCTCTTCTTTTGGGAACTTATATCTGGTTGAGAAGACAAAGTATATGATAAGTGTATAATAAGCAGAACTGACATCATTCATTGCACTGAGTGGAGAACATCAGTGAGCTTAAGTGGTTTGCCAAGCCTTCCTGTAGAAGGAGGCAGGACTAAACCAGTATGGGCAGAAGATAGTCACATGAATACATTATGGGAGGAAATTTGGGGGATAGTGAAATGATCTCAGATATAACCTAGTTTAATATGTTCAATTTAGAGATAAATCAAGGCCCAGAGAAAGTTCAGTGTTTCTCATGGATGAACAGTAAGTTTTTCCTAGAAGCAAGGTCTCCGAATTCCTGCTTCACAACATAGCCATGTATCACCCCCATCATAGGCCTTGCCAATCTATGCTTTGCTTTTTATTATTGTCCTTTTCATTTTCTGATTCATCATGCATACTCTTTGAGAGAAGTGACCTTGTCTATCTTGGTTACTACTGTATTCCCAGAACCTAAAATACAGTCCCATCCCCGGCCCCAAGACAAAGGCACTTCCCAAGCCTTAAAGGAAAAATGCAGAGAATTAAGTTCTCACTTGATAAATTCTGAAATTCATATGTGAAAAGGTTTAGATGTGGACAAGAATTTTAGGGAGCGGAGAACAAGTCTTAGACTTTAACTCACAGTGATGCAACTCAATTAAAGCCAATAAATATTCAGTCAAGTTGTCATTTGGGTATACATCAAACAATCTCATTACCTTAAGTATGTAAGAATGAAAGGAAACAAGATTTGTAAGTACTGGTTGGGAAAAAAAAAAATCTAGCCCATGAAATGATGAATCAAAAGAAGCGAATTGGCTATAGAGAAGCCCTGGTTAAATGACAGGTGGTATAATTCTAGTATAATTATACTTAGTACACTTCATTTTAAACATAGGTCTATATTATAATCATTTTTATTAAGTTACGTTCTATGTGTATTATGTATACACACACACAAAGTCATATACATATAGTAATATCTGAAATTATGTTCATCTAATGTTAATGATAATATATAGTAATAGTGGAGTTTAGGTAGCTATTTTTTCTCTAATTTGTTTTTACTATACACCTTGAATTTTTCATGATAATAATTACTAAAAATAAAATTATTTTTTAAAACCACAACCCAGAGAAAATCAGAGTGTGTTTCCTTCCATTATCTTTTACATTAATAAACATATATTTTTATGCATTTTGAACCTTATCATATGTATTTATATACTCACATTTGTTGTACCCTCATTGTTTCGGATATTATTCTATTATATTCATGTTCTGATATCACAGCCAATTTTCAAAATATTAACATAACTTTTATATATCATAATTTAATCATTTCTTTAGGGACATTTATATTGCTTGTAAAATTTTGCAAATGTAGTTATAAATACTATAATAAGCATACATGTTTGCCTATATCTCAGATGATTTTTTTGACACATATCTGGAAGAGAATTCATTGGATCAAAATATATGAAGATATTTAAAGCCCTTGAAATATAGTATTGAATTGGTTATAATGGTAATCTACAGGAAGGGCTTGGAAATGTAGATAAGAGCCATTTGGGGAGAGATGAATTAGATGAGTCATATCATGGGAGTGGAAAAGAATAGGCCTTACATGGGAATCAATTCTGTAGGTCATTTTGTGTATTTTGGGAAATGAAATTTTGGTAGCAGAATGGAGACGTGTTCCTGAGGGACAACTCAAATATCTTGCCAGCTGCAAAGGCAAGTCAAATGATAATGTCTAAGGTTGCTTATTTATTCTTAACCTGAGTGAAGACAGTCAGTCAGTCAACAAGTGTGTATTAAATTCAGCTCTCTCAGAACTTTGTGGACCTTACTGAAGTATCTTCTGACTTTGGATGGTTCACTAGTCTTATTGGGCCTCTATTCATGTCACTGGTGGCTGGATTTAAGCTTACATTATTTTTTTTTAAGAAGGACGTGCAGGTTTTATACTCCCTGAATTCTTCCATGTTGAAAACAGTTGCCTTTATACTTGAGGGGTGAGTTGGTAGGATATAGTATTCTTTAGTCCTGATTTTTTTTTTTTTTAGAACTTTGTATATACCCATTTATTAGCTTCTGGCAATGGATGTTGCTGGGGAGAACTGTTAAATGAGCTTGAATTTTTTTTTTTTTTTTTTTGCCTCATAGAAGAAAAAAAGTAGAAAGTACATTACATGTATTATATAACATTACATGTAATTTTATGTAATATATATTTTAAATAATATATATATGCATATACACATATACATTAACACCCGGGTTTTGATACGTATGCATCAATTTTTGTTTTGCTATTGTGTGCTTTTTCAGTATATAGATTTACTTCATCATTTAAGGAATAATTTTTGATTTTATGGTATTTTCAATGGTTGAATATCTTTTCAGGGATACTAGTTAGCCCCAAGTTAGATCACCTTTGTCCTCCATGTTGATTATCTTGTAATTGTTTTCATTTTATTCTTTTTTCATTCATTGTGGTTACATTAAGCCTTTGTTTCATGTCAGTAATTCACTTTATAGCTGTGTTTATCTGCTTTCTTTTGTTTCTAATTTACTTAACGGTTTTTTAATAATGGCATCTTGGCTTTTAATTTGTTTCCATAGCTATATAAACAGCCATTTAGTCTCATTCTGTTTTTTCATTATTTGACATCTGAGTTCTTATTTTAAGTCTTATTAAAATTTTAAATCACATGAAGCACTTGTGGGCAATTTTCCTGTTTCATAGAGCATGTTTTCTTCCACATGGGGCTCTTCAACTGTCTTTTGTATACCACCGTCCATTCTTTTTTTTTTTTTTACATCTTTATTGGAGTATAATTGCTTTACAGTGGTGTCTTAGTTTCTGCTTTATAACAAAGTGAATCAGTTATACATATACATATGTTCCCATATCTCTTCCCTCTTGCGTCTCCCTCCCTCCCACCCTCCCTATCCCACCCCTCCAGGCGGTCACAAAGCACCGAGCTGATCTCCCTGTGCTATGTGGCTGCTTCCCACTAGCTATCTACCTTACGTTTGGTAGTGTATATATGTCCATGCCTCTCTCTCGCTTTGTCACACGTTACCCTTTCCCCTCCCCATATCCTCAAGTCTGTTCTCTAGTACGTCTGTGTCTTTATTCCTGTCTTACTCCTAGGATCTTCATGACATTTTTTTTCTTAAATTCCATATATATGTGTTAGCATACGGTATTTGTCTTTCTCTTTCTGACTTACTTCACTCTGTATGACAGACTCTAGGTCTATCCACCTCATTACAAATAGCTCAATTTCGTTTCTTTTTATGGCTGAGTAATATTCCATTGTATATATGTGCCACATCTTCTTTATCCATTCATCCTATGATGAACACTTAGGTTGTTTCCATCTCTGGGCTATTGTAAATAGAGCTGCAATGAACATTTTGGTACATGACTCTTTTTGAACTATGGTTTTCTCAGGGTATATGCCCAGTAGTGGGATTGCTGGGTCATATGGTAGTTCTATTTGTAGTTTTTTCAGGAACCTCCATACTGTTCTCCACAGTGGCTGTATCAATTTACATTCCCACCAACAGTGCAAGAGGGTTCCCTTTTCTCCACACCCTCTCCAGCATTTATTGTTTCTAGATTTTTTGATGATGGCCATTCTGACTGGTGTGAGATGATATCTCATTGTAGTTTTGATTTGCATTTCTCTAATGATTAATGATGTTGAGCATTCTTTCATGTGTTTTGTTGGCAGTCTGTATATCTTCTTTGGAGAAATGTCTATTTAGGTCTTCGGACCATTTTTGGATTGGGTTGTTTGTGTTTTTGTTATTGAGCTGCATGAGCTGCTTATAAATTTTGGAGATTAATCCTTTGTCTGTTGCTTCATTTGCAAATATTTTCTCCCATTCTGAGGGTTGTCTACTGGTCTTGTTTATCGTTTCCTTTGCTGTGCAAAAACTTTGAAGTTTCATTAGGTCCCACGTGTTTATTTTTGTTTTTATTTCCATTTCTCTAGGAGGTGGGTCAAAAAGGATCTTGCTGTGATTTATGTCATAGAGTGTTCTGCCTATGTTTTCCTCTAAGAGTTTGATAGTTTCTGGCCTTCCATTTAGGTCTTTAATCCATTTTGAGTTTATTTTTGTGTATGGTGTTAGGGAGTGATCTAATCTCATACTTTTACATGGACCTGTCCAGTTTTCCCAGCACCACTTATTGAAGAGGCTGTCCTTTCTCCACTATACATTCCTGCCTCCTTTATCAAAGATAAGGTGACCATAGGTGCGTGGGTTTATCTCTGGGCTTTCTATCCTGTTCGATTGATCTGTCTTTCTGTTTTTGTGCCAGTACCATACTGTCTTGATTACTGTAGCTTTGTAGTATAGTCTGAAGTCAGGGAGCCTGATTCTTCCAGCTCCGTTTTTCGTTCTCAAGATTGCTTTGGCTGTTCGGGGTCTTTTGTGTTTCCATACAAATTGCGAAATTTTTTGTTCTAGTTCTGTGAAAAATGCCAGTGGTAGTTTGATGGGATTGCATTGAATCTGTAGATTGCTTTGGGTAGCAGAGTCATTTCCACAATGTTGATTCTTCCCATCCAAGAACATGGTATATCTCTCCATCTATTTGTATCATCTTTAATTTCTTTCATCAGTGTCTTATAATTTTCTGCATACAGGTCTTTTGTCTCCTTAGGTAGGTTTATTCCTAGATATTTTATTCTTTTTGTTGCAATGGTAAATGGGAGTGTTTTCTTGATTTCACTTTCAGATTTTTCATCATTAGTATATAGGAATGCCAGAGATTTCTGTGCATTAATTTTGTATCCTGCTACTTTACCAAATTCATTGATTAGCTCTAGTAGTTTTCTGGTAGCATCTTTAGGATTCTCTATGTATAGTATCATGTCATCTGCAAACAGTGACAGTTTTACTTCTTCTTTTCTGATTTGGATTCCTTTTATTTCTTTTTCTTCTCTGATTGCTGTGGCTAAAACTTCCAAAACTATGTTGAATAAGAGTGGTGAGAGTGGGCAACCTTGTCTTGTTCCTGATCTTAGTGGGAATGCTTTCAGTTTTTCACCATTGAGGACGATGTTGGCTGTGGGTTTGTCATGTATGGCCTTTATTATGTTGAGGTAAGTTCCCTCTATGCCTACTTTCTGCAGGGTTTTTATCATAAATGGGTGTTGAATTTTGTCGAAAGCTTTCTCTGCCTCTATTGAGATGATCATACGGTTTTTTCCCTTCAATTTGTTAATATGGTTTATCACATTGATTGATTTGCGTATATTAAAGAATCCTTGAATTCCTGGAACAAACCCCACTTGATCATGGTGTATGATCCTTTTAATGTGCTGTTGGAGTCTGTTTGCTAGTATTTTGTTGAGGATTTTTGCATCTATATTCATCAGTGATATTGGCCTGTAGTTTTCTTTCTTTGTGACATCCTTGTCTGGTTTTGTTATCAAGGTGATGGTGGCCTTGTAGAATGAGTTTGGGAGTGTTACTCCCTCTGCTATATTTTGGAAGAGTTTGAGAAGGATGGGCATTAGCTTTTCTGTAAATGTTTGATTTCACTTTCAGATTTTTCATCATTAGTCTATAGGAATGCAAGAGATTTCTGTGCATTCATTTAGTATCCTGCTACTTTACCAAATTCATTGATTAGCTCTAGTAGTTTTCTGGTAGCATCTTTAGAATTCTCTATGTATAGTATCATGTCATCTGCAAACAGTGACAGTTTTACTTCTTCTTTTCTGATTTGGATTCCTTTTGTTTCTTTTTGTCCCTGATTGCTGTGGCTAAAACTTCCAAAACTACGTTGAATAATAGTGGTGAGAGTGGGCAACCTTGTCTTGTTCCCGACATTAGTGGGAATGGTTTCAGTTTTTCACCATTGAGGACAATGTTGGCTGTGGGTTTGCCGTATATGGCCTTTATTACGTTGAGGTAAGTTCCCTGTATGCAAACTTTCTGGCGAGTTTTTATCATAAAGGGGTGTTGAATCTTGTCAAAAGCTTTTTCTGCATCGATTGAGATGATCATATGGTTTTTCTCCTTCAGTTTGTTAATATGGTGTATCACATTGATTGATTTGCGTATATTGAAGAATCCTTGCATTCCTGGGATTAACCCCACTTAATCATGGTGTATGATCCTTTTAATATACTATTGGATTCTCTTTGCTAGTATTTTGTTGAGGATTTTTGCATTGATGTTCATCAGTGATATTGGCCTGTAGTTTTCTTTTTTTTTGTGACATCTTTGTCTGGTTTTGTATCATGATGGTGGCCTCATTGAATGAGTTTGGGAGTGTTCCTCCCTCTGCTAGATATTGGAAGAGTTTGAGAAGGATGGGCATTAGCTTTTCTGTAAATGTTTGATAGAATTTGGCTCTGAAGCCATGTGGTCCTGGGCTTTTGTTTGCTGGAAGATTTTTAATCACAGTCTCAATTTCAGTGCTTGTGATTGATCTGTTTACATTTTCTGTGTCTTCCTGGTTCAGCCTCGGAAGGTTGTGCTTTTCTAAGAATTTGTCCATTTCTTCCAGGTTGTCCTTTTTTTTTTTCAGGTTGTCCATTTTGTTGGCTTATAGTTGCTTGTAGTAATCGCTCATGATCCCTGTATTTCTGCAGTGTTGGTTGATACTTCTCCTTTTTCATTTCTGATTCTATTGATTTGAGTCTTCTCCCTTTTTTTCTTGATGAGTCTAGTTAATGGTTTACTAATTTTGTTTATATTCTCAAAGAACCAGGTTTTAGTTTTATTGATCTTTGCTATTGTTTCCTCCATGTCTTTTTCATTTCTTTTTTTTTTTAACTCTTTATTGGGGTATAATTGCTTTACAGTGGTGTGTTAGTTTCTGCTTTATAACAAAGTGAATCAGTTATACATATACATATGTTCCCATATCTCTTCCCTCTTGCGTCTCCCTCCCTCCCACCCTTCCTATCCCATCCCTCCAGGCGGTCACAAAGCACCGAGCTGATCTCCCTGTGCTATGTGGCTGCTTCCCACTAGCTATCTACCTTACATTTGGTAGTGTATAAATGTCCATGCCTCTCTCTCGCTTTGTCACAGCTCATCCTTCCCTCTCCCTATATCCTCAAGTCCGTTCTCTAGTAGGTCTGTGTCTTTATTCCTGTGTTACCCCTAGGTTCTTCATGACATTTTTTTTCTTAAATTCCATATAAATGTGTTAACATATGGTATTTGTCTTTCTCTTTCTGACTTACTTCACTCTGTTTGACAGACTCTAGGTCTATCCACCTCATTACAAATAGCTCAATTCCGTTTCTTTTTATGGCTGAGTAATATTCCATTGTATATATGTGCCACATCTTCTTTATCCATTCATCCTATGATGGACACTTAGGTTGTTTCCATCTCCGGGCTATTGTAAATAGAGCTGCAATGAACATTTTGGTACATGACTCTTTTTGAATTATGGTTTTCTCAGGGTATATGCGCAGTAGTGGGATTGCTGGGTCATATGGTAGTTCTATTTGTAGTTTTTTAAGGAACCTCCATACTGCTTTCCACAGTGGCTGTACCAATTCACATTACCACCAGCAGTGCAAGAGTGTTCCCTTTTCTCCACACCCTCTCCAGCATTTATTGTTCATTTATTTCTTATCTGATCTTTCCTTTGCTAACTCTGGTTTTTTTTGTTGTTGTTGTTGCTGTTCTTCTTTCTCTAATTGGTTTAGGTGTAAGTTTAGGTTGTTTATTTGAGATTTTTCTTGTTTCTTGACATCGAATTGTATTGCTATATACTTCCCTCTTAGAACTGCTTTGCTGCATCCCATAGGTGTTGGGCCATCGTGTTTTCATTGCCATTTGTTTGTAGGTATCTTTTGATTTCCTCTTTGATTTCTTCAGTGATCTCTTGGTTATTTAGTAGCGTATTGTTTAGCCTCCATGTGTTTGTATTTTTTACAGTATTTTTCCTGTAATTGATATCTAGTCTCATAGTGTTGTGGTTGGAAAAGATACTTGACACAATTTCAATTTTCTTTTTCTTTTTTGACATTTTACATAATTTCTTTTACTCATTTTCTTTTGTGAACTTTTATTTTAAAATATATATTTGACCAATATCCTGAGAATACTAGAATTGCAACATGTAATTACTGCAAAAATTATTAATCAGATATCCTATGTATATATATATTAAACTTAATAAATGCATTTTTATTTCTATGTTGCACATTATCAGAACTAGAAGTGAATCGTTGTAATGTCATAGATATTTTATGTAAGTTTTAATTCAGTTAAAATGAGCTCCTTAATAATTGTCTTTATTGTTTGTTTGTTTGTTTCTCACATCACTCTGTTATTGGTGAAATCAGTCATACAATCAACTGGGTCATTCCATTATTGGATGACTTGAATAATATATATATATATATTTTATACAGCAGGTTCTTATTAGTCATTAATTTTATACACATCACTATATACTTGTGAATTGCAATCGCCCAGTTCATCACACCACCACCACCACTCCCACCCCCACTGCTTTCCCCCCTTGGTGTCCATATGTTTGTTCTCTACATCTGTGTCTCAATTTCTGCCCTGCAAACCAGTTCATCTGTACCATTTTTCTAGGTTCCACATATATGAGTTAATATATGATATTTGTTTTTCTCTTTCTGACTTACTTCACTCTGTATGACAGTCTCTAGATCCATCCACGTCTGAAGAAATGACCCAATTTCGTTCCTTTTTATGGTTGAATAATATTCCATTGCATGTATGTACCACATCTTCTTTATCCATTCGTCTGTTGATGGGCATTTAGGTTGCTTCCATGACGGGGCTATTGTAAATAGTGCTGCAGTGAACATAGGGGTGCATGTGTCTTTTTGAATTATGGTTTTCTCTGGGTATATGCCCAGTAGTGGGATTGCTGGGTCATATGGTAGTTCTATTTGTAGTTTTTTAAGGAACCTCCATACTGTTCTCCCTAGTGGCTGAACCAATTCACATTCCCACCAGCAGTGCAAGAGTGTTCCCTTTTTTCCACACCCTCTCCAGCATTTATTGTTTCTAGATTTTTTGATGATGGCCATTCTGACTGGTGTGAGATGATATCTCATTGTAGTTTTGATTTGCATTTCTTTAATGTTTAGTGATGTTGAGCATTCTTTCATGTGTTTGTTGGCAATCTGTATATCTTCTTTGGAGAAATGTCTATTTAGGTCT
This sequence comes from Delphinapterus leucas, assembly GCF_059928025.1. Classification (NCBI taxonomy): domain Eukaryota; kingdom Metazoa; phylum Chordata; class Mammalia; order Artiodactyla; family Monodontidae; genus Delphinapterus; species Delphinapterus leucas. Next base: position 129,291,210 of record NC_143131.1, read on the forward strand.
TCTGCCCATTTTTGGATTGGGGTGTTTTTGTTATTGAGCTGCATGAGCTGCTTGTAAATTTTGGAGATTAATCCTTTGTCAGTTGCTTCATTTGCAAATATTTTCTCCCATTCTGAGGGTTGTCTACTGGTCTTGTTTATCGTTTCCTTTGCTGTGCAAAAGGTTTGAAGTTTCGTTAGGTCCCACGTGTTTATTTTTGTTTTTATTTCCATTACTCTAGGAGGTGGGTCAGAAAGGATCTTGCTGTGATTTATGTCATAGAGTGTTCTGCCTATGTTTTCCTCTAAGAGTTTGATAGTTTCTGGCCTTACATTTAGGCCTTTAATCCATTTTGAGCTTATTTTTGTGTATGGTGTTAGGGAGTGACCTAATCTCATACTTTTACATGTATCTGTCCAGTTTTCCCAGCACCACTTATTGAAGAGGCTGTCCTTTCTCCACTGTACATTCTTGCCACCTTTGTCAAAGATAAGGTGTCCATATGTGCGTGGGTTTATCTCTGGGCTTTCTATCCTGTTCCATTGATCTATCTTTCTGTTTTTGTGCCAGTACCATACTGTCTTGATTACTGTAGCTTTGTAGTATAGTCTGAAGTCAGGGAGCCTGATTCCTCCAGCTCCGTTTTTCGTTCTCAAGATTGCTTTGGCTATTCGGGGTCTTTTGTGTTTCCATATAAATTGCGAAATTTTTTGTTCTAGTTCTGTGAAAAATGCCAGTGGTAGTTTGACAGGGATTGCTTTGAACCTATAGATTGCTTTGGGTAGTAGAGTCATTTTCACAATGTTGATTCTTCCAATCCAAGAACATGGTATATCTCTCCATCTATTTGTATCCTCTTTAATTTCTTTCATCAGTGTCTTATAATTTTCTGCATACAGGTCTTTTGTCTCCTTAGGTAGGTTTATTCCTAGATATTTTATTCTTTTGCAATGGTAAGTGGGAGTGTTTTCTTGATTTCACTTTCAGATTTTTCATCATTAGTATATAGGAATGCCAGAGATTTCTGTGCATGAATTTTCTATTGTGCTACTTTACCAAGTTCATTGATTAACTCTAGTAGTTTTCTGGTAGCATCTTTAGGATTCTCTATGTATAGTTTCATGTCATCTGCAAACAGTGACAGCTTTACTTCTTCTTTTCCGATTTGGATTCCTTTTATTTCCTTTTCTTCTCTGATTGCTGTGGCTAAAACTTCCAAAACTATGTTGAATAAGAGTGGTGAGAGTGGGCAACCTTGTCTTGTTCCTGATCTTAGTGGAAATGCTTTCAGTTTTTCACCATTGAGGACGATGTTGGCTGTGGGTTTGTCATATATGGCCTTTATTATGTTGAGGAAAGTTCCCTCTATGCCGACTCTCTGGAGGGTTTTTATCATAAATGGGTGTTGAATTTTGTCAAAAGCTTTCTCTGCATCTATGCAGATGATCATATGGATTTTCTCCTTCGATTTGTTAATATGGTGTATCACGTTGATTGATTTGCATATATTGAAGAATCCTTGCATTCCTGGAATAAACCCCACTTGATCATGGTGTATGATCCTTTTAATGTGCTGTTGGAATCTGTTTGCTAGTATTTTGTTGAGGATTTTTGCATCTATTTTTATCAGTGATATTGGCCTCTAGTTTTCTTTCTTTGTGACATCCTTGTCTGGTTTTGGTATCAAGGTGATGGTGGCCTTGTAGAAGGAATTTGGGAGTGTTCCTCCCTCTGCTATATTTTGGAGGAGTTTGAGAAGGTTAGGTGTTAGCTCTTCTCTAAATGTTTGATAGAATTCACCTGTGAAACCATCTGGTCCTGGGCTTTTGTTTGTTGGAAGATTTTTAATCACAGTTTCAATTTCAGTGCTTGTGATTGGTCTGTTCATATTTTCTATTTCTTCCTGATTCAGTCTTGGTAGGTTGTGCATTTCTAAGAATTTGTCCATTTCTTCCAGATTGTCCATTTTATTGGCATAGAGTTGCTTGTAGTAATCTCTCATGATCTTTTTTATTTCTGCAGTGTCAGTTGTTACTTCTCCTTTTTCATTTCTAATTCTATTGATTTGAGTCTTCTCCCTTTTTTCCTTGATGAGTCTGGCTAGTGGTTTATCTATTTTGTTTATCTTCTCAAAGAACCAGCTTTTAGTTTTATTGATCTTTGCTATTGTTTCCTTCATTTCTTTTTCATTTATTTCTGATCTGATTTTTATGATTTCTTTCCTTCTGCTAGCTTTGGGGTTTTTTTGTTCTTCTTTCTCTAATTGTTTGAGGTGCAAGTTTAGGTTGTTTATTCGAGATGTTTCCTGCTTCTTAAAGTGGGCTTGTATTGCTGTAAACTTCCCCCTTAGAACTGCTTTTGCTGCATCCCATAGGTTTTGGGTCATTGTGTCTGCATTGTCATTTGTTTCTAGGTATTTTTTTATTTCCTCTTTGATTTCTTCAGTGATCACTTCGTTATTACGTAGTGGATTGTTTAGCCTCCATATGTTTGTATTTTTTACAGAATTTTTTCTGTAATTGATATCTAGTCTCATGGTGTTGTGGTCAGAAAAGATACTTGATACAATTTCAACTTTCTTAAATTTACCAAGGCTTGATTTGTGACCCAAGATATGATCTATCCTGGAGAATGTTCCATGCGCACTTGAGAAAAATGTGTATTCTGTTGTTTTTGGATGGAATGTCCTATAAATATCAGTTAAGTCCATCTTGTTTAATGTATCATTTAAAGCTTGTGTTTCCTTATTTATTTTCATTTTGGATGATCTGTCCATTGGTGAAAGTGGGGTGTTAAAGTCCCCTACTATGAATGTGTTACTGTCGATTTCCCCTTTTATGGCTGTTAGTATTTGCCTTATGTATCGAGGTGCTCCTATGTTGGGTGCATAAATATTTACAATTGTTAGATCTTCTTGTTGGATTGATCCCTTGATCATTATGTAGTGTCCTTCTTTGTCTCTTCTCGTATTCTTTATTTTAAAGTGTATTTTGTCTGATATGAGAATTGCTACTCCAGCTTTCTTTTGGTTTCCATTTCATGAAATATCTTTTTCCGTCCCCTTACTTTCAGTCTGTATGTGTCTCTAGGTCTGAAGTGGGTTTCTTGTAGACAGCAAATGTATGGGTCTTTTTTTGTATCCATTTAGCTAATCTGTGTCTTTTGGTGGGAGCATTTAGTCCATTTACATTTAAGGTAATCATCGATATGTATGTTTCTATTCCTATTTTCTTAATTGTTTTGGGTTCGTTATTGTAGGTCTTTTCCTTCTCTTGTTTTTCTTGCCTAGAGAAGTTCCTTTAGCAGTTGTTGTAAAGCTGGTTTGGTGGTGCTGAACTCTCTCAGCTTTTGCTTGTCTGTAAATGTTTTAATTTCTCCATCAAATCTGAATGAGATCCTTGCTGGGTAGAGTAATCTTGGTTGCAGGTTTTTCTCCTTCATCACTTTAAATATGTCCTGCCAGTCCCTTCTGGCTTGCAGAGTTGAAAGATCAGCTGTTAACCTTATGGGATTCCCTTTTGTGTTATTTGTTGTTTTTCCCTTGCTGCTTTTAATATGTTTTCTTTGTACTTAGTTTTTGACAGTTTGATTAATATGTGTCTTGGTGTATTTCTCCTTGGATTTATCCTGTATGGGAGTCTCTGTGCTTCCTGGACTTGATTAACTATTTCCTTTCCCATATTAGGGAAGCTTTCAACTATAATCTCTTCAAATATTTTCTCAGTCCCTTTCTTTTTCTCTTCTTCTGGAACCCGTATAATTCGAATGTTGGTGCGTTTAATGTTGTCCCAGAGGTCTCTGAGACTGTCCTCAGTTCTTTTCATTCTTTTTTCTTTATTCTGCTCTGCAGTAGTTATTTCCACTATTTTATCTTCCAGGTCACTTATCCATTCTTCTGCCTCAGTTATTCTGCTATTGATCCCATCTAGAGTATTTTAAATTTCATTTATTGTGTTGTTCATCATTGCTTGTTTCATCTTTAGTTCTTCTAGGTCCTTGTTAAATGTTTCTTGCATTTTCTCTATTCTATTTCCAAGATTTTGGATCATCTTTACTATCATTATTCTGAATCCTTTTCCACGTAGGCTGCCTATTTCCTCTTCATTTGTTAGGTATGGTGGGTTTTTATCTTGCTCCTTCATCTGCTGTGTGTTTTTCTGTCTTCTCATTTTGCTTAACTTACTGTGTTTGGGGTCTCCTTTTTGCAGGCTGCAGGTTCGTAGTTCCCGTTGTTCTTGCTGTCTGTCCCCAGTGGCTAAGGTTGGTTCAGTGGGTTGTGTAGGCTTCCTGGTGGAGGGGACTCGTGCCTGTGTTCTGGTGGATGAGGCTGGATCTTGTCTTTCTAGTGGGCAGGTCCACGTTTGGTGGTGTGTTTTGGGGTGTTTGTGGACTTATTATGATTTTAGGCAGCCTCTCTGCGAAAGGGTGGTGTTGTGTTCCTGTCTTGCTAGTTGTTTGGCAGAGGGTGTCCAGCACTGTAGCTTGCTGGTCGTTGAGTGAAGCTGGGTGCTGGTGTTGAGATGGAGATCTCTGGGAGATTTTCGCCATTTGATATTATTTGGAGCTGGCAGGTCTCTTGTGGACCAGTGTCCTGAAGTTGGCTCTCCCACGTCAGAGGCACAGCACTGACTCCTCGCTGAAGCACCAAGAGCCTTTCATGTACACGGCTCAGAATAAAGGGAGAAAAAGTAGAAAGAAAGAATTAGTAGAAGTAGAAAGAAAGAAAGGAGGGAGGGAGCGAGGGAGGGAGGAAGGAAGGAAGGAGGGAAGGAAGGAAAAAAAGAAAGAAGGTAAAGTAAAATAAAATAAAGTAAGAGAAAATATACTAAAGTTATTAAAATAAAAAAATATTATTTAGAAAAAAAATTAAAAAAACCCCAAAAACGGACAGATAGAACCCTAGGACAAATGGTGGAAGCAAAGCTATACAGACAAAATCTCACACAGAAGCATACACATACACACTCACAAAAAGAGGAAAAGGGGAAAAAATCATAAATCTTGCTCTCAGAGTCCACTTCCTCAATTCGTTGTCTATTCATGTATTCCACAGATGCAGAGTACATCAAGTTGATAGTGGAGCTTTAATCCAGTGCTTCTGAGGCTGCTGGGAGAGATTTCCCTTTCTCTTCTTTGTTCTCACAGCTCCCAGGGGCTCAGCTTTGGATTTGGCCCCGCCTCTGCGTGTATGTCGCCGGAGGGCGTCTGTTCTTCGCTCAGACAGGACGGCGTTAAAGGAGCCGCTGATTTGGGGGCTCTGGCTCAGGCCGGGGGTGGGAGGAGGGCCACGGCGTGCGGGGCGAGCCTGCGGTGGCAGAGGCCGACGTGACGTTGCACCAGCCTGAGGCGTGCTGTGCGTTCTCCCAGGGGAGTTGTCCCTGGATCCCGGGACCTTGGCAGTGGCTGGCTGTACAGCTTCCCGGAAGGGCAGCGCGGACAGTGACCTGTGCTCGCACACAGACCTCTCTGTGGCGGCAGCAGCAGCCTCAGTGTCCCATGCCAGTCTCTGGGATCCGCGCCTCCAGCCACGGCTTGCGCCCGTCTCTGGAGCTCCTTTAAGCGGCGCTCTCAATCCCCTCCTCTCGCGCACCAGTAAACAAAGAGAGAAGAAAATGTCTCTCGCCTCTTCTGCAGGTCCAGACCCCGCCCTGGACTCCCTCTCGGGTATCCGTGGCGCACCAACCCCCTGCAGCTTGTCTTCACGCCGCCAACCCCTGTCCTCTCCCGGCGCTCTGACCGAAGCCCCGAGCCTCAGCTCCCAGCCCCGCCCGCCCCGGTGAGTGAGCAGACAAGCCTCTCGGACCGGTGAGTGCTGGTCGGCACCGATCCTCTTTGTGGGAATCTCTCCCCGCTTTGCCCTCTGTACCCCTGTTGCTGTGCTCTCCTCCGCAGTCTCCGAAGCTTCCCCCCTCTGCCACCCGTAGTCTCTGCCCGCGAAGGGGCTTCCTAATGTGTGGAAACCTTTCCTCCTTCACAGCTCCCCCCCCACTGGTGCTGGTCCCGTCCCTATCCTTTTGTCTCTGTTTATTCTTTTTTCTTTTGCCCTACCCAGGTACGTGGGGGGGTTTCTTGCATTTTGGGAGGTCTGAGGTCTTCTGCCAGCGTTCAGTAGGTGTTCTGTAGGAGTTGTTTCACGTGTAGATGCATTTCTGGTGTATCTGTGGGGAGGAAGGTGATCTCCGCGTCTTACTCTTCCGCCATCTTCCCGGAAGCTCCCCGTCCGTTCTTTTAATATTTTACTATAGCATATTTGTACATTTGCCATACTCTTTTGTTATTTTAAAAAATGTTTCTTATACTTAATGGGAGAAGTTCTAGTTAGTCTTCTAGTTGCTTGTTATAACATGAATGAATTTTCCATGACTCCTTATAATCTATTTGTCCTTTTTGAAGACTGGTGGGTCCAGTATTTTTTTTTAAACATCTCTATTGGAGTATAATTGCTTTACATTGTTTTGTTAGTTGCTTCTATATAACTAAGTGAATCAGCTATACATATACATATATCCCCATATCTCCTTCCTCCTGCATCTCCTTCCCACACTCCCTATCCCACCACTCTAGGTGGTCACCAAGCACCAAGCAGATCTCCCTGTGCTATGCGGCTTCTTCCCACTAGCTATCTGTTTTACATTTGATAGTGTATATATGTCCAGGCCACTCTCTCACTTTGTCCCAGCTTACCCTTCCCCCTCCTCAGGTCCTCAAGTCCATTCTCTAGTAGGTCTGCGTCTTAATTCCCGTCCTTCCCCTAGGTTCTTCATGACCCTTTTGTTTTTCTTAAAATCCATATATATATGTGTTAGCATATGGTATTTGTTTTTCTTTCTGACTTATTTCACTCTGTATGACAAACTCTAGGTACACCCACCTCACTACAAATAACTCAATTTGGTTTCCTTTTATGGCTGAGTAATATTCCATTGTATATATGTGCCATATCTTCTTTATCCATTCATCTGTCGATGGACACTTATGTTGTTTCCATGTCTTGGCTATTGTAAACAGTGCTGCTGTGAAGATAGGTTTGTGTGTATCTTTTTGAATTATAGTTTTGTCTGAGTGTATGCCCAGGAGTGAGATTGCTGGATCATATGGTAAGTGTATTTTTAGTTTTTTGGGGAACCTCCACACTATTTTCCACAGTGTCCACATCAATTTACATTCCCACCAACAGTGTACAAGGGTCCTCTTTTCTCCACACCCTCTCCAAAATTTATTTGTAGACTTTTAAATGATGGCTAGATAGCAGAATGTACTCTTGGAACTGGAGTTGTTTCTCAATTTTCTCATGGTAACTTGAATCTTTTCTTCTGAAAAAAGGTAGTTAACTCAGTTTTCAACCTCACTTTCCATCAATCATTTACATCAGTCCCCTCCATATTCTTTAAATCAGAAGGGGGAAAATAAGAAAAACTCTTTCACAGGATGGCAGGGAGTTTATAGAACTTTTTCCCCTTCCTACCACCTCACAGGTCTGGATGCTACTGGTACCTTTTACATTTTCATTGATTTTTACAATTTTGGGGTACTTACTAAGTATTAGAGGAATACTTTTTCTGCCATATCCACTTAGACTTCTTGGCTGTTTTATTTATGAATAATTTAAACATTAAACTAAATTTGTATGTGTCAGGTGTTTCAAGATAAACTTGTATTACTTTAATGAATTAATTTTTTAAATTGAAGTATAATTTATATATAACATTATATTAGTTTCAGGTTTACAACATAATAATTCAATATTTGTATATATTTTAAAATGATCACTACAGTAAATTTAGTTAACATGTCACCATATGTAGCTACAAAAATTTTTTTCTTTTGATTAGGGCTTTCAAGAACTACTCTCTTAGCAAGTGTCAAATATGCAATACAGTATTATTAACTATAGTCACCATGTTGTAAATTACATCCCCATGACTTATTTATTTTATAACTGAGAGTTTGTACCTTTTGATGCCCTTTACCCATTTCATTCATACTCTAACCCATTGCCTCTGGCAACCACCGATGTTTTCTCTTTATCTATAATCTTGTTTTTTTTCCTTTTTAGATTCCATATATTAGTAAGGTCCTATAGTATTTGTCTTTTTCTGTCTGACTTGTTTCACTTAACATTATGCCCTGAAGGTCCATCCATGTTGCAAATAGCAAGATTTTCTTCTTTTTTTTATGGCTGAATAATATTTCATTTTGTGTGTGTGTGTGTGTGTGTGTGTGTGTGTGTGTGTGTGTATGTACCACATTTTCTTTATCCATCGATAGATGCTCAGATTTTTTCCACATCTTGACTATTATAAGTAATGCTTACGAAGAACATGGGGATGCAAATATCTTTTTGAGTTAGTGTTTTTGGTTTCTTTGGATAAATACCCAGAAGTGATAGTTATAATTTTTTCAATTTTTTGAGGCACCTTCACACTGTTTTCCAATTAGTGGCTGCACTAATTTGTATTCCCACCAGCAGTACACAACGGTTCTCTTTTTCCATATCCTCACCAATGCTTGTTATTTCTTGTCTCATTGATAGTAGACATTCTAACAGATGTGAGGTTTTATCTCACTGTGGTTTTGATTTGCATTTCCCAAGTGAGTAGTGACATTGAGCATATTTTTATGTATCTGTTGGCTATCTGTATGTCTTCTTTGGAAAAACGTTTTTCAGATCTTCTTCCCATTTTTAAATCAGGTTATTTTTATTTTTGCTGTTGAGTTGTATGAGTTCTTCATATATTTTGGATATTAACTCTTTATCAGATATATCATTTACAGATATTTTCTCTCATTCAGTAGGTTGCCTTTTCATTTTGTTGATGATTTCCTTTGCCATGTATATTACTTTTATAAGTAAAAAGACATTTCACAAATTTTATTTTCTGTCTCTTCTTCAAGGTCTACTTCAATTGCTATTCCTTTCAAGAAACCTTCTCTGATATCCCTCGCAAAAATAACCTCTCTTTTCATTGAGTTTTCACATCATCTTTCTATTCATTTAAAATATATTTTATTAACTGCTATCATGGGGTGGGCACAATTTTAGGTGCTTGGAATATAATATGTAAAACATAATTTCTGTCTTCATGATACTAACATTTCAGTGATTGGAGGCTGGGGAGGGAGCTTAGCCTATCATCTTTCTTAACTATTTGGCTCTATGCGTTTTAGCTTACTGAAGTTAGAGTATTTTATTCACTGATGTATCTCCCACACAATCTCATACAATGTACAGCACACAGTAGGAGCTGATAGATGTCTGTTGAATTAACAAACTCAAAACGAATGTCTTATTAGCTAGGTTGTGAGAGGGCAGTGCTTCAGAGACAGAGGCAGGTAAGATTTCAGACCGATTTGGCTGAGAGGATGCTTTCGTGGGCAACTTTAAAAGCCTCTCAGTGGTACAGGCGTGTAAAAAATAACAATGAGAAGCTCAGGTGAGTGGTCAAGGCTAAGAAATGATGGGCGCAGGGAATATTAATGATTGTTGGAGCAGAAGGAGCCAGCCCAGGTAGCCCTGAGAGAGTCCCTGGAGTAGGAAGTTTAAGCCATATTTCAATGTTCTACCCCTTTTCCAGGCTGTAAATTTTTGTCCACATTACTCAGCACAGAAAGTGCAAAATCGTTTATAACTAACTCTCAGGGGGAAAGGCATGAGTGCCCAGAGACTTAGAAAGAGTTGAATTCTCATAGTTAATTTCATTCTGGAAAAGCTAAGCTGGGAACTTTCCCCTTTTTTTATTATAAGGCTGCCATGTGGCTCGCTTTTGGCAAGATAGGGTTGACATTTTTCCAAAATAAGGGTCTTCACAGCCATCTCATTTAGAGCATTAAGTAATGAAACATCATTCTTTGTTATTATGTAGCCAAGAGCGAAAAGGAACCAGGCATGGGAACTAAAGAAACCCACAAGGCTGGGCTAATATAAGTGTTCCATTATATTTTGCTTTAAAAAAAATTAATATCTAGGCTTCATGTAAAGCGCTCTGTATAAGGCCTACTATATAGTTAGTGTTCAGTAAAGGTTATAATTTTTTTATTCTAAAGGGAACTGAATATTTTACCATTGGGGATTTGTCAATATAGAGAGCAAGAGAAAGTTTTAGGGAAGAAGAAAAGGACATGAGGAAGACCTTGAAATAAATGGGGAAAATGGACTCAGACCTCTGGAATGAATGCAGTTTTGAATAAGCTAATACATTTTGAAGACTATTTGACCATAGAGTTGAAAGGGTCATCTAGTCCAGTGTTTTGAGGGTTGTGGTGATTTTAGTTAGTCTACAGTTGAATATCACTTTAATGATTGTGCATATACTTTGGAGTATATTAGGGAACATCAACTCCAAATTCATTTATATGGAAAAGCAGTCTAATTTAAAGGAAATATTGAGTAAATAACAGTACTGGCAAAATTTAAAAGTGGAGGTTGTAGCTTCCAGAATAAAAGTGGAGGTTATGGCTTCCAGCAGCCTAGTGCTGTATAGAATGTCTCCAAAGGATATTAAATTTTTTTTTTTTTTGCGGTATGCAGGCCTCTCACTGCTGTGGCCTCTCCTGTTGCGGAGCACAGACTCCGGACGCGCAGGCTCAGCGGCCATGGCTCACGGGTGCAGCCGCTGCGCGGCATGTGGGATCCTCCCGGACCGGGGCACGAACCCGTGTTCCCTGCATCGGCAGGCAGACTCTCAACCACTGCGCCACCAGGGAAGCCCCGAAAGGATATTAAATTAATCAGCCAAGGATTATTGTACATTTTCCTGAACATCTTTGAGCCTTTCTCTAGGGTGTTTGGATGGAGTTTCTATGATGAAAATGTAGCAGGAAAAGCACTGTTACTGTCATACAGATTGCAAATGGAGAGACTCCAGATGGGCAGCATGGACTCAGCATCCAGAAATCCAGTGGATTCTCTGGGAATATGAATACACGCTGGCCTGAGGATGGGGAGCTGTGCTCTATGCTCTGTTTAGAGAAGGCTTAAGTTGGTAGGAATGAAAAATCTGTTTTTTCTACTGTACTCTTTCAGAATCAAATGGCAGCCAGAGATCCCAGAATTAAAAAGTGAGACCTCTCTTTACAAAGATAATTGAGCAGGAGGAGTGCAGACTGAAAAGATATGGCAAGCGTACATAGTTACCAAGAAAGTGAGGGGTTCCTCCCAAATTAAAGTTCATACTGGATGACGAAGATCACACACACAGAAGGTGGGTCTTGAGTTAAGTGTGAGAAATGTAATCTAGACCAAAAGCATGTTCAGTGTAGGAAGATAGTAAGCAAAGAATGAGGTGGGGTGGATGGATAGGAGATACCTCCTCACAGCATACATCTCTTCAGTACCAGACAACTCCGGTCCTTGTTAGAGTTATCTGAGTTGTGTTGTTTTTCCCTTTAGGTCAAACATTCCTAATTCTCATTATTATTTCTGATTTGACATTGTCTTTACTCTGGATGATATCTAGTGATATTATCATAGAAAGATAATGACAGAAGGAAACTTAGGCATCACCTCATCTGGTGTTTATCAGACTAGTAGCAACAGAACCCCCTTCCTTATCCTTCTCCTCTTTTCAAAAGAAATTCTTTGTAGGACTGCAAGAGATAAGAAAGGAGCTTCCCTGGCTGAAGTGGGTGACGAGGAAAGCATAGAGCCTGACAGGCCAATCTGTTCCCCAGCAGGGTTGTTTTGTTTGTTTCTTTGTTTGTTTGTTTTTGAATTCTACTGTTCTATGAAACACAGTCTGAAAAACATTAGTTTCCATTACATATTGCTTGTTGTTTCTGATTGATACATAAGCGATCCAATTTTTAGTGGCTTCAAGAATAATTTATTATTATTTCTCATGTTTTGTATGTTGACTAGGGTCAGCTGAGTATTTCTTTGTTGAGGTCTCTCATAAAGTTGCATTCAGATGGCATCTGTAGCTGGAGTCATTGGGAGACTTTTTCATTTCTATATCTCTGGCTTGAGCTGGGATGGCTAAAGGAGCTAAGGGTTGATTGGGTAGCTCTCTTTTAACCTGGCCCCTCCATATGACTAGACTGGGCTTCCTCACAACACGTTGGTCTCATCTGGCATGGTGACTGGACCCCCAGAGTGAACATTTCAAGAGACCCAGACAGAAGCTGCAAGGTTTCTAGTGACCTGTCTTTGGAAATTACACAATATCAATTTCACCATTTTTATTTGTCAAAGAAATAATAGAACAGTCCAAATACAAGGGGGTGAGGGAACAAATTCTATCTTTCAATGGGGAAATAACTTGTGTATAGGGAGGGAAGATATTAATGGTAGCCATTTGAAGACAACCTACCATGGGTAATATTAAGCCCAGAGAAGGCAAAGGCTTAGCCACAGAGCCAGTAATGGCAGAGCCGGGATTAGAACAAAAATCATAAAGGATGAAATCCACCTTCTGAGACAGTCTCAGTTCCAAATCCTTTCACCTGATACTAAAAATTAAAACTCTTCCACTGCTGATTGTAGATGAAGGGAGCTTTGTATTAAAGATGTCATTATACTTTGCATGAATTTGGAATAAAAAAAATTACAAGATACAAAAACTGATAGGTAAAGAGAAGAAACCATTTATAATTGTATTAGACAATATCCAGGGCTTAGAAGCAAACCTAACAAAATATGTGAAAGGCTTATAAATAGAAAATGTAAAACTTATTAAAGACATATTAAAGAATACCTTAATAAATGAGATATTTATTTAGGAGAGACATACCACATTCATGGATAGGAATTCTTAATATCATACAGTCAATTCTCCTAAACTTGTCTACAGCTTCAATGGATTTCCAATGAAAATTACAGCAGGTTTTTTTTTTCCCCCTCACAAAACTTGATTAAGATAATTCTAAAATTTATATGAAACAGTAAAGGGCTGACAATAGCCAGGACACTTCTGTAGAAGAAGAACAGAAAGATATGTAAAAGTGTTCACAGCAGCACTGTTCATAATGGCAGGAAGCTGGAAACGGACCAAATGGCCATTTGAGGGAGTGTGTATGAATAAATGGTGTTATATTCACAGAGTTGAACCTTATACAATAGTCAAAGCAGTGAAGTCCAGGGACATGAAACAGTGTGGATGAATCTTAGCAACTTAATATAAAGGATTTGAAAAGCAAGTACTCAGATTTTCATGCAACTTGATAATCATTTTATAAAATAAAAGTAACTATAATAAAATAGTTTTAAAGAATTCATGTAGATATTAAAAAACTGTAAAAAAGAAAGCAAGCGGCTTATGAACACAAGATTTAGGGTGATGCTTATCTCAGATAGGAGAAGAGAAGCAGGATGAGATGGGGTTCATGTGATTAGATGTAAGTTATATAAAATGTGTATTTTTATTTTGAGTGATGGGTTGGAGATAATAAATACATTAAAAATATATTACATGGGCTTCCCTGGTGGTGCAGTGGTTGAGAGTCCGCCTGCCGATGCAGGGGACAGGGGTTCGTGCCCGATCCGGGAAGATCCCACATGCCGCGGAGCGGCTGGGCCCGTGAGCCATGGCCGCTGAGCCTGCGTGTCCGGAGCCTGTGCTCCGCAACGGGAGAGGCCACAACGGTGAGAGGCCCGCGTACCGCAAAAAAAAAAAAAAACTATGTATATATATATATATATATATATAGAGAGAGAGAGAGAGAGAGAGAGAGAGAGAGAGCAAATAATCAAATACATGTCCTTTGGTCATTTTTTAAATTGGATTATTTGTGGGTTTTTTTTTTTTGCTATGGGGTTTGTGAATTCCTTATATATTTTGGATATTAACCCCTTATCAGATATATGGTTTACAAATATCTTCACCTGAATAAACATTTTTCTGAAGAAGACATACAAGTGGCCAGTAGGTATATGAAAAGGCACTCAAATCACTAACCATTAGGGAAATGCAAAATCAAAACCACAGTGAACCACTTCATAACTATTAGAATGGCTATTATGAAAAAGATAAGAGACAGTAGGTGTTGGTGAGGATGTGGAGAAAAGGGAACACTTCTACACTGTTGGGGGGAATGTAAGTTGGTGCAGCTACTATGAAAAACAGTATGGAGGTCCCTAAAAAAATTAAAAATAGAACTACCATATGATCTAGAATTTCCACTTCTGTGTATGTATCCAAAGGAAACAAAATCAATATATCAAAGACATATCTGTACTCATGTTCATTGCAGCGTTATTCACAATAGCCAAGATATGGAAACAACCTAAGTGTCTGTTGATAGATAAATGGAGAAAAATACATGGTATGTATATACAGTGGAATATTATTCAGTTATAAAAAAGAAGGAAATCCTGCCATTTGCAACAACATGGATGAACCTGGAAGACATTATCCTAAGTGAAATAAGTCTGACAGAGAAAGATAAATACTGCATTGTATCACTTATATGTGGAATCTGGGGGAAAAAAAGCCGATTTCATAAAAATAGAGAGTAGAATGGTGGTTGCTAGGGGGCTGGGGAAAGGGGAAAATGGGAAGATGTAGGTCCAAGGGTACAAAATTTCAGTGATAAGCAAAATAAAATCTGAGGATCTAATGTACAGCATGGTGACTATAGTTAATGATATGATATTGTACACTTGAAATTTGCTGAGAGGATCACACACACACACACACACAGAATTAACTATACAGTGTGATGGATGTATTATCTTGATTGAGGTAATTATTTCATAATCCAATGACTATGTATATAAAATCATCTTCTTTTTATTTAAACTATATATACAGTTACATTTGTCAATCATTCTTCAGTAAAGCTGGAAAAAATTACCAAATACATAGAAGCAGACCATGTTAGGGCCAATGATGAGACCAGGGATTCTGATTAATCTCATTCTGTGCATTTAAGTTCTAACCAACCAACCAAGCAACCAACCCAGCCTTGATAAGTATTGTTCAACCTAGGTAATCTGCCCCTCGATTGAAGAAGTTAAGCTGGCCTCTGGCAGAGTTATGAGATTGGGTAGGTTTATCTTTGCTGCCTGCCCACTGGCAGAGCTTGTGCCTCTTTTTATCTATCTCATGGGGTGTAGAATGATTGACATTTGGAATTGGAAAGGTCCTAATATTCCAAATATTCTCCCTGTTCTTAAGAGGAGGAAACCAAGGATAAGAAAGGTTATGTGGCAGTAAAATATAGTCAAGCCAGGACAAGAATATAAATTATATTACTCCTTGTCTGACTTCATATTTTTTTATTAATCAAGTTTTAAATCATTGATGTGCCATTAATAGGTTTGTACAAGGAACTGAGTGCCAGAAAAGGACAGATCACTCATTCTATATACATATATCAGAATGATTACCTCCATCAGATTAGAAGGAGAGAAGTAAGTCAGGTTTACATTTATTAAAAGGAATCTGAGGAATAATTTTCTCATTTTGTAACTGAGGAAGGCCGCAGAGGGAGGAAGTATTTTGGGGGTAGTCTGGAGATAGCTGTAATTAATTATGAGAAGATGATGGACTGACTTGCTGTGACAACTTGGCTAGGCTAAATATTTAGCTATTTAGTCAAATACTAATCTAGGTATTTGAAGGTATATTTGAAGGTATTTTATAGATGTTGTTAACATCTACTGTCAGTTGACTTTAAGGAAAGGAGGTTACCTTTGGTCATGTGGATGGGCTTCACCCAATAAGTGGAAGGCCTTTAGAGCAAAAACACATTTCCAAGGCTTCCCTGGTGGCACAGTGGTTGAGAGTCCGCCTGCCGATGCAGGGGACACAGGTTCGTGCCCCGGTCCGGGAAGATCCCACATGCCGTGGAGTGGCTGGGCCCGTGAGCCGTGGCCGCTGAGCTTGCGCGTCCGGAGCCTGTGCTCTGCAACGGGAGAGGCCACAGCAGTGAGGGGCCCGTGTACCGCAAAAAAACAAAAAACAAAACACATTTCCAGAGCAAAAACACAGAGGATGAAACTCTGTCTCAAGACTGCAACTCAACTCCTCTTGAGTTTCCAGCCTGCTGGCCTGCCCTACGGATGTAGGACCTACTAGTCTCAGTGATTGTGTGAGCCAAATCCTTAAAATAAATCTTTTTATGCACACACACAGGCCCCATTGATTCGTTTCTCTGGAGAAGCCTGACTGATACCCTTGCCTAGCAAGGTACAAGAGTGCTGGAAACTGGAGTTATGTCTTGGCTTTGCCATTAACCAGTTAGGTGAACTAGGTCAGTCTCTAGACTCTTTGAGGGCAGGGACTGCCTTTCCCTTACTGATGTTTCCCTGGCACTTATGTAGTACTTGGCATACAGTGGTGCTCAGTTAAGTATTTGGTGGGTGAATGAGTGATCTTCCTTTTTCTGGGTCTCAGTTTTGATTTCTGTAAGATGAGGATGTTGGTCTAACTAGGTTCTCTGAGGCTCTTCCAGGAATGTAGAGTGGCAATTAAGAGACTGGGGTCTGGATTTAGGCATAATGGGTTTGGATCCTAGCCTTACCACTTAATGACCTTGGGTGAGCTACTTTAACTCCTCTGGGTCTCAAGTTTGTCACCTGCAAAATGGGAGTTTTAGCAATGCCTCTATCGTTAGACTTGTGGTGAGGATTAAATGAGGTGGTGCTTAGTGCTGAGTGCTGTGCTGGCCCAGAAGACATATCACTAGGTATTAGCTACTGTCACCACCACCACCAGCACCATCACCATCACCATCATCATCTATCCTTGTGATTCACTATCTCTTAGGCATCTTTCTCTAGGGTTCTGATTCTCTGGAGAATGTTCTGCCTGGGGAACAGGGATAAGAAGAGGTACATATACAACTACCAAAAGTTAGAAGTTGAATCTGTTGTAGTTTCTTAGGACAGGGCCGAAAGTAAGCTCATCACACGAGATGAATTGTGCCAAAGCACAGCAGTAGAGGGCTGCCGCTCGCTCAGGCAAAACAGCGCCGTCTGTCTTGCTGTGGTAACTTTTATTAAAGCATTATCTAGGTTTACACTTTAAGACTTGTTTTCTTAACATTTCAGAAGTGCCAAAGCAGCAACCTATGTTTTTATTAATTATACAAGCAATAATTGGCTTTCGTGAGCACCTGCCGTGCTTCGTCCTTGAGCGCAAAAGCAGCACAAGGTTCCCACCATTATTTTGATTATACTGAAGTAGCACAAGGACATCTCCTTGCGTCCCCACCACTCTGATTATACTGAGGACACCTCATGGATCAGTGCCCAAAGCACTCAGTGCTTATTCGCAGGCCCCCGGTTTGCCGGGGGTGGGGCTCGAAGCATTCAGAACTGTTCACAACTCTGGCTTATTCGCATGCCCCCGGTTTGCCGGGGGGACTCAAAGCAATCAGGACCGTTTACAGTTCTGGCTTATTCGCCAGCCCCCAGTTTGCTGGGGTGGGGGGGGCGCTCATGGGTCACGTCTCCTTTCCATGTCCTCAGTTATCCCACTACAGAATCAGAGGGCCAATGTGAAGGCTGAGAAGGACACAGCAGCCAGAGAAAGTTGGCATTCAGTGTCTCAGAAATTCATAGGTAAATTCTGGTATTGTTGGATGTTTTATAAACTTCCTTCCATAGAGGGAATTCAACTCACTGTGTCATTGGCCCTGAGCCTGCAAGTACATGAATGCTTGGATGACGAGGAGTCAGAGTGATCTTGCAGCAGAGATTGGTGTGGTTGAATTGAATTTACAGAGCATGTACAACTAGACCTCATAGTCTTGGGGCAAGTTTCACCATGGTCCCTTGCCATTTCTACAGGAAGTAGAGGACCTGGGTATAGAGCAGCATCATTTCCTGACTCAAGTTACCTAGCAAGTTGATGGAACAGAGAGAACTTGACTTTGCAGACTCTGATTGCTTTGTCCAATCTGTGCTGCTAGAGCCAGGACCTGCAAGACTGGGCCCTCTCTCTCTTTGTGGATAAGCCCTAGGAAGGCAACGTGACATGTAGGATCCAGGAGCTGGTGGTTCTCTTTCTGACTATATGGTCAGGCCACTCAAGATGGCTGTTCTCTTGCTCTCTGTATGCCCCCTGCCCGACCAGTGCCTGCTGTACCTCTGCCCTACGCACATGACTGACCTTCCTACATACTTGCCCCAGGCCCCAGCTAGTGATTGTTCTTATCAAAGGGGCAGTGAGGGGTGTGCCCCTCTGCTAGTTTCCCTGGTAACGGATGAGCCAACCTGACATCAATTCCCCCTATAAATGGCGCCCCCCACCCCCAGCAAAGACTGCCACCATGTCCTGTTTGCTGTCTGCCACACATGGTGGGGTGTTGCTCTAGGACCTTGCTTCAGACATGTAAGCTCCCTATCCACTGAACCATTGATGTCTTTGTTGCTAACTCCAGGTTCTTTCTTCAGTCTTAAAGCTGGGCAAGCACAGGCCTTGTAGGCCTGTAGGGTACAGCCCAACAATGACTCTCCCACTGGCTAATCCCTTCCGTCCTCTGGGTCTCAGGTTCCCTACCTGTTTAGTGAGGACATGGGTGTAAATGATGTGTATATTTCCTTCTAGCTTCAAAAGTCTAAGCTTTTGAGTGACACATGTGTCCTGACACTCTAAGTGGTTTAGATATGTTATTTTATTCCATTCTCACAATAGATTTGACAGGTATATGTATTATTCCTATTGCATAGGTGACAAATTGAGGCTTAAAAAATTAATTGAATGGCCTAAGGTCACACGGCTGATAAGTGGCAGTGCTGGGTTTCAAACCCAAATTTGTATGATGTCCAAATCCATGTTTATAAATATAGTCTCTCCAAAAGATTTGTCTAACAAAGGTGTGAAGAACTCTGGATCAGCGTTGCCTGCAATGTTCATGGGTGAAACACTGTTATTTCTGTTTATTCTCCCTGGAGCATATCCTGCTCTGTCCCAGTACACTCAACCCTTCTTTTCTGGGCAAGGCAGATGGAGGGGCGGGAGGACGTGCGAGTCTTTTCAACACAGCAGAGACATCAGTGCTTCCTCCTGTTTTCCTTGCTGGTCTGGGTCACAGCCAAGTGTGCTGCCCAAGACATTTGGCAGACTAACCTCAGGTTCAGTTAGGTGTGTAAAGAATAAGTAAATAGATCAATGGGCAACGTAACAAGGTGAAACGTGAACTCAGCCCTCATAATGTATTACACCCTGAGCAATGGGATTTGGTGTGAAATGGAGTTGGGGGCATGCTGGGTCACAGGTAGGAGCTGGAACTCAAGCTTTGTTTCTCATCTACGAAATGAATCAGGTTGGGTACCAGGGTCACAGGAATTTCCCATGAGGAGACCCTGAACACTATTCCACGGGGAGAACCGTAAAACATCTGTCTAGATTTGATACTAAGTCAGAAACCAGAGTGGGAACCAGGCATCTAAAATTCTCCCAAAAATCTGCTGCTGTCTCAACCAGCTGCATACTCTGTATCATGTTGTCCTATGTTATTGTCTTCACATCACCTAACATCACCTGACATTATTTTGTCCATTTATTCATTTGCTTATTTACTGTCTGTCTCTCTGACCAGAATATAAGCATTTCAGAGCACGAACCTTATCTGTTTTGTTCACTGTTGGATGATCAGCTTCTAGAATAGTTGGTTCAATCTTTTCTCTAGGGGACATCTGAAAGACACCAGGCAACTGGTAGAGATGTAGATTAGTTTTGTTCTTTTTCTTGGCCACTGACCAAACACCTTTAAAGATCATGAGATTATAGGGGAAACGAAAAGTTTGGATAAAAATTGCTATAGTCCCTCTCTGATCTAAGCTTCAATACACTATGATTTATCTTCTAAAAACTCCCTTCTAGTGCTAGTGAATGATTTTATATGCTTAAATTTACAAGTTTATGGAATTAATAGAGAGTAACCAGGGAAAAGAAGGTTATATTTTATTATTTTTAACATCTTTATTGCAGTATAATTCTTTTACATGGTTGTGTTAGTTGCTGCTGTATAACAAATTGAATGAGCTATACATATACATATATCCCCATATCTCCTCCCTCTTGTGTCTCCCTTCCACCCTCCCTATCCCACCCCTCTAGGTGGTCACAAAGCACTGAGGTGATCTCCCTGTGCTATGCGGCTGCTTTCCACTATCTATTTTACATTTGGTAGTGTATATATGTCAATGCCACTGTGTCACGTTGTCACAGCTTTCCCTTCCCCTTCACTTTGTCCTCATGTCCATTCTCTACATCTGTGTCATTATTCCTGTCCTACCCCTAGGTTCTTCAGAACCTTTTTTTTTTTTTTTTTTTTAGATTCCATATATATGTGTTAGCATATGGTATCTATTTTTCTCCTTCTAACTTATTTCACTATGTATGACAAACTCTAGGTCCATCCACCTCACTACAAATAACTCAGTTTCGTTTCTTTTTGTGGCTGAGAAATATTCCATTGTATATATGTGCCACATCTTCTTTATCCATTCATCTGTCCGTGGACACTTGGGTTGCTTCCATGTCCTGCCCATTGTAAATAGTGCCGCAGTGAACATTGTGGTACATGACTCTTTTTGAATTATGGTTTTCTCAGGGTATATGCCCAGTAGTGGAATTGCTGTGTCATATGGTAGTTCTATTTTTAGTTTTTTAAGGAACCTCCACACTGTTCTCCATAGTGGCTGTATCAATTTACATTTCCACCAACGGTGCAAGAGGGTTCCCTTTTTTCCACACCCTCTCCAGCATTTATGGTTTGTAGATTTTTTGATGATGGCCATTCTGACGAGTGTGAAGTGATACCTCGTTGTGGTTTTGATTTGCATTTTTCTAATGATTAGTGATGTTGAGCATCCTTTCATGTGTTGGTTGGGAATCTGTATACCTTTGGAGAAATGTCTGTTTAGGCCCTCCGTCCATTTTTGGTTTGGGTTGTTTGTTTTTTTGATGTTGAGCTGCATGAGCTGCTTATATATTTTGGAGATTGATCCTTTGTCAGTTGCTTCATTGGCAAATATTTTCTCCCATTCTGAGGGTTGTCTTTTCGTCTTGTATGTTTTGCTTTGCTGTGCTTTTAAATTTCATTAGGTTCCATTTGTTTATTTTTGTTTTTATTTCCATTTCTCTAGGAGGTGGGTCAAAAGGATGTTGCTGTGGTTTATGTCATAGAGTGTTCTGCCTATGTTTTCCTCTAAGAGTTTTAGAGTGTCTGGCCTTACATTTAGGTCTTTAATCTATTTTGTGTTTAGTTCTGTGTATGGTGTTAGGGAGTGTTCCAATTTCATTCTTTTACATGTAGCTGTCCAGTTTTCCCCGCACCACTTATTGAAGAGGCTGTCTTTTCTCCATTGTATATTCTCACCTCCATTATCAAAGATAAAGTGACCGTATGTGCATGGGTTTATCTCTGGGATTTCTATCCTGTTCCATTGATCTGTATTTCTGTTTTTGTGCCAGTACCATACTGTCTTGGTTACTGTAGCTTTGTAGTGTAGTCTGAAGTCCAGGAGCCTGATTCTTTCAGCTCCGTTTTTTTCCCTCAATATTGCTTTGGCTATTCAGGGTCTTTTGTGTTTCCATACAAATTGTGAAATTTTTTGCTCTAGGTCTGTGAAACATGCCATTGGTAGTTTGATAGGGATTGCATTAAATCTGTAGATTGCTTTGGGTATTATAGTCATTTTCACAATTTGATCCTTTCAATCCAACAACATGGTGTATCTCTCCATCTGTTTATATCATCCTTAATTTCTTTCATCAGCATCTTATAGTTTTCTGCAGGCAGGTCTTTTGTCTCCTTTGGAAGGTTTATTCCTAGGTATTTTATTCTTTTTGTTGCAGTGGTAAATGGGAGTGTGTCCTTAATTTCTCTTTTAGATTTTTCATCATTAGTCTATAGGAATGCCAGAGATTTCTGTGCATTCATTTAGTATCCTGCTACTTTACCAAATTCATTGATTAGCTCTAGTAGTTTTCTGGTAGCATCTTTAGAATTCTCTATGTATAGTATCATGTCATCTGCAAACAGTGACAGTTTTACTTCTTCTTTTCTGATTTGGATTCCTTTTGTTTCTTTTTGTCCCTGATTGCTGTGGCTAAAACTTCCAAAACTACGTTGAATAATAGTGGTGAGAGTGGGCAACCTTGTCTTGTTCCCGACCTTAGTGGAAATGGTTTCAGTTTTTCACCATTGAGGACAATGTTGGCTGTGGGTTTGCCGTATATGGCCTTTATTACGTTGAGGTAAGTTCCCTGTATGCAAACTTTCTGGCGAGTTTTTATCATAAAGGGGTGTTGAATCTTGTCAAAAGCTTTTTCTGCATCGATTGAGATGATCATATGGTTTTTCTCCTTCAGTTTGTTAATATGGTGTATCACATTGATTGATTTGCGTATATTGAAGAATCCTTGCATTCCTGGGATTAACCCCACTTAATCATGGTGTATGATCCTTTTAATATACTATTGGATTCTCTTTGCTAGTATTTTGTTGAGGATTTTTGCATTGATGTTCATCAGTGATATTGGCCTGTAGTTTTCTTTTTTTTTGTGACATCTTTGTCTGGTTTTGTATCATGATGGTGGCCTCATTGAATGAGTTTGGGAGTGTTCCTCCCTCTGCTAGATTTTGGAAGAGTTTGAGAAGGATGGGCATTAGCTTTTCTGTAAATGTTTGATAGAATTCGGCTCTGAAGCCATGTGGTCCTGGGCTTTTGTTTGCTGGAAGATTTTTAATCACAGTCTCAATTTCAGTGCTTGTGATTGATCTGTTTACATTTTCTGTGTCTTCCTGGTTCAGCCTCGGAAGGTTGTGCTTTTCTAAGAATTTGTCCATTTCTTCCAGGTTGTCCATTTTATTGACATATAGTTGCTTGTAGTAATCTCTCATGATCCCTGTATTTCTGCAGTGTTGGTTGATACTTCTCCTTTTTCATTTCTGATTCTATTGATCTGAGTCTTCTCCCTTTTTTTCTTTTTTTTTTTTTTTTTTTTTTTTTGCGGTACACGGGCCTCCCACTGTTGTGGCCTCTCCCGTTGCGGAGCACAGGCTCCGGACACGCAGGATGCACAGGCTCAGCAGCCATGGTCCACGGGCCCAGCCGCTCCGCGGCACGTGGGATCTTCCCGGGCCCAGGTACGAACTCGTGTCTCCCGCATTGGCAGGCAGACTCTCAACCACTGCGCCACCAGGGAAGCCCCTCCCTTTTTTTCTTGATGAGTCTAGTTAATGGTTTACTAATTTTGTTTATATTCTCAAAGAACCAGGTTTTAGTTTTATTGATCTTTGCTATTGTTTCCTCCATGTCTTTTTCATTTCTTTTTTTTTTTTTTTTTTTTTTTTAATCTTTATTGGGGTATAATTGCTTTACAGTGGTGTGTTAGTTTCTGCTTTATAACAAAGTGAATCAGTTATACATATACATATGTTCCCATATCTCTTCCCTCTTGCGTCTCCCTCCCTCCCACCCTTCCTATCCCACCCCTCCAGGCGGTCACAAAGCACCGAGCTGATCTCCCTGTGCTATGTGGCTGCTTCCCACTAGCTATCTACCTTACATTTGGTAGTGTATATATGTCCATGCCTCTCTCTCGCTTTGTCACAGCTCATCCTTCCCCCTCCCTATATCCTCAAGTCCGTTCTCTAGTAGGTCTGTGTCTTTATTCCTGTGTTACCCCTAGGTTCTTCATGACATTTTTTTTTCTTAAATTCCATATAAATGTGTTAGCATATGGTGTTTGTCTTTCTCTTTCTGACTTACTTCACTCTGTATGACAGACTCTAGGTCTATCCACCTCATTACAAATAGCTCAATTTCGTTTCTTTTTATGGCTGAGTAATATTCCATTGTATATATGTGCCACATCTTCTTTATCCATTCATCCGATGATGGACACTTAGGTTGTTTCCATCTCCGGGCTATTGTAAATAGAGCTGCAATGAACATTTTGGTACATGACTCTTTTTGAATTATGGTTTTCTCGGGGTATATGCGCAGTAGTGGGATTGCTGGGTCATATGGTAGTTCTATTTGTAGTTTTTTAAGGAACCTCCATACTGCTTTCCACAGTGGCTGTACCAATTCACATTACCACCAGCAGTGCAAGAGTGTTCCCTTTTCTCCACACCCTCTCCAGCATTTATTGTTCATTTATTTCTTATCTGATCTTTCCTTTGCTAACTCTGGTTTTTTTTGTTGTTGTTGTTGCTGTTCTTCTTTCTCTAATTGGTTTAGGTGTAAGTTTAGGTTGTTTATTTGAGATTTTTCTTGTTTCTTGACATAGAATTGTATTGCTATATACTTCCCTCTTAGAACTGCTTTGCTGCATCCCATAGGTGTTGGGCCATCGTGTTTTCATTGCCATTTGTTTGTAGGTATCTTTTGATTTCCTCTTTGATTTCTTCAGTGATCTCTTGGTTATTTAGTAGCGTATTGTTTAGCCTCCATGTGTTTGTATTTTTTACAGTATTTTTCCTGTAATTGGTATCTAGTCTCATAGTGTTGTGGTTGGAAAAGATACTTGACACAATTTCAATTTTCTTTTTCTTTTTGACATTTTACATAATTTCTTTTACTCATTTTCTTTTGTGAACTTTTATTTTAAAATATATATTTGACCAATATCCTGAGAATACTAGAATTGCAACATGTAATTACTGCAAAAATTATTAATCAGATATCCTATGTATATATATATTAAACTTAATAAATGCATTTTTATTTCTATGTTGCACATTATCAGAACTAGAAGTGAATCGTTGTAATGTCATAGATATTTTATGTAAGTTTTAATTCAGTTAAAATGAGCTCCTTAATAATTGTCTTTTTTGTTTGTTTGTTTGTTTCTTACATCACTCTGTTATTGGTGAAATCAGTCATACAATCAACTGGGTCATTCCATTATTGGATGACTTGAATATATATATATATATTTTATACAGCAGGTTCTTATTAGTCATAAATTTTATACACATCACTGTATACTTGTCAATTGCAATCGCCCAGTTCATCACACCACCACCACCACTCCCACCCCCGCTGCTTTCCCCCTTTGGTGTCCATATGTTTGTTCTCTACATCTGTGTCTCAATTTCTGCCCTGCAAACCAGTTCATCTGTACCATTTTTCTAGGTTCCACATATATGAGTTAATATATGATATTTGTTTTTCTCTTTCTGACTTACTTCACTCTGTATGACAGTCTCTAGATCCATCCACGTCTGAAGAAATGACCCAATTTCGTTCCTTTTTATGGTTGAATAACATTCCATTGCGTGTATGTACCACATCTTCTTTATCCTTTCGTCTGTTGATGGGCATTTAGGTTGCTTCCATGACGGGGCTATTGTAAATAGTGCTGCAGTGAACATTGGGGTGCATGTGTCTTTTTGAATTATGGTTTTCTCTGGGTATATGCCCAGTAGTGGGATTGCTGGGTCATATGGTAGTTCTATTTGTAGTTTTTTAAGGAACCTCCATACTGTTCTCCATAGTGGCTGAACCAATTCATATTCCCACCAGCAGTGCAAGAGTGTTCCCTTTTTTCCACACCCTCTCCAGCATTTATGGTTTCTAGATTTTTTGATGATGGCCATTCTGACTGGTGTGAGATGATATCTCATTGTAGTTTTGATTTGCATTTCTTTAATGTTTAGTGATGTTGAGCATTCTTTCATGTGTTTGTTGGCAGTCTGTATATCTTCTTTGGAGAAATGTCTATTTAGGTCTTCTGCCCATCTTTGGATTGGGGTGTTTTTGTTATTGAGCTGCATGAGCTGCTTGTAAATTTTGGAGATTAATCCTTTGTCAGTTGCTTCATTTGCAAATATTTTCTCCCATTCTGAGGGTTGTCTACTGGTCTTGTTTATCATTTCCTTTGCTGTGCAAAAGCTTTGAAGTTTCGTTAGGTCCCATTTGTTTATTTTTGTTTTTATTTCCATTACTCTAGGAGGTGGGTCAGAAAGGATCTTGCTGTGATTTATGTCATAGAGTGTTCTGCCTATGTTTTCCTCTAAGAGTTTGATAGTTTCTGGCCTTACATTTAGGCCTTTAATCCATTTTGAGCTTATTTTTGTGTATGGTGTTAGGGAGTGACCTAATCTCATACTTTGGCATGTATCTGTCCAGTTTTCCCAGCACCACTTATTGAAGAGGATGTCCTTTCTCCACTGTACATTCCTGCCACCTTTATCAAAGATAAGGTGTCCATATGTGCGTGGGTTTATCTCTGGGCTTTCTATCCTGTTCCATTGATCTATCTTTCTGTTTTTGTGCCAGTACCACACTGTCTTGATTACTGTAGCTTTGTAGTATAGTCTGAAGTCAGGGAGCCCGATTCCTCCAGCTCCGTTTTTCGTTCTTAAGATTGCTTTGGCTATTCGGGGTCTTTTGTGTTTCCATATAAATTGCGAGATTTTTTGTTCTAGTTCTGCGAAAAATGCCAGTGGTAGTTTGACAGGGATTGCTTTGAACCTATAGATTGCTTTGAGTAGTAGAGTCATTTTCACAATGTTGATTCTTCCAATCCAAGAACATGGTATATCTCTCCATCTATTTGTATTCTCTTTAATTTCTTTCATCAGTGTCTTATAATTTTCTGCATACAGGTCTTTTGTCTCCTTAGGTAGGTTTATTCCTAGATATTTTATTCTTTTGCAATGGTAACTGGGAGTGTTTTCTTGATTTCACTTTCAGATTTTTCATCATTAGTATATAGGAATGCCAGAGATTTCTGTGCATGAATTTTGTATCGTGCTACTTTACCAAATTCATTGATTAACTCTAGTAGTTTTCTGGTAGCATCTTTAGGATTCTCTATGTATAGTTTCATGTCATCTGCAAACAGTGACAGCTTTACTTCTTCTTTTCCGATTTGGATTCCTTTTATTTCCTTTTCTTCTCTGATTGCTGTGGCTAAAACTTCCAAAACTATGTTGAATAAGAGTGGTGAGAGTGGGCAACCTTGTCTTGTTCCTGATCTTAGTGGAAATGCTTTCAGTTTTTCACCATTGAGGATGATGTTGGCTGTGGGCTTGTCATATATGGCCTTTATTATGTTGAGGAAAGTTCCCTCTATGCCTACTTTCCGCAGGGTTTTTATCATAAATGGGTGTTGAATTTTGTCAAAAGCTTTCTCTGCATCGATTGAGATGATCATATGGTTTTTCTCCTTCAATTTGTTAATATGGTTTATCACATTGATAGATTTGCATATATTGAAGAATCCTTGCATTCCTGGAATAAACCTCACTTGATCATGGTGTATGATCCTTTTAATGTGCTGTTGGAATCTGTTTGCTAGTATTTTGTTGAGGATTTTTGCATCTATTTTTATCAGTGATATTGGCCTCTAGTTTTCTTTCTTTGTGACATCCTTGTCTGGTTTTGGTATCAAGGTGATGGTGGCCTTGTAGAAGGAATTTGGGAGTGTTCCTCCCTCTGCTATATTTTGGAGGAGTTTGAGAAGGATAGGTGTTAGCTCTTCTCTAAATGTTTGCTAGAATTCGCCTGTGAAGCTATCTGGTCCTAGGCTTTTGTTTGTTGGAAGATTTTTAATCACAGTTTCAATTTCAGTGCTTGTGATTGGTCTGTTCATATTTTCTATTTCTTCCTGATTCAGTCTTGGTAGGTTGTGCATTTCTAAGAATTTGTCCATTTCTTCCAGATTGTCCATTTTATTGGCATAGAGTTGCTTGTAGTAATCTCTCATGATCTTTTTTATTTCTGCAGTGTCAGTTGTTACTTCTCCTTTTTCATTTCTAATTCTATTGATTTGAGTCTTCTCCCTTTTTTTCTTGATGAGTCTGGCTAGTGGTTTATCTATTTTGTTTATCTTCTCAAAGAACCAGCTTTTAGTTTTATTGATCTTTGCTATTGTTTCCTTCATTTCTTTTTCATTTATTTCTGATCTGATTTTTATGATTTCTTTCCTTCTGCTAGCTTTGGGGTTTTTTTGTTCTTCTTTCTCTAATTGTTTGAGGTGCAAGTTTAGGTTGTTTATTCGAGATGTTTCCTGCTTCTTAAAGTGGGCTTGTATTGCTGTAAACTTCCCCCTTAGAACTGCTTTTGCTGCATCCCATAGGTTTTGGGTCGTTGTGTCTGCATTGTCATTTGTTTCTAGGCATTTTTTTATTTCCTCTTTGGTTTCTTCAGTGATCACTTCATTATTAAGTAGTGGATTGTTTAGCCTCCATGTGTATGTATTTTTTACAGATCTTTTCCTGTAATTGATATCTAGTCTCATGGCGTTGTGGTCGGAAAAGATACTTGATACAATTTCAACTTTCTTAAATTTACCAAGGCTTGATTTGTGACCCAAGATATGATCTATCCTGGAGAATGTTCCATGAGCACTTGAGAAAAATGTGTATTCTGTGGTTTTTCGATGAAGTGTCCTGTAAATATCAATTAAGTCCATGTTATTTAATGTATCATTTAAAGCTTGTGTTTCCTTATTTATTTTCATTTTGGATGATCTGTCCATGGGTGAAAGTGGGGTGTTAAAGTCCCCTACTATGAATGTGTTACTGTCGATTTCCCCTTTTATGGCTGTTAGTATTTGCCTTATGTACTGAGGTGCTCCTATGTTGGGTGCATAAATATTTACAATTGTTAGATCTTCTTGTTGGATTGATCCCTTGATCATTATGTAGTGTCCTTCTTAGTCTCTTCTCGTATTCTTTATTTTAAAGTGTATTTTGTCTGATATGAGAATTGCTACTCCAGCTTTCTTTTGGTTTCCATTTGCATGAAATATCTTTTTCCGTCCCCTTACTTTCAGTCTGTATGTGTCTCTAGGTCTGAAGTGGGTCTCTTGTAGACAGCAAATTTATGGGTCTTTTTTTGTATCCATTCAGCCAATCTGTGTCTTTTGGTGGGAGCATTTAATCCATTTACATTTAAGGTAATTATCGATATGTATGTTCCTATTCCCATTTTCTATATTGTTTTGGGTTCGTTATTATTGGTCTTTTCCTTCTCTTGTGTTTTTTGTCTAGAGAAGTTCCTTTAGCAGTTGTTGTAAAGCTGGTTTGGTGGTGCTGAACTCTCTCAGCTTTTGCTTGTCTGTAAAGGTTTTAATTTCTCCATCAAATCTGAATGAGATCCTTGCTGGGTAGAGTAGTCTTGGTTGCAGG
Source organism: Delphinapterus leucas (assembly GCF_059928025.1). NCBI lineage: Eukaryota > Metazoa > Chordata > Mammalia > Artiodactyla > Monodontidae > Delphinapterus > Delphinapterus leucas. The sequence continues at coordinate 129,320,232 of NC_143131.1, forward strand.
TTTTTCTCCTTCATCACTTTCAGTATGTCCTGCCACTCCCTTCTGTCTTGTAGATTTTCTGCTGAAAGATCAGCTCTTAACCTTATGGGGATTCCCTTGTATGTTATTTGTTGCTTTTCCCTTGCTGCTTTTAATATTTTTTCTTTGTATTTAATTTTTGATAGTTTGATTAATATGTGTCTTGGCATGTTTCTCCTTGGACTTATCCTGTATGGGACTCTCTGTGCTTCCTGGACTTGATTGACTATTTACTTTCTCATATTAGGGAAGTTTTCAACTATAATCTGTTCAAATATTTTCTCAGTCCCTTTCTTTTTCTCCTCTTCTTCTGGGACCCCTATAATTCAAATGTTGTTGCATTTAATGTTGTCCCAGAGGTGTTGAGACTTTCCTCAACTCTTTTCATTCTTTTTTCTTTATTCTGCTCTGTGGTAGTTATTTCCACTATTTTATCTTCCAGGTCGCTTATCCGTTCTTCTCCCTCAATTATTTTGCTATTGATTCCTTCTAGTTAATTTTAAATTTCATTTATTGTGTTGTTCATGATTGTTTGCTCTTTCATTTTTCTAGTTTCTTGTTAAACGTTTCTTGTATTTTCTCCTTTCTATTTCCAAGTTTGGATTATCTTTACTATCATTATTGTGAATTCTTTTTCAGGTGGACTGCCTGTTTCCTCTTCATTTGTTTGATGTGTTGGGTTTTTACCTTGTTCCTTCATCTGCTGCATATTTCTATGTCTTCTCATTTTGCTTAAGTTACGTGTTGGGGTCTCCTTTTTGCAGGCTGCAGTTTCATAGTTCCCATTGTTTTTGGTGTGTGCCCCTAGTGGGTAATATTTGTTCAGTGTGTTGTGTAGGCTTCCTTATGGAGGGGACTGGTGCCTGTGTTCTAGTGGATGAGGCTGGATCTTGTCTTTCTGGTGGGCAAGACCGTGTCCAGTTGTGTGTTTTGGGGTGTCTGTGAAGTTTGTATGATTTTAGGCAGCCTCTCTGCTAATGAGTGGGGTTGTGTTCCCGTCTTGCTAGTTGTTTGGTATGGAGTGTCAAGCAGTGGAGCTTGTTGGTCATTGAGTGGAGCTGGGTCTTAGCGTTGAGATAAAGATCTCTGGGAGAGCTCCCACTCATTGATATTACATGGGGCCAGGAGGTCTCTGGTGGTCCAATGTCCTGAACTCGGCTCTCCCATTTCAGAGGCTCAGGCCTGACACCTGACCGGAGCATCAAGACCCTGTCAGCCACATGGCTCAGAAGAAAAGGGAGAAAAAAAAGAAAGAAAGGAAAATAAATAAAATAAAATAAAGTTATTGAAATAAAAAATTAAAAAAATATTATTAAAATGAAAAAATAGGAAACAGAAAAAAAGGAATAGAACAACCAAACCAATAAACAAATATACCAATGATAACAAGCGCTAAAAACTGAACAAGGTTAGCCATATAAATCAGAAAGTAGTCAGTCTCATACAGCAAACCCCAAGTCTACAGTTGCTCCCAAAGTCCACCGCCTCAATTTTAGGATGATTTGTTGTCTATTCAAGTATTGCACAGATGCGGGGTACAAGGAAGGTTACATTTTAAAAATGAGTGTGGATGGTTTTTTTCAGCCTATCCTTTCCTCTCCCTACAATAGCTGGGACAGAAAACAACCAGCCTTTGGTTTAGGGTTCAGAAATCTGTGCTCTAGCCTTTTTTATGTCACTAACTCCCTGGGTGAGATTGGGAAGCTTACTGTGCCTTTCTGGATCTTGGTTAATATTCACCCCATAAATATGTGTTGAGTCCTTACTGGATGGTGTGTGTCAGTCTGGATGACAAAAATACATCTGTGGTGGGGGGGGAACCCAGTCTTTACCCTCATGGAGTTTACTTGGCCAGAGTTGGGTGGGGGGGTGGAATAGACAGTAGAAATGTAAAGAAATAAGAACATTGAAGGTAGTGATAAATGCTACAGAATAAAAGTATAGATAGATCATAGATTGGTAGATAGAGAGAGAGAGATGGATCGATGGATGGATGGATAGAGAGAAAGGGAAGGAGGAGGAGGGAGGGCAAGCAGGGAGAGAGAAAGGAAAGAAGGGAGAGAGAAAGAGAAAAGGAAGGAGAGAAAGGAAAGAAGGGAGAGAGAAAGAGAAAAGGAAGGAGAGAAAGAAAGAAAGAAGGAGAGAAAGAAAGAAAAGCAAACCAAGGTAAAAGATTATGTGGACTGAATAGGTAGTACGAGAGGGAATGCCTCTTCATGGAAGCAACATAAAAGTTGTAAGAATTAAGTGACAAGAAGAAGTCAGCCAGAAAGTCTGGAAGAAGATCTTCCCAGACAAGTCAAAAGCTTTTCTTTTAAATGTTTTTAAATTAATTTATTTAATTTTGGCTGTGTTGGGTCTTCATTGCTGCATGCAAGCTTTCTCTAGTTGTGTTGAGCGGGGGCTACTCTTCGTTGTGGTGCGCAGGCTTCTCATTGTGGTGGCTTCTCTTGTTGCAGAGCATGGGCTCTAGGTGCATGGCCTTCAGTAGTTGCAGCATGTGGGCTCAGTAGTTGTGGCTCACAGGCTTCAGAGCACAGGTTCAGTAGTTGTGGTGCATGGGCTTAGTTGCTCCGTGGCATGTGGGATCTTCCTGGACCAGGGCTCAAACCCCTGTCCCCTGTATTGGCAGACAGATTTTTAACCACTGTACCACCAGGGAAGTCCCAAGTCCAAAGCTTTGAAGGAAGAATAAATTCCATTTGTTTAGGGACAAAATGATGTCCAGTGTGGCATAGTGAGTAGGGGGAAAGCAGGGGATAAAGTCGGAGAGAAAGACTGGGTTAGATCACCTAAGGCCTCTGGACAAGGTGTTTCCATTTTTTTCTAGTGCCATGGTAAGTGACCCATGTTATATCTGATTGATTTCTCCTTTTCCTTTACATCTTTTAACTACGGAGTATCCCAGGGCCCAGTCTGTGGACCTCTCTCTCCTTTTCCTATCCTGGCTCTCTCCCCAGGAGATCTCATCCAGTTCCCTAACTTTAAGTACCATCCATATTATCTTTTCTTTTTTTTTTTTGCCGTACGCGGGCCTCTCACTGTTGTGGCCTCTTCTGTTGCAGAGCACAGGCTCTGGACGCGCAGGCTCAGCGGCCATGGCTCACGGGCCCAGCCGCTCCGCCGCATGTGGGATCTTCCCGGATCGGGGCACGAACCCGTGTCCTGTGCATTGGCAGGCGGACTCTCAACCACTGCCCCACCAGGGAAGCCCCCATATTATCTTTTTATTTCTGATTTTATACCTGCAGAGCAGACGTGTCTCCTGCTTTATAGACTTGTATATACAATTGACTACTCAGTGCCTCCACTTCAATGTCTAAAAGGAAACTTAAACTTAACATGCAAGTCTGAATTCCTGATCATCTCCTACTGTCCCGTAGTCTGCTTCACCCACCACCTTCCCTGTGTCTGGGAGGGGTGAATCCACTTGTCCAGTTTCTTGGATATCCTTGGTGTGTCAACCCCCAGACGTGCACTCTGTTAGCAAGCTCTGATGGTTCTGCCTTCAAATTCTATCTAGGTTCTGACTCCTCAGCACTACACACATTGCTTCCCCTTAGTTCAAGCCCCTTCATCCATCTCTTGCGCTAACCTCTTACCTGATCTTCCTGCTTTACCCTTCTTCACTGTATTCTCAACATAGCAACCAGAGTGTACTTTAAAAATGTAAGTTAGGTCATATTGCTCTTAATCAGTATCCTCCAAGGTCTCCCCACCTCACTCAGGGGAAAGGTCAAAGTCTTCAGCATGGCCTACGTGGTCCTATATGACTGGGCCTCCCGTTCCCTTCCTGAGCTCCCCTCCCACTGCTCCCTTCCTGCTCACTCTGCTCCAGCCATTCTGGCTTCTCCTTCCTGCTTCTGGAACATGCCAGGCCTCCTCCTGCTTCCAGACCTGTTGCCTCCATCTGGAAAGCTTTCTCAACATGTCCACATGGCTTACTCTGTCACTTGCCCAGTTCTTTGCTCAGATGCTACCTTCCCCTTGAGGCTGTTCCCAGCCGTCCATATGAAAATTGCACCCCCAGCCCTCCCCATTATTTGTATATTTTCTACCTCCCTAACTAGGATGTGAGTTCCCAAGGGCGGGCATGTCTGTTCAGCTTGTTCACTCTTACTGTATATTCCTAACAGCTCAGACAGGACACCATGAATGCACACTGTTGGATGAATGAGAGGATTTTGAGCAGGGGAGTGAAGTGATGTATTTTACAAAGATTGTTTGGTTGTTGTATGACAAGTGGACTGTAGGGGGGAGTGGGAGGAAGCTGGGACATCCCTTAGTGGCTATTGAAGTAGTGAAGGAGTGAGATGATGATGGTAGCTTACTCTACGATGCTGCAGGGGAAACTGCCGAGAAATGGACAGGTTTGGGATACATTTTGGAAGAGCTGGTAGGATTTGCTGATGAACTGATTGTAGATTGATGATGTAGAAGCAAGGACAACTCTTAGGCCTTTTTTACCTAAACAATTGGAGAGACAGTGGTACCATTATCCAAGATGAGGAAGATTGAAGGGAGGGCTGGCTTTTATTCATGATTTATTTATTTGAGGGTGGATTAAGAGTTCTTTTGGAGGCATATTCAAAATCCCTTTATTTATTTATTTGGATTCAACACCTATATGAATCTAGAGCTCATGGTTGAGATCCAGGCTGGAGATATAAATTTGGAAGCGTTAGCATGTATAAAATAAGGGAAATGGGATGAATATGTCATCCCCTACTCTGGGAGAGTGCTTGGGGGAGAGGCTAGGGGGTGGGGAGAAAGTACATCCAAGTAAAAAGTAAAGCAAGTAACAGAGAAATGGTGCTGTCAATCAGTCATCGAAGGACTTATCTATGGAACACCTGTAATGCACTATGCACTCTGCCCAGTGCTGGTATTCCTGGGGTGAATGAAATGGACGTGATCTCTGCCTTCAGGGACTTACGGGCTATAAATTCGTCTGCTTACTTCTAATTCAAGAAACATCAGGGCATAAGGGACAAGAAGATTCTATCATTTACTTTGATAGAATGAATGGATTTTCTTCCCACCCTGCTAGGTTAGAGAATTCTGATAATTAAGTTTGAAGCATATCCAAAATTTATCTCGGCATAGATGCATGTGGGTATGCGATGATTCTAGCCAGGTAAATGTTGCACTCAAGTAATGGCATGATATTCCTGGGCTACCCGGGTCTCTCTTAGGTCAAGGCCATGGTACAAAGTAATTTTCCTTTATTTCTAATTCTCTGTGATAAAGGGGAACAAACATTTATTGAGCCCTTAGTGTGTGTTATGTACTTAATACCATTTACGTACATTACTTAACCCTCCCTGTAATGTATGAAGTAGGTGGCATTATCCCCATTTTGCAGCCCAGGAAACTGAGACTGAGAAGCTTAGTAAATCTTCCAACATGAAAGAGTGAGGCATTGGTGGATTCAGTGCCTTCCCTGAAATCTGACAGGAAACACTGTGTTCTTTCAACTCAGCAGCCCACAGGAACACACAATAAACTTTGTATTGCTTTCAAATTATAACAGATATTTAAATTCAGTTGACTTTTCCTTCCCCAGATGCCTTTCCTTGGGCTAAACATCTTCAGTTCTTTCCACGAATCTGTGAGTGACTTGGTGACTGTGAAAGTACTTGGCAAAGTGCCTGGCCCGTAGTAAGTGCTTAACGACCGCTAGTTAACGTGATTGTGCTGCTTGAAATAGAAGGAAATAGAGCCGTTCAAAATGGCTAAGGAAAGAGAGTCTCAGAGAAGGAAAGGGACTTGCCCAGTGCGCCACACTTCATTGTCGGCTCCACTTCTAAGTCTTAGGCACAGTCTACCTTTATCAGTGTTTATTTCTGATATGCAGTCTAACTAGAATAAAGCCATTCCTCTCTCCTCCCTTATTCAGACCTCTATACTTCTTTTAATGTGGTCCTGAATGTCTCAGAATTCAGAGAACTCTCCCTATACCCAAGGCTTGTGTCTCCTCTCTGGTTTAGTGCAGCAGCTTATTTATTCATTCACTTTCTGAAACTGGAGCTGGCTGGCTGGCAGAATTTAATCAGAAGACTGTGTAAGCATGGCAAGAGGCTGCCCGAATCCATAACTATAATGAGAGAATGGGTGACAGGAGAATTGAGTTAAAAGGCAGCTTGCTTTGCAAGGGGAAACTCCCCCCCTCCCCTTCACTTCTCACTATTCACCTGTGAGAAGAAGAACCGAAACTGAAGGTGAAAATGTGGAGGGAGATGAGTCCTGAGTGACCCCAGGGAATTTCTAAAGCGAGGGGGTTAATTAGACACGTGGAGTAGTCTTGAGTGATGGAGTCGCTGGAAGAAATGAGATGGGTATCACAATCGGCTTACAGAGAAGTGGAATCAAAAATGGGTTATGTCCAAGACGTCCTGAGAAGAACCCGGATTCCTCACTGCACTTTCCCACCTATTCTGGTGCCAGAGATTTATCCACTTGGCAGTCACTGCTTTAGACAACCACAGCAATATACATGCAACACTTAGGAATGCGAAGTGATATTTCACATCTGTCTTCTTATTTGAATCTCATAGAAATGTGAGGGGTACAGGGTCAGAAGAGTTGATCCAGTGCAGGAGATCTGAGCAAAAGTTTGGAGTCGAGAGGACCAAATTGTTATGGGGGCCTTGCCATGGTATTAAATCTCTCCAACTTTTGGGGTTCTCACTGTAAAGTAGGTATAATAATACATATAGCTTGGGGGTTTGGTGAGGATTAGATAACATAATACAGGTAATAGTGCCTGGCATATACTAAGTACTCAGTTCATGTTTGCTATTATTATTATCCCCATTTGACGGATGAGAAAACTGACAATTAGGTTTAGAAAGTGACTTGCCCGAGGCTGCCAGAGCTGGATGGGAGCCCATGTCTCCTGACTTCCAGCCAGCTTTGCCTGCTCCAACCTTAATTCATCTCCCTTCAGAGCAAGGACAGTGCCATCAGGGTGAGGATGCTGTCAGGTTAGAAGGGGAAACACTTTCTGTTTTTTCCTAAACCAGATTTTACTTCAGGGTCATTAAAATGCTGCTACGGTTTGTAGGATTTGTTGCAGTTTCTAAGTATCTTTTAATTGCTAAGCACTGCTTGAAGCTTCAGGGCAAAGGTGTTTGGGTTTCTCTGTTTGTTTTAAACAAGATGAACAAACAAACAAGGAGGAATAAGATGTTCCATGAAGAGGTTGGGCTGGCTGCGTGCTGAGGTCCTTTGAGCACTGACATCCTGGGCATCTTACTGCTTATCTGTCACTTCCCAGCATAAACCTGGTGGGGAATCAGTAAGTGCCCAAGGCCACACCTTCTAACTTTGTGTTAGAAGTTTCTACCCAGGGAAGAAAGCTAATCTCGGGGCCAGGTAGTGAGTTGGTGTTTGGGCTGTGCTCACTTCTCAGTAGGGCCGTTTAAGAGGATGGAGACAACCTGGAGTGGTTTGACCAAGATCACAGAGTGAAAGTTACAGGGGCAAGGCTAGAACTCAGGCCTTGGGCTTCTCAGGGTAGCGTGCTATCCGCTGCACCACACAAATGCCCCAAGAGCCCTCAGAAATGCTGAGTGTGTACATGAATAGGTGTGTGTGTGTCAGGGGATACTGCTGGAGGACTGGCAGAACAATGTCACGCTGTGTGCCCTCTTCTGTTCTCCTCTCTGGCACGTGTATGTTCCAGGAAATGCACTATTTGGTAGCATTGATGGCAGCCTTGGGACAGGATCTTTGTTCCTGAGAGGCGGGCTGCAGTCTGAGGCTCGCACATTCAGAGGTGAGGCATCTCCATCACGTCACCTAGGAACTTGTTCCCCAAAGTGTGGTCCCTGGACTGAGCAGTGGCAACACCTGGGAGCTTGGTAGAAATGCGGCATCTTGGGCCCCAGTCTGGACCTACTGACTGAGAATGTACATTTTAAAAAGATGCCAAGGTGATTCCTAGGCGTGTTAAAGTTTGAGAAGCACAGACTAGGAGAGGGTAGGGACTCACAAGTTGGCCACGTACGTACAGGCTGTAGCTTGCCAACTTCTGGTCTATAGATTGGTGAAAACAATGTGTTTGTTTCATGCATAGCTTTGAGTTAAAATTTTCTTGGAGCACCATGTTGAGAAGTATTAATGGACTTGTCATGATCAATTAGTGACTTCTGCCATAGGTGTGGGATGGGGAATTGGGTCCTGTGGGCTGGGTACTAGCCATCACTGAACTATACATCAGAAGGCTCTTTTGTCTCTGACATTCTCTAACTTTAATACTGGCAAACCGCTCTTGGACCAGAGACTGGGCGATGTCTTCTGGAAGTCACAGTGGTTCTGCTAGCTAGCTCCATGACCTTGGGGAAGTCACATACACACCTGGAGCCTCAAATTCCACATTTGCCCCTGCCTAACTCTAGATTCACTGGAAAGCTTAAATGAGATAGAGAATACCAATAAGCCTGTGAATCAAAATATGCTGTAAAAGTAACAGGTATTTTTATAATGATGATGAGAATAATGAAGACAAAAAAGCCCAGAAAGTGTCAGTGGTATTTCCGGAACACAGGGAGTTAACCGCCAAGTCAGGGCCAGAATTCAAGTTTCCTGATTCCCGGGTATACTGGCTGCCTCTTGGGATCAGTCCTAGGTTCCATTACTAAACCTCTGAACAAAGAAATCATACAGATGAACACATCCAGATTTTGTGGAGGTGATGGTGATGTGGTAACTGCTAATATTTATTGAGTGTGTGTTTTACACTAGGCACTCTGAAAAGTCTACTACACATATTATCTCTTTTAGTTCTTCCATCAACTCTTTGAAGTGGGTGTTTTGCATACCCCCCACTCTACACGAAGAAAGTAAGGCTGAGTGTTACTTTTCATGAATGTTTTGCTTTTTAATGGGAGATGATGCTTTAAGTCAAAGGGATACATTTATGTAATGGTGGAGGTTCAGGCCCCATGATAGGTGCGGTTGGGGGTGGGAGGGGAGGTATGTTTTGGGTACCAATCGGGATATTCCAGTGCCCCTGAAATTGCACCACAGAAGTGGTAGCTGGCACTGCCAAGAAGGCTTGGCAAGAGCTGAGTTTGTCACCTTGTATCAGTGCGAGCTTTCCTGCCCCTCTCAGCCTGAAGACAATGTAGCTGGCAGTCCTCCGGCAGGGAGGTGCCCAGCCAAGTTGGAAGGCAGGACTTCAAGATGAGATGACTGGCCAAGGTGGGGCACAGAGCTGGGCACGACTAGGCTGCTGTGCTACGTGTTCACGTGTAAAGCCCATCTCCAAATTAAATCTCCTGGACTTGTCACTTGGGGAGAGGTGAGGGAGAGCAAATCAGCAGAGCAGAGGTGAGAGAACAGGAACCATCTTTCCATCCTCGAGACATGGAGGCCCAAGTAATCCTGAGAAGAGTGCATTAGTTCTGAGTTTAAATCTAATAAATAGGGTCCATAAATGGATTTTCTCCCACCATTAAGCAAAGTAGCATAGTGGGTAAGTGTTTGGGTCCTGAATCGTCGACCCAGGTTCACGTCCTCTGCCATCATTTGCTACTTCTGTGATAATGGGCATGTTTATTATTCGCTACACCTCAGCTTTCTCATGTGTGATGTAGAGATAACAACAGAACCTGCCTCATAGGTGTGTCAGGAGGATTCAGTAAGACAGTTGGTTTAAATTCGTCACAGTACTTGACACAGCAAATATTCAAAGCAAGGTAGCTTAAAAATATTGCTATTGTTAGCGTCATTATCATCATCATGATTGTTGGGGTATATCCAAGGGGGTCCAGTAAGTAGTGGTCCTTTTCCCTGTTTGTTCTGCATCAGTAATGAAATAAGACAAAGGAGTCAATCAATGGGAAGTCAAAACATCACCTTTATAACTGGAGAGCTGGCACTGGAGGATGTGGCTTGTGCGCAGAATTGCAGAGCCTGACTCCCCCATCCTGGCCAGCACTCTCCCACATCTTAGGGGAACCCACTCCTGTATGATTCACTGTCCAGAGGATGGGGATGAGCTCCCTGCAGGTCACCTGGCTCTCAACAAGGGAGAGAGGAAAGTTAGAGATTCCTATACCTTTCCCGCAAATTGCTATTCAGATAAACCACTCCTCCTGCTGGAGGTGGGCATTGGGATGGGGAAAAAGGAGTGAGGAAAGGGATTTTACAGTGAAGGCTGCTCCAAGTGGAATGAATATCACGAGTGGATAAGAGGGTGTCCCCAACCTTCACCATGTTAAAAAAAAAAAACCGTGGTGTCCTGAGCACATTTGACCTTTGGAGAAGATCACTTAAAACCTCCTTCACCGTTAGACAACAGAATTACTTTCAGTAGTAACTATGTAATGATCAGGAATAACCATTGCTTTCTTGGCTCAATCTTTCGTTTTAAAACAACTGACACACAAAACAGAAGAATTTTATTTTTAATGGTATTACTCAAACTCGGTAAAATATTTCACACCTCAACTATACTTTTCAGTTACCAAACAAAAATATTGCACTTTGCATTTTTCACTGTTTTAAATTTTAAAGTCCAATAAAAACTTCAAGCAGCTACATAGGATGACAAAACTGAATGATCTGAAGTTTTGTTTTTCCTTCTTTTCATTCATTGTTTATTTCAAATCTGCTGCTTAAACACAGGAATATAGTACAATAGGGGTTAGAGACAGTCTGTGGCTGAAGCGAGCTCAAGTGATTTCAAATTGTCACAGACTTACTCTTGAAATTAGTGTGGAAAGCTGAGCCCATGTGTTTCAAATTCCTTAACATATTATCAAAATTTGGCAATGACCTCAGCATTGTTTATAACTTAGACAAACCAAATTTTTTTGGGGGGGGAGATGTGTATTTTATCACTGGCATTGTTCAGAGTTTGAAGCACATGACAGTGATAAAAATTGAACTGATTTCTGGGCACTTTAAGGATTATTGTTTTAAATTCTCTACAGACAGTGCACGTCCTTACTGCCCACACCTGGGACCGATTGCTCCCACGTTCTGGCCCTTGTTACACCACTGAGTAATAATTACACTGGGTTGGGATTGGGAGTTAGAATTTCTGGGTGTTAGTCTGATCTCTGCCTACAAGTGGCAATTCTCAGTTCCTAACTGGGAAATTCTCATTTCCTCTTTGGGCCTCAGTTTTCCTAACTGTAAATTAAGGGGGCCGGACCGGGCCGTCTCTCAAAGTTCTTTCCTGCTCCAAACTCTGCTTTGAGAAGTCATCTTTCACCAGGTAGAGGGAGACCGGGGAACACATTTGGAATGTAAATCAGTCTCTGTTCAGGGAGCTGTGCTGAGTTACCGAGAGGAGCCCGTGAAAGGAGATCATCTGCCTTTGATTTATGTCAGAGGCGTGAATGCTCTGGCTGCCGCAGCTCTTGTGCAACTGAGAATGAAGTAGAGGAAGTTTCAGGGTTGGCTGTGAGAGGGAGGAAGAGGAGGAAGCTATGATCTGGTGAGGGTGGCAATGATGGTGCCTGCAAACATTTACTGAGTGCTTATTATATGCTAGGCATGGGATCGTCATGACATAAGTATGATGAAGCCACCTCTGTTTATCCCTGCTTTACTGATGAAGAAATTAAAGTTGTTCTCAAGGTCATAGAGTTGGTAAATAGCGATCATGGGATATGAACCCAGGTTGTCTGGCTTTAGACTCCATCTTTTAATTGCTGTGGTAGAGGATAGGGGTGTGAGTTGCTGTTCTCTCCTAGACTTTGTATCTCTGCTTGAGGCTGGTCATGTCTCTTCCGGCTCCTGGAGTCATAGGTAGACACAGTCCCTGCCTTCACGGAGCTTATAGTCCAGTGCGGGAAAGATGTTAAATAAGCCACAAAATAGTTATTTAATTACACTTGTCATTATTTACCTTTTATGAGCATTCAAGGGTATGGAGATTGTTTTCCTAATTATTATGGGTAGTCCAAAAAGAACTATGAACTCTTTTCTAACCATAACCTTTCCCTGAAATTTTATATTTCAATTTTATGACATCTCACTTTGTTTAAAAAATGTGGCACATTTTACAGTACATTGTCAAAAATGTCGCATTGTTCTTTATCCAGGACAAATGAAATTTACCTTGTAAGCAAGTCTCTCTCTCTGAAATAGCTATAGATCTGAGCAGAAAACAATGGAAGGTAATATATCTTCTTCTGTGATTGCCTTAACATTCATCACCTTTCTTCAATTTTTTAAATTAAAAACTAAAGGTTAGAAAGTCCATTTTGTTTGCATTTCAGTCAAAGTTTGTTGAGGATTGCAACTGGCTGGGGGTTCCCCACATCTACATGTAATCAGTTATAATGCCTGGTAAAGGTCATGGAGCTTTTTATTTTCTCTCTGGATGTCTCAGTTGTGGGACACCAATTTTCTAATTCAGCTTCATAGTACCGCACAGTAGTCCCATTTTACGCAGTGAAACAAGTGAGGTGATGTTTCTCATATAACACAACTAAGAAAAGAACTGCTGACTCTACATCTTCCATAAGCCTGGCATCTTACTAGATGCTGAGAATATATAAAACAGATCAAGTCTCAGCTTTCATGGAGCTTATATTTTAGTTGGGTTGACTGCTATAAAAAAGTAAATAAATAAACATGGTAACTTGAAACTGTGATAGGGACAGTGAAATAAAAGGCCCGGGTTGTGGGAATAAGACTAAATTGGTGGTGATGGTGGTGAGGGTCACAGCTTTCTTGAGGAAATGACGCTTGAGTCTCAAAGGAAAAGAAGAAACCAGCCAGGTGAGGACTGGAGTGAGAGCACTAGAGCACATGCAGAGGCTCTGAGGTTGGAAATGGCTTGGTACGTTTGAAAAACTGGAGGAAAATCAGGGGACATGGAGTCCGAAGAGCAGAGGTGGTGGTGGGGAGAGTGATGGGATGTGAGCGTGTAAAGGAAGCAGGTCGCATCATCTGGGGTCTTTAGGGCGAGCAAAGGAGTTTGGACTTTATTCTAAGTATAGTTGGGAAACCAAGGCAAGTTTAAGGGAGTAATGATTGCATTTTAGGACGTTCATTCTATGAGACAATTTAAGGGGAGTAGAATTGAAATAAGGGAGGCTGTCACAGTGGTCCGGGTAAGAGACGATGGTGGCCTGGCCTAAGATGGTCAACTGGAAATGGAGAGATGGAAAGGTTCAAGATAAATTAAGAAGTGGGAGCAAGGGGAAGAGAATTAAGGCTGTCTCCCTGACGTCTGACATGGGCAGTTTATTAGTTGTATGCTTTGGGGAAAGATTCTTATCTTCTCTGAGCCTGAGGATTGGCTGGGCATGGCATGAGACCCTGGGCAGAGACTGAAGGCCTAGGTGAGATAAGCCCAGGTGGCAGTGAAGGAAAGACCGGGAATGGTGTGATTATCTGTGGAGTGGACTGGATCACTCCCTTCACTAATAATCATAAAATGGCACTACCTGAAGAAACCTCAAAATACCAATAGCATCAGTTACTCAAGGAAAATGACTATAACATATATTGCTTCTGCTTATACCTACAATACCTAGTTAATAGAAATTAATAAAGACTTGTTTTCTGACTAACATATGTATTATTCAACTTTTGGGATTACACATGAAAGGAATGCACTTGAGCTCATCAAAGCAAAAAGAAAATTTGATGGCCAACATAATGAGAAGACAAGGGGTGGAGCGGAACTTCAGGCCTGGTGCGATCTAGATGTTGATGTATTGTTATCAGTCATCTGCTTTTCTCTGAGGGCAGGATCTTCCTTCTTTTGTGTTGGCGTCTTTCTCGGGCAAGTTTCCTAAAGGAGTAGAAAAGCTGTCAACCCCTACTTCCAGGTTTGTATCTTAGCAGCTCCAACAGGAAGTAAGCACCTGGTTCCCAATAGTTAGAACACAGTCTGGGTGTATGTACTCTTTGACCTGGCTTGGATTACATGTCTGTCCCTGAAACAATCTCAGTGGGCAGAAGGCATAGTATGTAGATGGGCCACGGTCTGGCTTGTGAGTGGGGTCACCCTCATCTGAACTGTTTGGACAGAAAGTGGATGATTCTCAAAGAGAAACTGGGCTCCTGTTGCTGGAAGATGTCATCCATGCTGGAAAGGCAAAAACGACAGAACAATAAGAGTCCCCATGAAATCCAAGTAAGCATCTCACCTGCCCAACCCTCATGTGTCCGTCCACCTACTGATATCCTTGGAGGTGGTCAGAATGGGGGAAGCATACAATCTTACAACTCTCAGAAGGCAGAAGCATGTTATTTTCATGTTACCCATGGTTCCAAACCTGCAGGAAAGGTAGGGGGATACTTTGGACATCAAGCCCGGTACAGGAACCTTTGGAATCAAGAGTTGGGTAGCTCAGCATTTTTTGGTGTGTGGGAGAATGCCATGGTGAATGGCACTGAGGCAATTTTACTCAGCTCTCCTCCAAAGACAGCATTTCTTTCTTTTTTTTTTTTTTTTTTTTCGGTACGCGGGCCTCTCACTGTCGTGGCCTCTCCCGTTGCGGAGCACAGGCTCCAGACACGCAGGCTCAGCGGCCATGGCTCACGGGCCTAGCCGCTCCGCAGCATGTGGGATCTTCCCGGACCGGGGCACGAACCCGTGTCCACTGGATCGGCAGGCGGACTCTCAACCACTGCGCCACCAGGGAAGCCCAAAGACAGCATTTCTTAAATCTTCCAAATGCTTGTCAGCTTCCTTAGAAAGTATCATGGACTGTCAGAGCTGGAAGACAACTTAGAGATCTTTCAGTCCAAACTGGTCTCTATTTAGATAAGAAAACTGAGGCTGAAAGCACTGAATCTAGAGAAAGATTGTGAATCCAGGCTTTGCGGTTTTATTCCTGTGAATAGCGTATGGAGTTTCTTATTGCTTCCCTTGGTGAATTTGCACGTATCGTGTATCTTTTCTCTTTCTTCCTATAGAGAGTCTGTTTTGTTTCCCATGGGAAATAATCTTGGCCCGGATTTCACTAGGTTTTCTAATTCTTCAGTTTAAAAATCCCTCTGAGAACCCAGGTTCTTTGGAAGATGATGGGTGAGTGACATAAATCACTTGTGAGACACTTTGAGTCCAAAGAGCGTTAAGATCATGGACAGCCCTCTTGCTTCAGTGACAAACTCCATCCCTTCTTGACTCCTTGGGCACCCAGAACTCATTTACATCTGAACCTCTGAAAATGTCTTCTTATGAAGCGTCCCACACGTAGGGCTCATGATGGAGCATCTGCTGCTGAATGAGGGCTTGCTGGGCTGGATGAGGAATGTGAACAGGTGTCCTTATTAAAATCTTGAATGCTAGACCCAAATAGCCTTGCATATGAATCCAGGCTCTAACATTTATACCTTGTGTGAGCTTGACCAAATTACTAAACTAAACTTTGCTGAGCCTCAGTTTCTTTACACTTAAAATGAACAGATTCATACAAGCCTACCTCATTAGGCTGTTGAGAGGGTGAAATGAAACTAATGGATAAAAGCACTCAGCACACTGCCTGGGAGATTCTAAGCACTCAATGTGTATGTGAGCTGGGGTTGTAGTTGTTGCCATTATTATTGTTATTCTTCCAGGTAACATTGGGTGAGAGTTTGAAATACTGTGTAACTCATTCAAGATCAGTGGTGGTTCAGAGTAAAGTATGTGTAGTGTGGATTTATTGGAAGATTAGCTCTACTTGGTCCAGTGCCCACACTGTCCGTCTCTCTTTGGAGTCCCTAAATGTAGACATTCTACAGTTTCTGCCAGAACACCTCTTTATTTTATCACATAGTCTTGGTGACTTGTACATGATCCCCTGAATTCACTGACTAATTCTGATACCTTCCTCTCCTTCAATTCAATAGATTCTTCCCTGGCTCAATACCTCTCACTCCACAAGGACTCAATGAAATAATACAGGTAAAACGCTTAGCCCATGTGGTTGGCACACGGTAACTAATTATTAAATGTTAGCTACCAATATTACTTTTCTGACAACTCCTGGAATGATTGTCAACACCAGGCGCAGGGATAGCAATGAGAGTGAGAATGACAATGAGGGATACCTGGGGCCACCAGGACGCACTTCTTGTCCTTTTGAAAACGCTACGCCTGGTTCACATTCATCACCCTATTATTATTATTTTTTCTGGCAGGAGAAATAATTTATTAGATCAACTTCTTCTCATCCCTCTTTTTAAGGTCAGTTAATGTCAATTAAAAAAAAAACAACACTTCTATCATAGATCCCGTTCATTACCTATTGTTCCCAGTCATTTCCTCTTCACTAATCTGGTTTGGTGCTTGAAACAGATCTTAGAGGCCAAAAGTCACCCATTAGAGAGGCAAGATTTCCCACATACAAGTTTGATTTCTTCATCATCGTCAGTTTTCAGGGCACTTTGTCAAATATCTTATCATTTAATCCTCAGAATAACCCACGGTGTAAGCATATTGCTGTTCCTGTTTTATAGAATGGTGTCAGGGAGGAATTAAGTAACTTGTTCAGTGCCAAAGAGAAGTAAATGCTTAATCGTTTTGGATCAAAATTTGTTCTGCCACATCACAGGGGGCCCTCATGGGGTTTGGTGTAAGTTGTCAGCATGGGGGTGAAGTCATTGCATCCATTCTTCATATTGGCCTAGGGACTAACATGGGGGAGAAAACAGGGCATCTCAGAGACACTGACATTCACCAGAGGCTGAGCATGTGGGCTGGACCATTAGCTGTAGGAGTTTAGTTGGCATCTTTTACTGTTACCCTCAAGGGTCCTTCCACTGGCTAAACTCACCGCCTTGTATTCATCAGGTTTAGTACTAATTGTACCTCTGTGTCACAGCTGTGGTGGGTAAAGTGAGGACAAATCATGAGGAGTATTTTTGAAATCAGATATATCTAGGCTTGAAACCAGCCATGTACCAGCTATGTGACATTGGGCAAAGTAAATATTTTCTAAGCCTCAATTTCCCCATCTGCAAAGTGAAAACAAGAATGCTTGGGCATACTTTCTATGTTATAGGGAAGAGTAAGTTAAATTATCTGATTTATGTAAAGTTCCCCGGGAAATAGTAAGTCTGAATAAGTTCAGCTGACCATCATCACTGCCTTTAATATTTTAAAAAGGAGAGCCCTTGAAGCATGAGAGCTGAACAGGGAAATGTTAAGTTCTGCAAGCCCAATCATAGGCCCTTACATCTCACTTCTCATGTGATCTTGTCATTGCCCTCAGATTCAATTACTCACTTTACACTAATAATGCCTAAATGTATATTTTGAGCCCCAGATATGCATATACAGCTACCTGATTAACGTTTCTTCCTCAGTGCTTCAAATCCACTGCAAATTCAATATGTGTCTAAAACAGAACTCGTAATCTGCTCCCAAACCTGATCTTCTTTAGGTTTTCCTTTCTTGGTGAGTGGCCTCTCTGGCTGGTTTTGCAGGCCAGAAGCCCCAGGCTGTCCTTGAAACACCCTTCCCAATCCAAGCATCAGAAAGTCCTGTCTATTCTGCTTCCTCCATAAACATTGAATCTATTTCTTTTTTTAAAATTTTTTTTTAAAGATTTTTTTGATGTGGACCATTTTTTTTAAAATTAATTAATTAATATTTATTTTTGGCAGTGTTGGGTCTTCGTTTCTGTGCGAGGGCTTTCTCCAGTTGCGGCAAGCGGGGCCCCCTCTTCATCGCGGCGCGTGAGCCTCTCCCTTTGCGGAGCACAGGCTCCAGACGTGCAGGCTCACTAGTTGTGGCTCACGGGCTTAGTTGCTCCACAGCATGTGGGATCTTTCCAGACCAGGGCTCGAACCCGTGTCCCCTGCATTGGCAGGCAGATTCTTAACCACTGCTCCACCAGGGAAGCCCTGAATCTATTTCTTGCTGTGCCCAGTACCATCCTGGTCGAATGTACCATCATCTCTCGCCTGGACCCCTACAAAAGCCTCCCAGTTGGTTGCCCTGCATCCACTCTAGCCTCTTCCAGGCCAGCCAGAGTGATTTTTGGGACAGCAACGATCCCATGTCCTCCCCCATCCCACCGTACCCCAAACACCTCTTTTGTGGTTTCACATTGATTTTAGGGTAAAACATGCTCAAAGACCTGGCCTATGAGGTCTGTCATGATCTGCACCCTGGCTATCTTTTGGGTTCATTTTCCATCATGTTATCTTTGTGTTTTCTCTGCTTAGACTGATCTGCTGCCTGGCCATGCTTCCCACTTACTGTGTTTCTAAAACAAGTGCTTTGCCATGGTTGTCCTTGCTGGAGTGTATTTCTATCCTATTTTCACCTAAACTGTATCCATTCCTAATTTAGTTCTCAGACCCTTGTAACTAGTTCAAACCCCCCCCCCCCTTTTCTAGGCTTCTCTGTTATCCTGAATCTCTCTTTCATAGCACTTAGCAGAGTTGCAGTTTTCCTTTTGATCGCATGATTTTTGTTTCCTGTCCGTCTGCCCAGACTAGATTAGAGTCTTCACCAATCTTGCTCATCACCGTTTTCCAGTACCCAGTGTGGTGTCTGGCACGGGTAGTCAATGACTATTTGTCCCATGAATGAGAATCCCCAAGGAGGATTTCTGTTTCTGAACCATGAATCCAGAACCATTGTTCTGGTTCATGGACCTCTAAGCAGCAGTTTATATGTCATTAGCTAATATGGCCAGTGCTTCACTGCTAGTAAGTGTCACAGCTGGTATTTGAAAGCAGGTCTTCTGTGTGAAAAGCAAGCATCTTAAGAGTCTCACATGAAGTCTTACTGCTCCCTCTTGAATTCCATCCAAGAGAAGAAGGGATAGGGTGGGCTGAGACCTTGCCCTGGGAGCAGTTCTGCTCCAAAGTCAGTGATCTAGAACTGGAGGTTTAAAGATGTAAATGGTTCATTGGGAAATGACTCAGAGCCTTCTGAAGACCTTAGGAAACGTTCTTTTTATTTCTGGCTGGTCATGTGTAGGACTTAGGAACAAATGGAATGATAATGGAATATATTTTCTACCTTTGTTTGTCATCAACTGAGTTTTGGTAAAATCTGCTCTTCTGTAAAGGGAGGAAGTAGAATTTATAGAGCCAGGGCAAAGTCATATCTTCTCTTTTCCTCTCTACTGACTCAGATTTATGTCCCTAACTGCTTACTCACTTTCCATGAGCAATGTTCTGGGTAGAAGCTGCATCCATTTGCTTCTCTGATTTCTCTCTTCTGCTGCATTCTTACTGCCACCCTCACAAGGTCCTCGTCACCTCAAGCACTGGTCCTGGTTTGAATGTTGATAATGTTGGGGCTCAAGCATCAGGTTCTCTCTCAGCTGATCTATTTCCTACCTTAAGTGGATTAATATTTCTTATGCAGATAAGCTCAAGAACCTACAGTGGCACCCTGTGACCTGCAACAGCACCTCGGGGCTCTTCTCCTTGGTCTTCAGGGACTTCTTAATATGATTCCGTTGTCTCTCCTATTTTTCCTTGTCACGTGGCCATGAGGATGTTTTTTTCCCCCATTGCCTATTATTACTTAACTCACATATTTAAAAAAAAACGCTTACTGAGCTCCTACTATGTGCTAGGCACTGTATCACACATTGGGGTAAAGCAGTAGTAAGATATCAGTCATGGCACCTTCCCTTTCTTCATGGTTCCATATGAAGAGACAGACATTTAAATAACTCCATTCACCATTGCTTGTTTCATCAGAATAGTAACAAGTGCTGCAAAGAAGGAAGAGGTGCTAAAGGTGTGTTAGAAGAGACCCTCATTTAGGAAGGAGAATCAGGGAAGGTTTCTTTGGGAGAAATGGTACTGTTGAATCTTTTATACCTAGTTCTGTGTTTTTCTTCCCCCTGGGAAAAATACCCTTTCTTCCCTCTCTCTACCCAAAAGTTCTCCATTTCTTTAGAGCAACTTGTTGGGTGAGTTGGCTGAAAAACACGGTAGTTAAGAGCTCAGATGCTCCAGTCACACAGAGCTGAAGTCGCCTCCCAGCTCCATTATTTATATGCAGATTATTCACTTTGTGTAATAGTTGCTCAGCTGTCAGATGAGGATTACAGCGCGTTCCTCTCAGGATTATTCTGGGTATGAAGCTTAGCCCAGTGCTGGCGCTTACCAAATGCTCGGTTAGTGATGGCCCAGGTTATTATAATGTTTGACTTGTGGGTTGGTGGCCAGTACCCGTTTCTTCCTCTCTTTTCCTTTCAGTCATTCTATAAATATTAGCCAAGTATTGTACCAGGTATGAGGGATACATCAGTAACTAAGACGGCCCTACCCTCGACCCTGAAAAATCCCCTTTGATCTCTGCCGCCCCCCCCCCCCCCCCCCCCCCCCCCGTCCTCAGGGCTAAGCTCACTCTCAGGTTTGGGTGGAAGGCCAGCCCGGGGCCCAAAGTGGTGTGACTCAGCACCTAGTCCCCCACCTGCTCTAGGGTTTGGTTGTGAAAACTGACACTCTGCCTGGTGCCTGGGTCCCTTCCAGGTTTCTCCCAGGCCTGGCAGCAGCCTTTTGCTTCCTGGCACCTCCTCATATCTGTCCCCTTCCTCTTGCCGCAATATCTGGGATCATAGAAGGTGTCCAGGAAAGGCTGGTTCACTGGTTGTGCTGAGAACCAAGACTGACATCTGTTCTTAGCCACTATTCCCTTCTCGAAGGATCCCTCTGGTGCCTGGGGGAAGCAGCTCCTGTTGACTTTGTAGCTTCATTCCCCAGGTCCGGAGCCACCAGGTGGATGTTACCAGTGCTGGCTTCTTCGTTAGGCAAAACACACAAACTATTCTGCTGTGTCCAGCTCAGGCCCCCCGCTCATGTCCCTGGGTCTCCTGGTCAGCCACTGTTGAGAGCTAACTCTGAGCAGAGCAGATAGGCCTGAATCTTCCTTTTTGGGGCAGCGCCCATATCCCCTGACTTGGATATCCGTAGGGTAGGGGGTGATGGATTCTGCATGAGAACCAGCTTGGGGGTAGGGCAGCAGTATTTAAGTCTTACTGAAGAACATAACCCTTTCTTTATGATGAACTCTTGGTTAGTGAGTCAAACTATACAACAGGTAAAAGGACTCTGTTCTGATTGAAGGAGGGCGGACTGGGATGCTTGGAATACACCTCCCTTCCCAACCTTAGGCTGGATTTGAGAACCATCTTTGTTATACGCTAACTTAGGAGCTGGGGCAAACATTCCCCATCGCTGGACTTCAGGTTCCTCATCTGTGACGTGGGGATTCATTCACTCATCCAGCCGAGCTCTGAACACCTGATACGCACCAGGCACTGTGGTCTGGCTGGAAGCACTGTGGTATGCAAAACAGACATGTTCCCTCCCCTCACAGGGCTTCCTTCGGGGAGAGGGAGGAAGATGCAGATGAAATGTGAAAATGGAACCCATGACAGAAGCAGTGAAGGAAGGTTTTGCTGCCCTGGGGGAGGTGTGGTGTGGCAGGGGCTGGTCTGGGGCATGGGGCAAAGCAGGCCCTGGAGGCCAAGGAACAGAGTTCTTTGATACTTGCCCTTCTCACCTTCCAGGAATCATGTGGCTAAATGAGATGGTTTGGTAACTCTTTGGCTTCACACACATGTAAAAACTGCTTCTCAGCTCAAGATCATCTCCTCTGACAGCTGTCCCTCATCCTCTACAGTCTAATGGAACCTCACGCCATTGGCTCTCATGAAATCCCTCTCTTCCTTTATAGCCTTAATTGCAATAATTAATTATTTACTTAGCATCTGCTTCCTCTCCTAGCCCAGAAGGACAGGCATCGTGTCAGTCTTCATCTGTCAAACCCCAGCCCTAAATATATCTGAGTAGGGGCTCAATGAATATCTACTGAATAAATCAATAAAGTGATTAGAGATGACGCTGAGCTCTGGTATGTGAAAATCATAGTATTCTGCAGATTTGTGAAACGCCTCAATTAGGGGTTTAGAGACCGTTAGACCAATCTCATCTTATGGATGGGAAAACAAGGCCGAGAGAGGGGAAGTGACCTTAGCCGAGACTCATAGCAAATTACTAGTTGCGTCCAAGTTGTCGTTCTCTTGGTTTGGGTTCTTATTCCTGTAGCTATGGCTGTTTCAGGTGAAGCAAGATAAGCTCTTAGAAGCAGTGTCTCATTTTTTTAAAAAATTAATTCATTTTATTTATTTATTTTTGGCTGCATTGGGTCTTTTTCGCTGTGCCCAGGCTCTCTTTAGTTGTGGCAAGCTGGGGCTACTCTTTGTTGTGGCGCGCGGGATTCTCATTGCGGTGGCTTCTCTTGTTGTGGAGCACGGGCTCTAGGGGCGCGGGCTTCAGTAGTTGTGGCACGCGGGCTCAGTAGCTGTGGCTCGTGGGCTCTAGAGTGCAGGCTCAGTAGTTGTGGTGCACGGGCTTAGTTGCTCCACAGCATGTGGGATCTTCCCAGACCAGGGATCTAACCCATGTCCCCTGCGTTGGCAGACAGATTCTTAACCACTGTGCCACCAGGGAAGTCCCTAGAAGCAGTGTCTCTTGAGGTATAGGTCTTTGCCTCTGTATTAGGACTCAAAGCAAACAGAGAAGCTACCTTGGATAGCCCTCTCCACCAGAGGGCTCTCCACTGCTTTTGCTGCCTGGAACACTGCCATTAAGGATTCGTCACATTGCGTGCAGTTGTGCCCTCTACAAGTGCCTGTCTGAGAAGGCATGTGTGATTGGGAGATGTGGCCAGAACCTCATCTGGCAAAACATGTATCTAAGTGATTTGCTGCTTGGAATGCAGAATTAATAGTAATGTGAATGTTTGTTTCAAGAATGCGAACACTGTAAATAGAGCGGCGTACAGAAGTGATAACTGATGGGCAGGGAGGAGGCTCAGGGTACGTGAACTCAGGGGGGCGCCAGACACACACGAAGAACCAAAGGAAGGTGTTCGTAGAAATGAAACCTTGGCATGAACGTGGGCCGCTTCAAGTTGAAGGAGCTGCACCGTTTGGAGGAAAAGAAGGGTGCTGACGATTCAGAGGCCATGCAGTCATGTCATGTTTACATTCTCCAAACTGTTGTTGACTCTTCTGAGGGGCCCAAGCCCTGTGCTAAGTGCCTGGAGTGTGGGGAGAGCCAAGAGGGACGACCCCTCCTCTTGGTGCTTGTGGAGTAGAGAGCAAGGCAGATCTTAAGCAAATGATCGTTCTACTGGATGAATAAATAGAAACCGAGGTAACCGTGTGAAGGAATGGGATCTGTGAGAGCAAGTGATAGGGACTTACCCAGACTGGGTTGGGGGAGATGGAGTGGTGTGTGTGTGTGTGTGTGTGTGTGTGTGTGTGTGTGTGCACGCGCGCATAGGGGGTGGTGGTCAGAGCAGGCTTTCCTGAAGACATAAGTGTGAGCTCAAACCTGAAGGATGAGTTGAAACTAAATGGATGGGGCATGAGGAAAAGGGAGCGTTCCAGCTGGAGGGAATAGTGTGTTAACAAGCCACGAGGCATCAGAAAGCGGGTAGCAGGTACCAGAGGTCGGTGAGTACGACAGCTGTAAAGGGAGAGAGGAGCTGACTCCTGTGGGACGAGGCTGGAGGTGTCAGGGGTCAGGGGAGGAGGGAGGGTAGATGTGGCTGAGTCTAGGTGCCCAGTGCTACTCAGCGTGGTCTATGCACCAGGACTGCAGCCAAACTCTTATTTACAGATCTGTGACAAGACAGGCACAGAATGGAGAGTGAGCTTTCCTTGCAATCTGCTAGTGATTTTATGTCTGTTAAATCTTGTATTTTTAATGTCTGTTTATTCACTTTTCAAGCAATTCATTTTTATATTATTCAGGTTTTTCAATGGGATGGTATGGGGGAGCCATCCTTGTTCACGGTGGCATTGTGGTCTTTATCCGAAAGCCACTGAACGATTTTGACTAGGCGTGTGACAAAATCAGAGCTAAGTTTTGCAAAGATAGCTCTGGCTGCCACGGGAGCTTGGAGTGGAGAGCGGCACAGGAGGAGGCTGGGAGGCAGTGAGGGTGCTGCCCCAGGGGCTCAGGAGACTGGCTGTGAGGATGGTTGTGGGACTGAGCAGGACTTGAAGCTAAGGCAAATTTGTTGGCAGGGCTTTTTGTCAAGGTAGACAAAAGAGAACAGGGAAGAGGGCTTTGTTTGGAGAGAGTTTGGTGCTTCGGTGGCAGGAAGTATCATTGCTGGGAGTGCAGAGGGACCTAAGTTCCCCAGGAAGAAAGGCCCTAGTTCCCGACCTGACCCCCGGGGCTGAGAGAACTTGCGTGGGCAGGGGGCCGCCAACTGTGCGTGGGCTGCCTCCCTTGGGCCCATCTGGCTGTGTGCTGGGCCAGAGACAGGCACCAGGGAGGGGGTGACCCTTGACAGTGCTCACGAGCTCTCCACAACCCTGCAGCTACTTTCCTTTTCTTTTTTTTTTTTTTAATCTTTATTGGAGTATAATTGCTTTACAATAGTGTGTTAGTTTCTGCTTTATAACAAAGTGAATCAGTTATACATATACATATGTTCCCATATCTCTTCCCTCTTGCGTCTCCCTCCCTCCCACCCTTCCTATCCCACCCCTCCATGCGGTCACAAAGCACCGAGCTGATCTCCCTGTGCTATGTGGCTGCTTCCCACTAGCTATCTACCTTACATTTGGTAGTGTATATATGTCCATGCCTCTCTCTCACTTTGTCACAGCTCATCCTTCCCCCTCCCTATATCCTCAAGTCCGTTCTCTAGTAGGTCTGTGTCTTTACTTCTGTCTTACCCCTAGGTTCTTCATGACATTTTTTTTTCTTAAATTCCATATATATGTGTTAGCATACGGTATTTGTCTTTCTCTTTCTGACTTACTTCACTCTGTATGACAGACTCTAGGTCTATCCACCTCATTACAAATAGCTCAATTTCGTTTCTTTTTATGGCTGAGTAATATTCCATTGTATATATGTGCCACATCTTCTTTATCCATTCATCCGATGATGGATACTTAGGTTGTTTCCATCTCCGGGCTATTGTAAATAGAGCTGCAATGAACATTTTGGTGCATGACTCTTTTTGAATTATGGTTTTCTCAGGGTATATGCGCAGTAGTGGGATTGCTGGGTCATATGGTAGTTCTATTTTTAGTTTTTTAAGGAACCTCCATACTGTTCTCCACAGTGGCTGTATCAATTTACATTCCCACCAACAGTGCAAGAGGGTTCCCTTTTCTCCACACCCTCTCCAGCATTTATTGTTTGTAGATTTTTTGATGATGGCCATTCTGACTGGTGTGAGATGATATCTCATTGTAGTTTTGATTTGCATTTCTCTAATGATTAATGATGTTGAGCATTCTTTCATGTGTTTGCTGGCAATCTGTATATCTTCTTTGGAGAAATGTCTCTTTAGGTCTTCTGCCCATTTTTGGATTGGGTTGTTTGTTTTTTTGTTATTGAGCTGCATGAGCTGCTTATAAATTTTGGAGATTAATCCTTTGTCAGTTGCTTCATTTGCAAATATTTTCTCCCAGTCTGAGGGTTGTCTTTTGGTCTTGTTTTTGGTTTCCTTTGCTATGCAAAAGCTTTGAAGTTTCATTAGGTCCCATTTGTTTATTTTTGTTTTTATTTCCATTTCTCTAGGAGGTGGGTCAAAAAGGATCTTGCTGTGATTTATGTCGTAGAGCATTCTGCCTATGTTTTCTTCTAAGAGTTTTATGGTGTCTGGCCTTACACTTAGGTCTTTAATCCATTTTGAGTTTATTTCTGGGTATTAACGAACTTCCAGTTTCCTAGGGCATGTGGGTGAGTGGAACACTCAGCAGACTGGGCTGTGCTCGAGGAAGACCAGGTTCCAAAGACTGAGTTGCTTTGGGTGAAGGAGGCACTCGACTCAAACCTTGACTGCAAAGCACCATCACTGAGACCCTTATCTTTGTGTCCCGGGTGCTGTCTAGCGTGTTCTAACCATGGTGTCAGGAGCAGTAGGGCAGAGGAGAGGCATGAATGGTTTGTGTACCTGAGTGAGCTTCGCTGGTCTGATCTGCATGCCCATAAAAGGTTCCAGGAGGGACTTCCCTGGTGGCGCAGTGGTTAAGAATCCGCCTGCCAATGCAGGGGACACGGGTTCAAGCCCTGGTCCGGGAAGATCCCGCATGCCGCGGAGCAACTAAGTCTGTGCGCCACAACTACTGAGCCTGTGCTCTAGAGCCCACGAGCCACAACTACGGAGCCCACATGCCACAAATACTGAAGCCCGCGTGCCTAGAGCCTGTGCTCCACAACAAGAGAAGCCACTGCAATGAGACGCCCGCGCACTGCAATGAAGAGTAGCCCCCGCTCGCCACAACTAGAGAAAGCCCACGCACAGCAACGAAGACCCAATGCAGCCAAAAATAAATAAATAAATAAAATAAAAAAACAAAAATAAACCAATGTTGTCACAGTTTCAAGAAACAAAACGGCTCCAGGAGACTGGCTTCTCTGAACCCTTCTCAGGGAAGCCTCAGCACTTCTGTGGCTTCCACTCCACTCAGGGTTTTTTCTTTCTCAACCATTGCACTGCTGTAAATCAAGGTCACTTCCAGTCATAATGCTCAGGTAGTGCCAGTTGGGAAACCCATTCAGGTCTTTGACAGTTTGATCTTAGATCAGACCCGGTGAAGGCAAAGCTAAGAGGGTGACAGACTCCAGGCTGTCTCTGGAGTAGAGGGGGGCTGGTGCTATCCAGGGGGATTTGGAGGCCATGGTTTGGGGGAAGACATGGTTCTCTCCCCACATTTCCCCCTTTCACAGTGCTTTTACACCTGGTAGGGTATACGGATTTAGGGTTATAGAATCGTGTGTTATCTGAGCATAAAGGTATCATAATGATTATTTACCTGAAAGATGGCAAAACCAAGGTCACTACACCCTTCTCTCTGTAGGAAAGACATCAGGAGTTAATCCCTGTATCCTATGCAGCCTCAGAAGCCCCCTCAACACCCCCCTCCAAGAAGATACTGCCAGTAAGTTGGAGTTAGCATGCAGTTTGAGGAGATGCGTATTGGCTTCCTAAGGCTGCCATTACAAAGCACCACAAACCAGCTGGCTTAAAACAATAAAAGTTTTTCTTTTCACAGTTCTGGAGACTGGAAGTTCAGCACCAAGGTGTCAGTAGAGCTATGTTCTCTCTGACAGCCCTATAGCGAAGAATCCTTCCTTGCCTCTTCCTGTTTCCTTTGGTTTCTGGCCATCCCTGGTGTTCTTTGGCTTGCAGCTGAATCATCTGATCTGTGTCTCTCTCTTCACATGGCTTCTTCCCTGTGTGTCTGCCTCTTTTTATAAGGATACCAGCCACTGGGTTAGGGCCCACTCTCATCTCGATTGACTATCAAGATGATCTTAACTTGATTATATCTACAAAAATCCCATTTCCAAATAAGGTTCCAAGTGAACATGAATTTTTTGTGGAGAGGCATTAATCTACCCACTTCAAGACTTAATGCTATCCAGAGCGTTAAGGAGTCTTATCTTCCTATTTTGTAGATGAGAAACCTGAGGTCCAGGGAGGAGAAGGGACTTGCTGCAAGTCACATGGCTATTAACAATTGGTCCAAGATGAGAACCCAGGATTCCAGACTGCCAGTGCAGTGCTTTCTGTTATATATTTGAATGAAGCATTAAAATCAATATTTTTCCTCTTCCGTGGGAAAGGCTTACATAATCTAGTTTCATGGCTTGTTTCTGTGAATCCTTAGCCAAAGGGTAAGCCAGCTGTGTGTGTAGAGTTGGTGATTCTTTGCTTTCTAGTTAAGATGCCTTCCATGAGATCTAGTCTTAAAGGAATTGCTATGCGTCGAAGTCCCATGTGCTAAAATGACCCTAGCCTGGATCCCAGCACCACTCTGCACACACGAGAATAGATGCTCAATCATAGGTATTTGGTGAATGTGATGTGTAACAAATGTTTGATAAATGAGCAATCCATGCATTTGTTGCTTTTGTCTGTTTTGGATACAAGTAGAATCTTGGAATGAGAAAGCTGGTTCAAGAAAGGTGGAGAGAGCTGAAAGTCTCTCTAAACAGGGTTGAAGATGCACATCAGGGAGAAATGTGAAGTGGCAGAACTGGGGGCTGCTTCTACCTATTCCTTAGCGACATGCTCATTAAGACTCCCGTTTCCATTGAAGGAGACGAGAGCAAACGCAGAACACTTTCTGTGGTGCTTTTGGGCTTTGTGTAAGGCGCAGTGTTTGACGCTTTATAAATATCGCTTACCTAATTTTCTCAATTCAGTGAGGTAGATGTTATCATGCCCACTTTATAGGCTAGGAAAAAATAATTAGGAAATTCCCTGGCAATCCAGTGGTTAGGACTGTGCACTCCCACTCCTGAGGGCCCAGGTTCAATCCCTGGTTGGGGAACTAAGATCCCACAAGCCACGTGGCATGGCCAAAAAAAAAAAATTAATTTGTTCAAAGTTACATAGCTAATAAATTTTGGGGCCTGGATTGAAACCAATTCTTTCTGACTCAAACCTATTTTATTTTAAAAATTTATACCCAAGTGGAATGTGGGTCTTACTTCCATTTCAGAAGCAAGGTATGAGGAGCTCTAACTGTGCAACAAAATTTGGTTTGTATGAAGCTGTTTCTTTTGGCCGCCTGTAGAAATATCAAGTATCATCTGAATATGTTTAAAAATTTTTTTATTTCCCTGTGTCCCTTAGAAATTCTCATAAGACAGTGCTATCATACAGCTTTCACCTTCATTAGCTAGTGTGATCGTCAAAATTACGTGGTGGGGCAGCAGACTAGGGGGAAGAGTGCCCATTTATTGGTGAGACAATTGAAACTCAGAGAATGAAAATGACTTGGATGAGGGCACACTTGGAGATAGTGGAGAAAGTGGGCACTTGACCAGGTCATCGGATCGCCAGTCCAGTGCTCTCTCGTGTGATCAGTGATGCCCCCTGTGCTTAGGTGTGTGCAGTGGAATTGTACTCCCCTGACCCCGTTAGTCTTGCAAAGGAAACAGTGGGACTCACATTCACATTTTGGAGTAAATGACTCCATCCTTTTTTTCTTTTATGCATTTGTTTAGCCACCCATTCATTTCTCTAACCATCATTCATGGTACTTCATCTCCCATTACTCAGTCATCCATCCAGTTCATCTGTCCATCTATCTATCATCCTTTCACTCATCCTCCATCAAACCAACTGTTGATCCCTCTAAGCATCCTTACCCACTGTTCTCATAGTTGATAACAACATGCACAGTCTGACCTGTAATCTGTGGAATGAACCAAGATACACATAAACAAAGGATGTCAAGGAAGACACGTTCCTGACTTTCCAGATGTTAGTAGAAGATAGATATCTGTCTACAGAAACCTGTACTACAAGGCAGACTAAGTTTATTTAGAGAGTTACCATGAGGTTCAGAGAAGGGAGTGCTTACTTATGGCTGGCAGGGCTTCAGGGAGGAGGGGCCATTTGATCTGAATCTCCATGCAGATCAGTGTTTCCGAGAGTGAGTTCCCCAGATGTTGGAATCCCATGGCCTGATTATTTTTAAAAAAGCATATTTTTTCTTATACTTTTACTGAATCAGAATTTCTAGGGGTAGGAAATGGAAAAATGCATTTCTAATACATGTCCCTTGGGTGACTTAAAAAAAGCTTTATTGAGCTATAATTTACATATTGTAAAACTCCCCCATTTCTAATGAACAATTCAACA
Organism: Delphinapterus leucas; assembly: GCF_059928025.1. Classification (NCBI taxonomy): domain Eukaryota; kingdom Metazoa; phylum Chordata; class Mammalia; order Artiodactyla; family Monodontidae; genus Delphinapterus; species Delphinapterus leucas. Next base: position 129,349,828 of record NC_143131.1, read on the forward strand.
ATTATTAGGATATTTACAAAGTTGTACAGCCATCACCACAGTCTAATTCCCTAGTGACTTGTAGTTTGCACACTGAAATGGATCAGTTATCCAAGAGGATAGGAGGGGTCATTCCAGTCCAAGGAACAACTTAAGCAAAGGTGTAGAGGGAGGTTGTAGAGATAGTTTGGGGAGGAATGGATAACCCCATCTGGCTGGGTGTAAAATGAATAAAAAGAGGAAAAAAACATTAGAAAGAGGTGATGGCAACGATCAGATCACTTCCAGACAGCTAGTTTGGTGGGGGGAGGGGACTGGGTGCCTATTGCCTAAGGTGAAGGTAGAGGGGAGAGAGAAGGGTTGGTTAGAGACACAATTCTTGGCTGCTCACTGTACTGCAGGAGGGACCCCCGCAAGACCCCCAGACCAGTTGGATGAAAACCATTTTGTTGAATGATCGATTTACCAGATGGAGAATTCATTGTCGAGCTGAGGATATTGTATCTTGGCTTGCTTGGGGCTTTTTCTGTGAATGGGTAGCCTTGCTCTGGTGAGCACTTCACTGACTCTTTCACTTGTCACTTATTCCCCAGGCCTGCGCCCTGTCCTCTGTGCATGTCTTGGTTCCTGCTTGTCCCCCTATATCTATCTGCTCCTTGTGCCCACACCCTGGAGGTAAAATGGCAGTGGCTAATTCTCTTAGAGTGAGCTTCAGTCTTTGTCTGACAGCTTTGTGTGAATCAGTCCTGTGCTGAATTGATTTTCAGTGTATTGGCTTTTGCCTATCTGCTCTCGAGCCCAGACGGTTGGCTTTGATAGCTACTTCGCTGCTCTGTGATTTCTGCATTGATCTCTCAGTGCTTCCCTTTGCCCTGCGTATAACGAGAAAGCCCTCAGCCATCCTCAGCTGGTCCCAGGCCTCAAGAAGGAAGAATTGTAATAACAATTGTGAACTTCTTTGGCCTCCTTGAAAGGAAAGGGTGAGGTAGATGGAAGGCGTTGCTATAATTATTATGTGATAGCACATATATTGGTTTTTCTCTCCAAATCATTGTCTGGGGCTCTGTTTTGAAGTTGGTTTTTACCCTCCTCGCTCTTATTGCAGCCTCCCATGCTCCCGTTCCATATTTAACTTTTCTGCAATTCAGCACCTGCTCTGTTAGTGCACCTCCCTTCCAGGTTTTTAGGGTGAGGTACCTGCATTTAGATCAGCCTAAGCTGTGGGGTGGTGTGGGTGCCTTCACAGCCAGGCCTTCTAGACCTTCCCTTCGCTTTAAGGAGTAGCGGCTAAGGTACCTGGACTCCAGAAAGACCACTCCTCCTATCCTATTTCATGTAGTGATTAAGAGCCTGGACTCTGGAACCAGACTCCTGGTTTGAACCCTAGCTCTGCTACTTACCTGCTGTGTGACCTCAGACAAGTACCTTAACCTCTCTGTGCCTCTGTTCCCTCATCTGTAAAATGGGGGCCACACTAGTAGTAACCTCACAGGATTGCAAGAAGGATTAAGTGTGTGAAAAGCACCGAGGATATGGTCTGGCATATAGCTAGCACCGTGGAAGTGTTAGTTAATGTTGTTTCCTAGCTCTTTAGTTTTATTTCCTTTTTGGTGTGTCAGGCTGGCGTTGAGGAGCGTAATTCTGTTCCAGGCACAGTCGCTAAGTTGCTGTGTGAGTCGGGTGTGTCATTTCTCCAAAATTCAGCTTCCTCCTCAATTAAATGAGACTCATAGTCTCTGCCTGGGATTACTCTGAGGATGAAATGACATAATGGGCATGAATGGCTTTTGTGAATGTTAACATTTTGCCTGCTCGAATGGCGACAGGATGCTAGATGTTCTGTGAAAGGTCTACTGTGTTAAGATCATTTCTTGGAAGGGGCGGCTTGCTCTCCGGGAATAAGAGTCCAGCATGGAAACAGTGAGATCCTGATTATTCCAAGCCCCAGTTGGTTTAGTCCTTACATGTGGCACCATTTTGAGATGTTCTCTTCCTGGCGTCTCCTGGGAGAACAGTGGTTACACTACATGTTGGCATCAGGGTTCTTGGTTGCAAACAATAAAAACCAACACTTGCTCGTTTAGACAGTAAAGGGAGTTATTAAATGGTTTGGGGGTAGCTCAGAGTGTTCAGAGCACCAGAAGACCAGGAGGCTGTGCAGCCAGGATCAATGTCCAAAGTCACCCAGCAGAACTGATCCAGAAGGATGCTGTGGAAGCCACCGCTGCTCACACACACATAGGGCAGGGCTATAGAACGCGGCACCTGGAGCCAGGAGCTCACTATGGCTTCGAAATCTCTTATCACTGCTGCTCCCTGCAGCATGGTTTCATTCTCTCCAAGCCCCTGACTAGCTTTTCTCTTGGTCAGGGATCGTGACCACAAAGAGCTCTACACCCACCCATCTCTTTCAAGCTCTACCATCTTCTTTTGGTTCCCAATGAAGAAGGCATTCCAGGAAAAGGATTGGCTGAGCTTTGGATCATTGTCCATTCTTGGACCACTCATGATAGGCCTTGGTGGTGGGGTACCATTACTTGGCCAGCTTGACTCCCATGCCCACCCTTGGGAAGAAAACCCTGATTGGCAGCTCTCAGTGAGAGTGAATGGTTGGAATGGTGTGAGGAGGAGGGTGGATTTCTCAGAGGCAGGGACAGGGGATGAGAAGGACTAGTCTAGGTAATGCTTTCACCTTCCAGCACTACTGGGAGATTTGGGTTCTGACTCCTTGGCTCTTTCTTTCCTCACTGTGCTATTGCACTAGACCAGGCCTTCATAACTCCATGCTACGATTATCTCTTTTTCTCCACCAGGCTGTCTGATCACATCTTTCCCGGCATAGAAACTTTCATTGCTTTCAGACTAGAGTCCAACTTCATACTATAATACTTAAAGGTTCAATTATTCTTTTAAAAAACTTTTTTGTAAAGGTAGATTTCAAATGTAAATATGATCATGTATTATGAACACTTACGTACCCATAATCCAACTTGAACAGATTTTAATATTTTGCCTTCTTCAGATTTTTTAAAAAAAGGAGTAAAAAGTTACAAACAGATTTAAACTACTCCAGGAACCTGTTTTTTTTTTTAAATTCTTTTTATTGAAGTATAGTTGATTTACAGTGTTGTGTTTAATTTCTGCTGTACAGCAAAGTAACAACTATATATATATATTTTCTTTTTCATATTCTTTTCCATTATGATTTTTTTTTACATCTTTATTGGAGTATAATTGCTTTACAATGGTGTGTTAGTTTCTGCTTTATAACAGAGTGAATCAGTTATACATATACATATATCCCCATATCCCCTCCCTCTTGTGTCTCTCTCCCACCCTCCCTAACACACCCCTCTAGGTGGTCACAAAGCACCGAGCTGATCTCCCTGTGCTATGCGGCTGCTTCCCACTAGCTATCTATTTTACATTTGGTAGTGTATATATGTCCATATCACTCTCTCACTTTGTCACAGCTTACCTTTCCCCCTCCCCATATAGAGAAGGAACCTCTTCTTAATCTTCTTTCCCCTTTCTCTTCTCTGAAGTTTACCACCATCTTAGAGTGACTATCATTTTCAAGCACGACTTTATGAATTTTCTACATGTTCGAGTCCCTGTAAAGTGTCTGGCATTACCTTGTATGTTTTGGAACTGTATAGAAATATTCGTAGCGTGCATATTCTTTTGCAGTTTGCTTTTGTCACTGAATGTATTTTTGAGATTTATTCACATTGGTACATGTAGTTCTAGTACATTCGTTTTAACTGTGGTATATACTGTTTTATTTCTCTATCTCCTATTGACAGATTTTACTTTTTGCTTTGTTTTTTTTGCCACTATGAGCCCTACTGCAGTGAGCATTCTTGTGTAAACCCTGGGGGGTGTACCTAGGAGTGGAATCACACTAAGGGAGAAGGACAGGGAAAAACAAAGTCATAGCCCAGCAACTTCCCCACTGTCCAGCGCTAGCAGGTGATTAAGCCCAGGAAATCCCTGGCAAGGCTGTTCAAATAGGATTTAGCAGCTTGTGAAATGGGACTTTACTTCTTTAACTAATCCCTTGCCGGGGAGAAGTCTGGGGTCTGATGTCAGTTTGCTCTGGACTGGGAGAGGGGCGGGCAAGCCTAGACAATTGAAAATATTTGCTGATTATAGGACTGGGCCTTTTGAACAACAGGAGATTGGCAAAGTGTATCTTTGCTCCCCCTTCTTTCCTGGGAGTCAAACCCCAAGTGGCATTTACCTTGCTTGGGATAAATGCAGTGGTGAGGAAAAGCATAGAATTTGGAGACAGAGCACACCAAGTTTGCGTCCTTCGTTCTGCCACTTATCAGCTGTGTGACTGTGTTCATGACTCATATTCTCTGAACCTCAAATTCCCTGTCTGTAGAATGAAGCTCAGTGATGTCCTCTGCTTTCAGACTCAGAATAACCACCATCCTGAATTGTCGGGGTTGCACTGTAGCCAGAAACTTTGGGCCCACGATTCCTTGAGTCAGATCTCGTTGGCAATAGACCCTTGTGTGGCCTCTGAATCCAATATCCCCTCTTCACCCAGGACTCACCCCATCTGCCGGAACCTGAGTCTTTCCTTGGGAATCTATGCATGATTGGATACCCATCTAGTATTTTCCAGGCCTTTCCTTGGTGAGATTGGGCCCCAATTCTTACAGAGCCCTTTCCTCTGGTCCCCACCTTTGGACTTGGGGCTGTTAGGAACCCATATCTCATCCTCACCATCATGACCCAAATATTGGCAGCTACACATGTGAAGCCCTTGCTCTAAAGCTGGCAGTGAACCAAGCCCTGTATTTGTGTTTCCACGGAGGTTGTATAGGAAAGCGTTGAGAGAACACATTTGGAGCCAGATAGAGTCAGGTTCAGAGTCCCAGTTTCCTCAACTTTAGAAAGGTGAAAATAACAACATGTCTCTCCTGGGATTATTATAAAGAGTATAAATATCAGAGTAAAGTTTTTAGCATAGTGCCCAAGTCATAGTCAGCACTCAATAAGTTATAAGTAAACGTGCTGTAAGGTGTTGAATGCTCAAGGTAGAAGCAAGAGAGCAAAAGTGATCAGGAACATGGGCTCTGCCATCAGATGGCCTGAGTTTAAGTTCTGGATCCTCCACTCTTGTGTTGTAACCTTGGGCTAGGTATCAAGTTTTCTAACCTCTCTGTGCTTAGTTTACCCATCCAAAGAGCACGATAATATTGAACCCATATGCCTATTATTGTGAGAGATAAAAGATGTAATCTCTATAAAGCCGTGAGAACAGTCCTGGCACACGGAAGCACTCAATAAATGTAGTTGTTACATTATGTCAGTTATTATTACTTTTAATATATATGTATATCTATAAATACATAGGTATATATGTTATGGACTCAGGTTATCAAAACATAACTTTATTTTCCCAAAACTGGATCTACTTTCCTTCTTGAGCTCCATTCCATCGGAAGGCAGATTATATATTCTTTTTACTTCCAGCAGAACTCAGTCATTTTAGTTATTTGGATCTCATGGGGGTAAACTCAGGAAACCTCAGGATTCTCCCCCTCTCCTTCCTTTCCCTTGGAGTTGAGGCTGAGAGGTGGCTCAGAGAGGGACACTTGTCCTGACCTGGGCTTTGGTCCCCAGCACCAGTGTTGCTTGGCTGGTGGCACTGCACTGGGCCATCACTTGGTCCTCTCTGTCCTTGACCCTATGGGGCCCTCTTGTTTCTCTACTCGCAGAATGGCATAGGGTTTGATAGGATGGGTTGCCATACTCCCAGAACCCCGGAAGAAATTGGAAAGTGGGATGAGGATGGCCATGATGGGGCACAGGGCCTATTATTAGTGTCTGAGATTTCTCATTTTTCCTTCAACTGTTCTCTTCCCCCTAAGGGTGGAAAATTCTATAAGCATAGTGGTAGAGTGGAAGAATGGGTGTGCGTGCGTGCGTGTGTGCGTGTGTGTGTGTGTGTGTTGACTTTCTTCCTAGCCTTTCCTGTATTATACTTGCAACAAAGTCCAAAGTGAGAAATTTTGCTCTCTTTGTCCTTGAGTTCTTTTGTGAAACTTCTCATTCTTGGGATAGTCTTGACCTAATTGTTCCGACCCACTCAGTGGGTAAGGGAGGATCTTGGACTTAGAAGGTTGAAGGGGAAAAATCACATCATTTAGTATTTCACACACCATCCCACCATGAAGACAGTTTCACAACAAGCTGGTTAGCTAAGTACTGTTACTGTTTATCCCATTTTCCAGATGAGGAAATAAACTCAGAGAAGCTAAGTAACTTGCTTAAAGTCATGCAGGTAGAAAGAAGTGGACTTAAAGCCAGGCGTGGGCTCCAACTCATGTCACAGTCTTTCTACTTTGCAGTGGGTCATCTGGAAGAGGAGCATCGCTTCTCCCTGACTGTGGGCACTGCCACCCTCCCGAGCCTTCCTTGGCCATGACCTGCTAGGTGGCCCACATCACTCCCCATCAGGGACTGGCTGAGCCATCCCTGAAATTGTGTGATGTGCTGGTCACTGAACATTGGACTGTCCAACTGCCTTGTTGCAGAATAACCTCAATAACGATGTGACTTTTCTCTTCTCTTGTCTCATTCACTCTCAGATTTGCCCATTTCCTGCATATTCAAGATACTGTCATGTCAAGCACATGGAAGCATTTGAATTTTGTAAATCACTGTTAATCATGAATGAATGTGTATCAAAGGGCCTTCATCCTCTGGGGTCTGTGGTACAATGGGGGTCCTTAGCTCCTGCACCCCAGCTGTCAGATTCATGGTCAGGGACCTCTCCAGTGATCTTGGCCACACTTGCTGCCCCTTCTGTGTGACCCAGAACAGAGCTCAGAGTCAGGGTGTATTGATTTCATAGGAAGCCAGGCTTGCATTTTATTTTCCTTTCACTCCAGGTTTGTTGGCTTCTGCCTGCAAGATGGCTGAAGGCCATCATTTTCGTGTGGAGGATTAATTAGAATAGATTCCTTTGACTCAGGCTGCCAGTAAGACCTGTGTTCCTCAGCTATTGATTTAGGAAGCTGAGCAGGAAATGATGGGTCCCCTAACAGGCCCCAAGGAAGCTGTGATGACGGGCATTTTGATGCCCAGGGGGTTCATTGTGGCAAACAGAAAAGAGTAAGAATGTGGGAGGAGATTTGGGGGGTAGGGTGGGGAAGGGAGATGGTACAAGGGTTACTGTGATGCGGTGAATGAGGGGAGAATCTCATTTCCTATGAACAATGTGGCTGAGAAATTGAAAGGGACATTTGTGAACTTTGGAGGCCGAGATGATTGTGAGCAAATTAATAGCTAGATATCAGAGATGTTGTTCTTATGCAGATAATTGAGTTCTGAAGAGAGAGGTCACTGGTCCTTCAACTTCCCTGTCGTCTCAGAGTCCAAATCATGGTAAAGTTCTAGCTCTTTCCCCCCAGATGACCTCTCAATTTAATTCAGTTCAACAAACATTTATCAGCACCTGCTGTGATGGTGGGAGGGCTAGGCCACGAAGGGTATACAGGAGCAGAAGGCATGCCTCATTCTCTTAAGGGGCTTATCATGCACGAGCAGACATTAAAAAAAAATAGAATTTATTTTTTAGAGGAGTTAGGTTCACAGCAAAATTGAGGGGAGGTACAGAGAGTTCCCATATCCCTCCTTCCCCACACGTGCACGGCCTCCCTCACTATCGCCATCATCCACCAGAGGGGTACGTTTGTTACAACTGATGAACCTGCACGGACACGTCAGCATCACCCAAAGTCCATAGTTTACAATGGGGTTCACGCTTGGTGTTGTACAGTCTGCAGTTTGGGACAAATGTGTAATGCCATATATCCACCATTATAAATATCACGAAGAGTAGCTTCACGGCCCTAAAAATCCTCTGTGCTCTGCCTGTTCATCCCTCCCCACTAACCCCTGCCAACCACTGATCTTTTTACTGTCTCCATAGTTTTACCTTTTCCACAGTGTCACGTAGTCGAACTCATACGGTACGTAGCCTTTTGATATTGGCTTCTTTTACTTAGGTTCCTCCATGTATTTTCACGTCTTGGTAGCTCATTTCTTTTTAGCATTGAATAATATTCCACTGTCTGGCCGTTCCACAGTTTATTTATTCATCACCTACTGAGGGACATCTTGGTTGCTTCCAACTTTTGGCAATTATAAATAAAGCTGCTATAAACATGGGTGTGAAGATTTTTGTGTGGACATCACTTTTCAACTCCTTTGGGTCAATACCAAGGAGTGGAATTGCTTGATCGTATGGTAAGAGCAGGTTGACTTTTGCCGGAGACCATGGGGCAGACATTGTCAAACATATTTAGGATACAGAATACAATACTAGTGGGTGATGGGGGTAGCATAGAGATTGAGACCAAGAGGGGAGGGGGAGAAATTTCCATGATGGGTGGCATCTGAGTACAGCCTTAAATAGGCAAAGGGTTCCAGCAGAGAAGTCATCATGAGAAGTGTGTACATGGAACTTTCTTGGGTTCTTTTTCTGGAGTACTACTGTGACTGGAGCTCATATATAAGTAGTAAAGATAAGGCTGAAAACGTGGTTTGTGGCCAAATCATGGAGGGACTGAAGAGCAGGTTGGGATTTGTCTTTGTAAGTAGCTAGGAGCTATTGGAAGTCTTTGAGGAGGAGGGGGCCATGATCAGAAGTGATCCAGGAGGCATAGCCCTGCATCCCATGCGGACAGAATTGGAGCAGCAAGAGGAGGGGAAGAAAAGATGCCGGTAAGGAGGTTATCCTAATAGTCAGGAGAGAAAAGGATAGGTGTGATAGGGGAGGCAGGACAGCGAGGAGACCATTCAACCTCATCAGCAAAAGGGGAATCTATTATTATTGTCTCTAGGGTTTGAGGACTGGTAGGCATAGGAAATTGAAGGAAAGGGTGCATCAGAGATGTCTGCTAGTTTTGCACCCTGAGCATCATCTTTCTTTCTTAATTCCCTTCTCTCTCTGGCCCTTTATTTCCCTAGGGAGTTGGTGGCTGTGAGTAGAATGTATCTGAGACCTCAGGGTGCATGGCTGAGTAGCCAATTTGCAGGCAGGGGATTAACCAAGTGCTACTTTGCTGCCTAGGTAACTAGGCTAGGAGCTGCAGGAGAGCCAGGCAGTGTGGGGACAGGAAGAGGACATGTGGGCAGAGTACCATGAGGCTCTGCCTCTGATTGCTAGGTGACCGTGGACAAGTCATCCTCCTCCTTTACCTTCTGTCTCCAATGTGTCATTTAGGGATAACTTCCTGGCCTCAGGAGACTTCTGTAAGGATAAAAACAGGTCTTGTTCATTTTTTTTTAGCATATAAAATGCTAAAAATGCTTAAATTGCAAAGGGTCATTACAACCCTTTTGGGAGGCAGCGTGATGTAGCCAGACAGCCTGGGTTTGAGTCTTGGATCTATTACCAGCTTTGTGATGATGGAGAGTCCAACTTCTCCATTCCTCATTCTTCTTCGTAGTGACATGGGCCTAATAACTGTCACGTCTGATAGGTCTGTTGTAAGGTGGACTGAAATAATTCACAGTGTAGGTGCTGGTGGAATGTTTGCAATGGTGATGATGATGCCATCACAGATGCCACTGCACTGCCAATGCCGGGCTCTCCGAATACGCCTAGCATATCTTTTGGCACCAGATAAGCCCAGCAAACCTGTGCTACTCCCTCCCTGTTCTCCTCTTAGCTCCTGCTCAAATTCATGTTCGAGCTTGGAGGCTCACTGCATCACGGAATGTCACAGCAGTTCAGCAAGGAAGGACTTCTGGGGACATCTAATCCAATATTTCAACTGTTCCTTGAACTACTGACCAGAAGTAACCTTACCTCCTGATTGCAGGGAATGCTGTAGACAGCCCAGACTCTCTAGACAGCCCAGTTCATGTGTAGCTACCTTTGATGATTTGGAGTCTAGGTCTATTTATTAATATCTTCTTTGTGTGTGTGTGTGTGTGTGTGTGTGTGTGTGTGCGCGCGCGTGCGTGCGTGCATGCACGCGCACACGCTAGACGCACCGAAAATAACTTCCAGGGCTATTTCATTGGTATTTTCACTAATATAGGAAGTGAGTCCTTAATGAAACATAGACTGTTGACAGGAGAATAGTGATAGAAAAAGAAATAGTAAGACAAATATTCAAGATATGGAAATGTAGATGAAGAAGGAAAATCAATTGTGAACAGCTACATCCATAATGAAGTACTTTTTTTTTTTTTTCTCTCCTTAGCTGAGGGATCTTCCAAATTCAGTCGGAGAAAAAGAGCTTCATGCAGCAGGAAGGATTTGGATTAGACAGTCAAGGACTTTTTCCCTGGGAAGTGGTCAGAAGAAGGTGAGGCTTCTCTTGATGGCTCCCGTGTTCTCTTATGTGGGCCAGGCTCTCTCTGATCTGGAGACAGAGGTGAATGAAAGAAACCTGGGAGGTGCTTTCATCCCAGGAATTTGCCAACTGCCAGAAGGGGAGGAAGGAAGGAGGTGAGGAAGAGTCTATTAAAATCCACTCTGTTATGGAGAGGTTCAATAGAGAGGCTGGCCTCTGGTCTCAGAATGACTCATGCCCTACCGGACGTCCTGACAGCTAGAGGGGCTTAGCTGGCTTGGGCTTCCCTGCTCGCATTGGCTCAGGAGGCTCTCAGAGGGGGCCTCTGGACAGCTTCCAGGTGGACCTGGTTAGCACCAATATCCCCTACTATGGGCTGTGAGAGCGCTTTGGTAATAGAAATAATAGCAATACGTAAAAATCTTGGCTATCTAAAATGACTCAGGAAATGAAGCATTTTGGGTAGTGGAATTTTCCTTAAAGCTGAGGATTTTTCTATATAAGTAGAGACTCTTATTTGTGTGTGTGTGTTTTTTTCTTTAATCGATTGAGTCAATATACCATTTCTGGTTTACTTGGAGACAACAAGTGAATGATAGTTGTTCCATGCCATTAATATAGTCATTCCCTAGGGGGTTAATGAACTACACTGTTTGCCCCAAAGCTAAATGCGGCCGCCTTTGTGCTGACCGAGCTCTTCTGTCTGCTTTTTCGTTTTTCTGACCCTCCTTGCTTCAAGATATCTTCGCCTCTCATTTCTTGTCAATATCAGTGCATCTGATTCTAGTGGTCTCATTTTTTCCTTTGCATTTGTCTCTTCTTTCCACTTGTAGATCATAAGCTACTGTTGATCTTACCTAACTTTGCCCAGTAACTAGTATCCGACCAAAGTAGAGGCTCAATATTTATATCAATTTATTTGTTCAATAAACAGGTGTGAAGCATTTACTCTGTAGTAGGCAACATGGTAGGTGCTGAGGATCCGATGATGAAAATCTCAGATGAACTGGCTGGCTTACTGTCCTGATTTGGGAATTCACTTCTAAAGGAGGCTTTGGCTCGGCGCTTCCTCCAAGTCCACTCTTCTCTCACCATCCTCCAGCCTCGTGGCTCTCACACTGCATGTGCCTCAGAATCACCTGGAGGGCTTGTTAAACCACACATGGCTGGGCTGCACTCCCGGAGCTTCTGACTCTTGCGTGAGACCCAAGAATGTTCCCTTCTCAGAAGTTCCCACGGGATGCTGATGTTGCTGGTCTGGGGGCGTCACACCTGAAGCCACATGACCTTCACTCTGCCCCTCGAATGCTCAGTCTTGCTTCCACCCCCAGGCGCTTGCCTTTGCTGTGCCCTCCGTCTGGTCTTGGCCCTGGCGGCCTCCTTTCATGCCCTCCTCAGAGAGGCCTTGCTGCAACACCCAAGTGAATGTTGTTTTCCCCTTCCCAGGCCCTCAGTGTCACATTCCTCGGTTTCATTTCCTCCTTAGACTTCTGTCACTCTCTGAAATTACCTTTGTATGGGTGTCTCAAGGGTGACTGTGACTGATAAGAGATACTAACACACCTGGGCAAAGAACACACGTTTCTTTAATATAATTAAAAGACGTAAGAGTTTCAGTGCGTGAAGACAGCTACACAAAGCTGGGGAGGGAGCAGTGGTTTTTTGTTAGAAGTCACAGCCCTTCAAGTCCCTGTGGCTGGTGTGTCAGCTGGTTGAGGTGAGGATCCCCTCTGTCCTCAGGGAGCTCCGACTCATCCGTTCTTAGGTTCCTGTCACTCTCCAGACTCCTGTTTACTGATCTGCGGACTCAGTGTTTCCTGCAAGCTCACTTTCCCAGGTGAAACATCTTCTAGGCAGGATGGAATTTCAGATTTGCCTGCATCTATTCCTGCGATCTTATATTTTTGTTTTTTTTTTCTGTCTTATCTATCTTATTTATCTGTCTCTCTCCTCACTAGTGTATAAGTACCATGGGGTGAGGGGCATTGGCTTTCTTCTTTACCAGTGTTTTCTCAGCACCCAGAGTAGAGCCTGGCAGGGAAGCGACATTTACTACCTATAAGGTCCCTCCTCCTTTCCTTCACCTAATAGGGACCTAAGTATGTGCCTCTTGAATGTAATTTAATTCTTTCAGGGATCCGAACAGACACACTCCCAAAGACAGCCTCTTCTGTTACCCGGCAGCTCATTTCAGAGAGCGCCACAGAAGGAGAAAGGCAAATATGAGTGAGAGGACACCGTCCTCCCTCTGTATCTTAATGTAGCAAGAGCTCTCAGGCAAGAGCCTTCTGTTCACGTTCAGCTCTTTTTCTTCCTCTCATTTCCCCTGTTCTCATGTGTCGCTCTGACTTCGGAGCTATAATAACAAACCCATTACTGAAATAAGGCGCCAGAAGGGGAAAATGAGACTAAGTTACTGAGGAAGAAAGAGACACGGCACCAGCCCCGAGCCTAGCCGTAGAGCCTGCGGGCTGTTGAATAAGGGATGTGTGTTTAATTGCAGCTTTTCCCCCTTGGTATGGTCGAGATGCATCTGTTCTTTCCCTCTCTGTGTTCTCTGTTAGGTTCACAAATTATTTTGCCATAAGATGTTAATGGTGTCTGCAAAGATGAAGTGTAATTTTGGAGTTGCTGTTCTTGTGCGTTTCTCCCTCTGCCCTAGTAGCTCCTTATTTTAAAGGTTTCTCTAGCCGGATGAGAAGCTTTTTGAAGACAGGGACCACATCTTGCTGTGGGTTAGCTGATGATTCTTTGCTCCTCCCAGAAGCATGTACAGGGTTGGCACATCATACAGATCTGCAAATTCCCGTGGAAGCATGTTGCCCATTTCTTCTCCTACCCCCTTTTCTTTTCTCTTTGTTGCTTGACTCAGCTGAGGGAGGTGATGAGTGAATGCTGGCTTCCCTTCCTTGCTTTTCCCGAGGAGGGCTGATGGGTAAGTGGTGATTCATTCATTTACTCAAATATATTTACTGGAAATCCTGCTAGGCATCAGGCTGTGTGCCAGGCATGGGGAAGATAATGGTGATCAAGACAGACTCAGTGCTCACTCTCTTGGTGCTTACATTCTAATAGGGGAAGCAGACAAAAACAGGTTGACTAATAAGTAGTTATAAACTTGGTAAAAGCTGTGAATGAAAACCAAGGTGAAAAAGATAATGGATAGTGAGAGAGCTGACCTCCTTTCCATGAGGTGGTTAGGAAAGGACTCTCTGAGAGTTAGTTAATCTGGAACCTAAAAATGGAGAACCAGCAAGCTGTGTTGAAGAATGAGGGGATAAGCACATGCAAGTGTCCTGAGGTAAGCAATGTCCTGTTGGAGGAACTAAAAGGAGCCCCCTGTGGGAGAGGTAGAAAATGGCATGAATCTAAGTTAGAGGGGTAGGCAGGGGCTAGATCATGGGTTGTATGTTCATTTTGCTTAAACCCAGTATTCTGCTCTACCTCCTGTCATTTAGATCCTGAAGAAGCCATAGATTAATTCTTAAACTTGAGTGTGTAACAGACTCTCCCAGGGAGCTTATAAAACTGAAACACTTGCTTAGAGCTTCTGTTATAATATGCAGACTAATTAGGGCTCATTCTGTTACAAGTAATAGAAAGCTAACTCAAACCAACTTAAGTAGAAACTAAACAACTGTTAATGGCTTTCCTACTTGGGAAATCAAAGGGGTGTGTTGGCTTCAGGCATGGCTGGATCTAGCAGTTAAACTATGTCAGTAAAGCTCCCTCTCTCTTTTTTAAAGTTCTTCTTATGTATATATTGGCTTCATCCTTAGGGAGGCTTTCTCCACATGGTGGTAAAAATAGGCCTAGGAACTCTAGGTTTGTATCATTGATACAAGATATCGATCATAAACATTGACCCCAGAGGAAAGAGTCCCAGAGCTTCTCTTTCAGTTTCATGTCAACTCCTAAATGGACTCTGATTAGCCTTGCTTGGGTCACATGCTCACAAGAGGTGTCCAAAGAGAAGGGGTACACAAGTTGGACATCTGAGTAGTAGAGAAAGCAAGATCACTTGAGTGATTAGCATCACCAGAATCACTTGGGGGGTGGGGAAGGAAGGCGTCCATGAAGAAGAAATACAGAAGTCAAGAAGACCGAATGCAGCAGGTATCCGCCACAGAAGATCTGGGCAGGGCAGGATTCTGATTTCCTAACACTAACGCCAGTTGGTGTTTTGAAACAGACATTGTAAAACATTGCCAGAGATTGCTTTGCAGATTGAGAACCTGAGGCTATAGAGAATGGGGGTGTCACAACAATGACAGATATGGACACGATGAAAATTGCCAGAAGTCTTACAAGAGTATCATAGTCATTGTCCTGGTCTCTAGGTCTCCTTTCTTAAATCCTAGTAATGTAATTCATGTTAGAGTTATTTTACCCTTAGCTATAGGAAACAGAAACCAACTTGCTTGTTTTTATAAAGGGGGGAGGATTCATTTGAAGGATATGATTTGTCAAATTTCTTAGAAAATTCTCCTGAAATTTAAATTAGAATTACACAGAGTTAATAGATAAATAAGGGGAAAATTAACATCATTACAAATGTGAAGTAATTGCATCCATGAACATAACCCTCTCTTTCTTCAATTCTTCTTTTATGCCATTAAATATATTTTGAAATAATAGTGGTATACATTCTTCCTTTATTGCTCTTAACTATTTTATCATTTTTGTTCCTGTTGTAAATAAATTTCTGTTTTCTATTGGTTATTGCTGGTGTAGACACATGCTATTGCATTTTATAAATTTATCTTAAATCTGGCAATTTTACCAAATTCTATTATTAGTTCTTTTAGTTTGTTTCTTGATTATGTCAGTTTTTAAAATACAGATGATTATATCATCTGCTAATAATGACAGTTTTGTCTCTTTCCTTCTCATATTATGCTTTTATCTCTCTTTTTTAATATACATTTATTTATTTATTTTATTTTTGGCTGCTTTTGGTTCTTCGTTGCTGTGTGTGGCTTTCTCTAGCTGCAGCGAGCGGGGGCTACTCTTCATTGCGGTGTGTGGGCTTCTCATTGCGGTGGCTTCTCTTGTTGCGGAGCCCGGGCTCTAGGCACGCGGGCTTCAATAGTTGTGGCACGTCGACTCAGTAGTTGTGGCTCACGGGCTCTAGAGTGCAGGCTCGGTAGTTGTGGCACACGGGCTTAGTTGCCCAGCAGCATGTGGGGTCTTCCCAGACCAGGGCTCGAACCTTTGTCCCTTGCGTTGGCAGGCAGATTGTTAACCACTGTGCCACCAGGGAGACCCCTATCTTTCTTGTCTTATTGAATTGGGCAAGGTTTCCAGTATTATTTTGAATGGTACTGGTGATAGTTGAAACCTTAGCTTATTCTTGATTTAAAGAAGATTTGAAGATTTTAGAAGAATATATCTAAAGGGTTTTCATTAAATTGAATATTTGATGTAGGTCTATGGAATATAGCTTTTATCAGCTTAAGGAAAGTTCTTTCAACTCCTAGTTTTCTGAGAGTTTTTCGTAATTAAATAAGTATTGAAATTTGTAAAATGCCTTTTCTATAACTATTGAGATAAGAATGTGACTTTTTCTCCTTTTGTGCATGATTGTAGAAAATGATATGGATGATTTTTTTCTCATGTTTAACCATACTTGCTTTTCTTGAATAAATCCTAGTTGGTCATGAGAGACTTTTTCCAAAAAATTAAAAGCTAACATTTTACTCACAATTTTCATATATATGATTAAATGAATAGTCATATAATTTTTCTTATAATTTTCTTTCCTAGCTTTTGGTAAAGTTTTCTAAGCCTCATAAAAATAGATTGAAAATCTCTTTCTCTCTCTCTCTCTTTCTTTTTAAAAAACAACTTGTATAAAAGAGGGATTGTTATCTCTTCCTCGAAAGTTTGTTAGAAGTCTTTTATCAAATCATCTAATCCTGGTGCTTTTTTTTGGAGAGAAGGAAGGACTTTTATTATCTTCTTAATTTCTTTAATGACTAATTAGATCACTTAAGTTTTATACTTATTTTTGCACCAATTTTATTAATTATATATAGCTTAAGAAATTTACATATTTCATTTAGATTTTCTTGTTTTATTCACATATGGTTTATAATTTAAAAAGAAAATAATTATATTTAATATCAATCTGTGGTTTTAAAACTTTGCATGGTATCTTTTAAACTTTTAAATCAGTCATTCCAGAGTTTGCCCACATTATTACTATTTTTCAAGCCCCATTTTTGATTTTTTTCACTTTTGTTATTTTTTAATTCATTTGTTTCTATATTTTTCTTTTTTTACATTAAAATTGTTTTTAATTGGGGTATAGTTGCTTCACAATTTTGTGTTAGTTTCTGCTGTACTACGAAGTGAATCAGCTGTATGTATACATATATCACCTCCCTCCCATCCCCCCCATCCCACCCATCTAGGTCACCCCAGAGCTCCCTGCGCTATACAGCAGGTTCCCACTGGCTATCTGTTTTACACAGGGTAGTGTATATATGTCAATCCCAATCTCTCAATTCATCACACCCCCTCTGCCCTCCCCCGTGTCTGCACGTCCATTCTCTACATCTGCATCTCTATTCCTGCCCTGCAAATAGGTTCATCTGTACCATTTTTCTAGATTCCACATATATGCGTTAATATATGATACTTGTTTTTCTCTTTCTGACTTACTTCACTCTGACAGATTCTAGGTCCATCCACATCTCTACAAGTGACCCAATTTCATTCCTTTTTATGGCTGAGTAATATTCCATGGTATATATGTACTACATCTTCTTTATCCATTCATCTGTCAATGAACATTTAGGTTGTTCTATGTCCAGGCTATTGTAAATAGTGCTACAATGAACACTGGGGTGCATGTGTCTTTTTGAATTATGGTTTTCTCAGGGTATATGCCCAGCAGCAGGATTGCTGGGTCATATGGTAGTTCTGTTTTTAGTTTTTTAAGGAATCTCCACACTCTTCTCCATTTTTCTTTAATTCACTGTATCTTTTGGTGTATCTTATACTCTTTTATTTTGTTGAGTTGAACACTTAGCTTGCTCCTTCAATTTTTTTATTGTTTCTGTTAATTATATTTAAAACTAGAATTTTTCTTTTAGTACTGCTTTGCCATTTTCTACAAGTTTCGATATGCATTGATTTCCTTGGTTTTCTTTTTGTTTTTTTTGGTTGTTTTTTTTTTTTTTTTTGCGGTACGCGGGCCTCTCACTGTTGTGGCCTCTCCCGTTGCGGAGCACAGGCACCGGACGCGCAGGCTCAGCGGCCATGGCTCACTGGCCTAGCCACTCCACGTCATGTGGGATCTTCCTGGACCGGGGCATGAACCCGTGTCCCCTGCATCGGCAGACGGACTCTCAACCTCTGCGCCACCAGGGAAGCCCGATTTCCTTGTTTTTTGAGTAGAAGTGTTTTATAATTTCATTCTTGGACTTCTCTTTAACCCACGGATTATTCAGCAGCAATATTTTTGTTTTAGTTTGTAGATATATTGAATTTTTAAGCTGTCATTAAAATTGTTAATTTTATTCTGCTGTGGTCAGAGAACAGATTCCACATGATGTTGATTCTTTGGGATATTTGGAACCTTCCTTTGTGTCCCTTATTTTTATAAAAGTTACAGTAAGTGCTAGAAAGCGTTCATGTTCCTCATTTGATGGGTGCCAAGTTTCATATATTTTACTAGGTCTAGGTTATTCACTGCATCAAGAATATCTTCTATATATTTGTTTATTTTCCGTTTACTTGATCTGTCAGTTTTGTGAGGGGTGTGTAAAATCTCTCATATTTCTCTATATAGTTCTGCATGATCCAACAGTGAAATATAAAGTCCACTTTTTGAACATTTTTCTTTAAACCACTAGAGCCCTTTGTCGCATGAACTCCTGTACAGAAGCCCAGTTTAAAGAGGCATAAAAGCAGAGGCACCCGGGTTGGAGGAGTGACATTGTGGGGGACTATAGTCAGTCCTTATCATCTTCCTCATTCTGTAGGGGTTCCCCCCCAAACTCTGCAAAGCTCCAGCACCACAGGGAACTGGCTTTTAAAGCCACTGGGGAGGAGAAGGGAGAACAGACTTGAACTCAACCCCTCTTCTGTTTTTAATTACTTTCATCATCTTAAACAAATTATTTTTCCTCTCCTTAAAAATGAGACAGTTGTGACAGGTGTTTTCTGAAGTTAAGATATAAAGTTCTCTCATTCTA
The DNA here is from genome assembly GCF_059928025.1 of Delphinapterus leucas. NCBI lineage: Eukaryota > Metazoa > Chordata > Mammalia > Artiodactyla > Monodontidae > Delphinapterus > Delphinapterus leucas. Next base: position 129,368,342 of record NC_143131.1, read on the forward strand.
AATAGTTAATGATCATCTACTGAGTGCCCAGCACTATAATCATATTTGCTTATGTGTTAGCACCAATAATCTCTACACTTTGTCAAGGCGCTTTTCTTCCATTATCTCATTGAATCCTCACATCAGCCGTATGGGGGTACACTGGAGATGCAACAGGGAATAAGATGGGTGGTCCCTGTCTCCAATCCATTTGGAATGCCTCTCAGAAGAGAGAGGAAAAACTTGGCAGTTAAGACTATGGGGTTTGGAATCAGGGCTCAAATTCCATCCCTGCTACTTATTAGCTGTGTGTCCTTGGGCAAACTACTTAACCACTCTGAGGTTGGGATTCATTTTCCTCATCTGCAAGATGGTGATAATAATGGTGTCTAGCCCTGTGCTGGACACAGGGTGGATGGTCAATAAGTATTAAGGAGTAATCCCTTAAGATGTAGAGATTCTAGGGACTTCCCTGGCGGACCAGTTGTTAGGGCTCTGTGCCTCCACTGCTGGGGGCACGGGTTTGATCCCTGGTCGGGGAACTAAGATCCCATGTGCCGCGTGGTGTGGCTTAAAAAAAGAAAAAAAAAGAAGAAGTAGAGATTCTAGCTTGGGAGAAAGAAACAACAGATGGGAAACACACTGTGGAAGATTGCTGTGCTGTAGCATCAGGAGAAATGGGAGCTGGGGCTACCCGATGTCTAGGCTAGACGTGTAAGTCTCAGATACATTTCCCCGGCACCTCTGGCCTTTGTGTGTATGAACTGCCCTCAGCTCTGAGGCCTGAGTTTCAATGGGCGAGAGGATGGCACAGAAACTCCAGAGGCTCAGGCTTCTGGTATGTCTGTGGGTCTGCTCACGGCACACCCTGCCCAGGTTCATTACGCAATAATGAGGAGACTCCGGTAATGAGCTGACCTTGTTAGAATTAATGGGTAGTGGGGTAATGGGTCTGTGTGACTCATTAGATATAGAAAAGGGATCCAGCTTTCCTGCATTTAATTTAATTGAAACTCTAAAATATTTATTACTTTGGGCACATATTAGTAACTTGCGTTTTTAAATATCAAAGTGATAATTTCAGCTGTTTCCAAAAGGGAAAATGGAGCCGGAGGGGGCAAAGCAAGAAAAAAGGGTCTCAAGGGAGGAAGTTCTTGCCCAGAGAACGGGAAATGGGAGGCTTGGGGTCTGTTTTTTTTTTTTTTTTTGCGGTATGCGGGTGTCTCACTGTTGTGGCCTCTCCCGTTGCGGAGCACAGGCTCCGGACGCGCAGGCCCAGCGGCCATGGCTCACGGGCCCAGCCACTCCGTGGCATGTGGGATCTTCCCGGACCGGGGCACGAACCCGTGTCCCTTGCATCGGCAGGCGGACTCTCAACCACTGCGCCACCAGAGAAGCCCCTTGGGGTCTGTTTTGATTGAGTTTTGGTGAGTGACTTGGACAAGTCCCTTTACCTCATAAGGCCACAATTTACTCATGGTGAGACAGAGGCTCTTGGAAAGGCCACCATCATTACCACTGCCTCTCCAGTTCATAGGTGCTGAGAATATGTTAGGTATAGCTAGCCCATGGCTTTATTTATGTATAGTGTAGGTACTCTGCTGACTGCCAATTTACTGAGGAAGAAATAGAGGTTGAGAGAGGTTACATCACCTGCCCGGCCACCAGAGGGTGTAGAGTGCAGGTAGGATTTGAAGGCTGGTTGGTCTTACTCCACAACTCTTGCACCTTCCCCCATGCCATGTACCACCATCCCCTCCAAGGCCTCTTCCTGCTTTAATGTTCCATGAGTTCTGTGGGAAGAGGGCTATTCTGGGCCCCCTGTTTTAAGAAACTGTCATCTGTTTATTCCCTGAAAGTTTATATACCTTGGAATTTATTGAACCCCATTAAGGAGTTGGGATTTAGGTGTAGGAAGAAGGTATTAGCTAACATTTTGTGAGAATTTCTTCTAGGCCCCTCCTCACTCCCCCATCCCTCATTTTTTTTGGACCACATTTGAAAGTATATGTATATGATCTTGTGTCCTTTTTCCCTTCCTAATTTAAGAACATTAGCATTTCCAAAAGTTATTAAAATTCCTCAGGATTATCATTTTTAATTTCTGCCAAGTGCTCCCTCATAAGGAGGCATTGTCATTTACTTAATCAATCCCTTATTTTTGAACATGGAAGTTATTTCCAGCTTGTCATGATTATAAATGATAATATGAACATCGTTGGGCATAAAGCATTTAAAAATTTTAGGTTATTTCCTTAAGATTGACATCTATATTTTAAAATATTTTTTCTTGGTTATAAATATAATACAAAGGTATCTTAGAAGGTTAAAAAGCAAGGGAAATTTAAATAGGGAAAGGATAACAGTTATTATTATTAGCTAATAGTCATACAGGGCTTTCTAGGTACCTGGAACTATTCTAAGCACTTTACATAAATTAACTTACTAATTGCCACAACAACCATTTGAGATACATACATAAACATTTTTGCTATTTCTTGATTATTTCCTTAGGAAAGCAAATTTCTTTAAAATATAGAAACATTTTTAAGATCCTTCAGCTGTATTACCAAGCTGCTTTTCAGAGATAGGGTAGCTGTTTATCCTCAAACCAATAGGATGTGAGTGTGCCCTTCCCTCTGCACTTTCACCAGCACAGTGTTTTATCATTTTAAAAAGTGTTTGAGTCTTGAGTGTTTTCTACTGCATCATTCTACCTCGAAGGACCTTTGAAGCTTTGTGCTGATGCATCGTAGATCTCCAGCTGATAAAAGCTCAAGAGCTGCTTGTGGCAGCTACTAAGATATTTGTATACTTTGCTGGCATGGAATCTGAGAGCTGAGCTGAGGACAGGGTGGGATCCAGGAAGCAATGTGTGTATGCACATCTCTGGTGTCATGCTGGCCAAGGATGCAGAATACAGGATCCTCCCTGTGTCTATTCCTCTAGGGGAAAACTCCAAAGAGCTCTAGGGGCATGAGAAGCTTACATATCAGAGAGAGAAAGGTAAATATGGTAGGCAAATGAGTTTTACATTTGTTATTCAAGGGAGATGCCATACACATTCAATTTGGAAAGTAAAAGTTCATCCTGAATTGTAACAACAAAGAGAGTCTTCTCTCTGGACCCCTGGGAACCTGGCAGACTCTGAAGGAGGAGGGAACAGGTAATTCAGAGTCATGATCTATTAGGTCAATGCCATGCCTAAAATTCCTAATATCCATACAGAACCAGGCATGATCCTGGAAGCTGTGTAAGGATCATATAAGGCTTCCATCTACTTTGGTCAAAGATCACAGATCTTTCTTTATCTTTTTTTTCTTTTCCCCTTTCTTCTCCCCTTTTCTCCCTCCCTCTGTCTACTCCCTTCCTCCCTCCCTCCCTTCCCTTAGCATTACTGGATTTTTCACATTATAAAAGTAATGCATATTTATTTTTATCATATTAAACAATTCAGAGGTGCATGAGGGTAACATTAATAACCTTCCTCTTTAATCCCATCCTTTCCAGATAACCAATGCTAATAGTTCATTCTGTATTTTTCCACACATTTTAAAAATCCTGCTACAACTATACAAATTTCTTCCCCTTTTTCTTTTTTAAAATAAAATAATAGAACCCAAACTCTATATATTATTTGCTTTTTTGACTTAAAAGGCATATCAGAGAAAATGCTCTAGGTCAGGATATAAATCTCACTCAAATAATAATAGCTTCATTTAAGCACCATTGATGACTATCAAAATGAGTAAGCCACATGAGGCTACTCAAAGGAAAAAAAGTGTAAACACTTTATGAATAGAATCATAAAAATAAATAATAGCTTCATAGTATTTCATCATATGGATACACCATAAAATTATTTGGCCAGTCCCCTATTGAAGAGCATTCAAATAATTTTCAAATTCGTTCTCCTTTTCCTTTCCTCTCTCCCTTCCTGTACCAGCTTATCTGTAATAAACATCCTCATACATAACTCCTTTCATACAGATGCTTATATTTTTATAGGATAGAGTCCCAAAATATGGGATTATTAGGACAAAGGAAACATTAAACTTTAATCTTCAATAACTTGTCTTGCCTCTTTTAGTTACTTATTTTTTGTTGAGTGCTTTCACCTGTATTATTTAACTTGCTGTTTATGGCACCTTCATGCAGTAGGCAAGGTGAAGGGCATTGCTTTTACCTTGCAGGTGAGCCTCAGTGAGATTAAGTGACTTGTCCAAGGTCACATAGCCAGCAAATGGCTGAGACTGTCTTAGAGCTCTTCTGTCTCTGAGACTTGTGCTTGATCCGTTAAATATTTCTTCTCTACCACTCCTTGGTTATATTTTTGAAGATTCCCTAGGAAAAGGAAAGGAGGCTCCATCAGAAGGATGGCCCCACTTTTTTTTTTTTTTTTTGGCGGTACGCGGGCCTCTCACCGTTGTGGCCTCTCCCGTTGCGGAGCACAGGCTCCGGACGCGCAGGCTCAGCGGCCATGGCTCACGGGCCCAGCCGCTCCGCGGCCTGTGGGATCCTCCCGGACCGGGGCACGAACCCGTGTCCCCTGCATCGGCAGGCGGACTCCCAACCACTGCGCCACCAGGGAAGCCCCCCATTTATTTAAAGAGAAGGATGCTGCTGCTGAAGAAGATATTGGCGTATAATTAAACATTTTGTCAAAGGAGAGAGAGAAGAGGTTTCCTCAAAGTTTGGTTTTGGGTTTTCAAGAGTAGTTTTTAAGTTTTAAGAATTTTCAGTGGCCCTGCACTGTTCTGGTGATTCCCTGCCTCTGGTCGTCTTAGCCTAAATACTCAGCAGAATGAAGAGACAAAAGCTGGCCTCTGGCCTGCTCCGTCTTCTGTCTCTGAGTCCATCTCCCTCCTGATGCCTCCCCTGTGTCTAGTTTCTTATATTCAAGAGGCTGTTGATGAGCACCTGATGCTCTCTTATGGGCTGAAGCCTCCTGGGGATGCTCAGTTTCTAAACAAAGAGTAATATGAGGCTCTCCGGGGAAACAAGCCTTGATTTAACCTTGAGAAAAACCATACAGAACATGCCTCCAAACCTCACTGCTCTGCTTCCCCCACTAGATGTGGCCCAATTTCTTTCCCTGCCTTTTGTGCCTTGGGACCTCTTCCTCTTCTCTCTGTCAAAATCTGCCTGCAGAAGAGCATCTTTTCTTAGTCTTTATTCTTGAGCATGACTACCAGCCTGTGGTTCTTTCTCCCTGAGGGATTTGCATTTTCAGACTCACATCTTTTGGGGAAAATATTCGTTGTTAAAGAATTAATAGATGAGGAAGGGATTTGGGGAACAGGAAGCCTTTTCAGTGTTCCTGAAATAGTTATCAGGATAATTAGCGTTTACTGAGCACTTACATTGTGCCAGGAAGTATTTTATCTTCACATCTACTCTATGAAGCATTTAATATCCCAGTTTTGAGGAAACTGAGGCACACCCTGGTTAAGTGACTAGTACAAAGTCATGTACAATGCTTTACCAATTTGGTAATTAATGGTGGCATTAATTGTAAGATTCACCATTATTTTATTTACACTAAGAAAAAAAATCCTGCCAGTTAAACTAAGAAATGACTTTAGGAAATGATAAATGTGAAAAAATACATCTTAGAATCAATGGCTTTGTGTGACAGAGCTGGGGTTTGAAGCCCAGCAGATCAACTGCAGTATTTAATAGCTCTTCTACCATGTTACTCATGCCGCAGGCAGAGTCTTTTCTTTTGGTCTGTGCGGTGAGGCATGCAGCATCTTAGTGAAGCGTGGAGTCTAAACCACTGAACCGCCAGGGAAGCCTGGGTAGAGTAATAATTTTTGACTGCTGTTTTACTAAGTCAGCATTCCTCAAAACGTTTTGAAAGAGTAGTGGATATAATGGTGGAACATGTGGGCCAAGTGTGTTTGGGAAAGGCTGCATTAAATAGATTTTTCTACTGTAGGACTATTTCAAGGACTTTAATATCAACATGTGTTTTGTACTTCTACGGGAGGGAGATAGAATATGCATCATTTCCCAAACTTATTCTTGGTGGTGGAGCATTTTATGGAACCTCTGTCCTTTGGGACACATTTTGGAGTACTTAGTGGTGGGTCATGTCTCTAATCTAGCAACAAATGTGTACAGAAGTTCAAGTTTTGTTTTGCTTAATGAATCTAGTCTTTGGCGGCAATTACTGTATATCAGGCATGGTGGGTCTATAATGACAGGTTTGAAACTAAGCTGACATCTCTAGGCAGTTTTCCTCACATCTGGTCCACATCTTTCACTCAATATTAATTTAAGAAACATGTTTTAAATACCTAGCATAGTGTTTTTCAAAGCATTGGTTATTTATGGCAATGGACTCCAAACTTTTAAAATAAGGCATCCCCACCAGAAAACAGAAACTTGTTTTAAGTCAACATCATGCTTACTCTGGGCCTGCCTGAAGGTACTGATGAATGTAAAGGTCCCCTTTGTGGAGTGGGAAGCACCAATTTCCATTGTTTGATTAAAAGAAAACTGTTTTGCAGAAACTTTTTGTATAGGTTACAATTGCTTTTAGTTATAAATAACAATAGCATCTACCTGATGCTTAATCTAATGATGTTTAAACAATAAAGGTATTTGGTTGATTAGATTCCTAAAAGAGGAAGAAGTTCAGAGGTAGCTGGTCCAGGGTTCAGACATGTCACGAGTGACCTAGACTTTTCTTCTTTGCATCCCCTACCCCCTGCAACCCCACAGTGCTGTCTTGATGCCTCATGGACATAGAATGTGTGCTGCAGTCCCAGGCATCACCTCTCTGTCCAAAGCAGAAAAAGGGCTAGGGTGGCACTAACCATACTTTTCCTTTTTATTAAGAAAGCAAAATGTTCCTGGAAGTCCCCAGCAGCTGTCTCCTAATATCTTACTGGCACAACTGCTGATATCCATGACCATACCTGGCTGCAAGGGAGCTGTAGACCAGGACTGTCATGATTACTTTTGGCCAAGTGATTCTCCAGGAGAGGTCTTTGGACCAATAGCATCACCATCACCCGGGAACTTGCTACACATGCTAATTCTTAGGCCTCACCCCAGACCTACTGAATCCAAACCGCTTGGAGTAGGGACACTGACATTTGTGTGTGTTATTGAAGTACAGTTGATTTACAGTACTATATTAGTTTCAGGTGTACTGCATAGTGATTCAATATTTTTATAGATTATACTCCATTTAAAGTTATTATAGGGCTTCCCTGGTGGTGCAGTGGTTGAGAGTCCGCCTGCCAATGCAGGGGACACGGGTTCGTGCCCCGGTCCGGGAAGATCCCATGTCCGTGAACCATGGCCGCTGAGCCTGCGCGCCCGGAGCCTGTGCCCCGCAATGTGGGAGAGGCCAAAACAGTGAGAGGCCCGCGTACCGCAAATAAAATAAAATAAAATAAAGTTATTATAAAATATTGGCTATATTTCCCTGTGATATACAATATATCCTTGTTGCTTATTTATTTTATATAGTGGTTTGGATCTCTTAATCCCATACCCCTGTATTGCCCCTCCTCCATCCCCCTCCCCACTAATAATCAGTACTTTGTTCTCTGTATCTGTGAGACTGTTTCTGTTTTGTTATATTCAGTCATTTGTTTGAGTTTTTGGATTCCACATATAAGTGATAACATAAGAGTATTTGTCTTTCTGTGTCTGACTTATTGCACTAAGCATAGGTTAGTAGACCCTCTAGGTCTACTTATATTGTTGCAAATGGCAAAATTTCACTCTCTTTTGTGACTGAGTAATATTCCATTGTGCGTGTATTTCTACCACATCTTCTTTATCCATTCATCTATTGATGGACATTTAGATTGCTTCCACGTCTTGGCTATTTTAAATAGTGCCGTAAAGAACATTAGGGTACACATATCTTTGAATTAGCGTTTTCATTTTCTTCAGGTATATACCCTGGAGTAGGATTGCTGGATCATATGGTAGTCCTATTTTTAGGTTTTTGAGGAACCTCCATACTGTTTTCCATAGTGGTTGCACCAATTTACATTCCCACCAACAATGTAGGAGGGTTTCCCTTTCTCCACACCCTCTCCAGCATTTGTTATTTGTGGTCTCTATAGCCATTCTTTTATTATTATTAATTTTTAAATAAATCTTTATTGGCATATAATTGCTTCACAATACTGTGTTAGTTTCTGTTGTACACCAAAGTGAATCAGCTATATGTATACGTATGTCCCCATATCCTCTCCCTCTTGAACCTCCCTCCCCTCCCCCCATCCCCCTCTAGGTCATCGCAAAGCACCGAGCTGATCTCCCTGTTGCTACGCTGTTGCTTCCAACCAGCTAACTATTTTACATTCGCTAGTGTATATATGTCGATGTTATTCTCACTTTGCCCCAGCTTTGCCCTCCCACCCCATGTCCTCAAGTCCATTTTCTATGTCTACCTCTTTATTCCTGCCCTGCAACTAAGTTCATCAGTACCATTTCTTTTGTTTTTCTTTGGATTCCATATATATGCGTTAGCGTGCGGTATTTGTTTTTCTCTTTCTGACTTCACTCTGTATGACAGACTCTAGGTCCATCCACCTCACTACAAATAACTCTGTTTCGTTTCTTTTTATGGTTGAGTAATATTCCACTGTATGTATGTGCCACATCTTCTTAAAGGTATGAGATGATATCTTATTGTGGTTTTGATGGTTAGCAATATTGAACATTTTTTCATGTTCATGTTAGCCAACAGTATATCTTCTTTGGAAAAATGTCTGTTAGGTCTTCTGCCCATTTTTAAATTGGGCGCTTTGTTTTTTTGATATTGAGTTTTATGAGCCGATTATATATTTTGTATATTAATCCCTTGTTAGAACATTTTCTCACACCATATACAAAAATAAACTCAAAATGGATTAAAGACCTAAATGTAAAACTGGAAACCATAAAACTCCTAGGAGAGAACGTAGGCAGAACAGTTTTTGACTTAAGTCATAGCAATAGTTTTTTGGGATTTGTCTCCTCAGATAAAGGAAACAAACTAAAAAATAAATGAATTGGACCTAATTAAACTTAAAAGCTTTTGCACAGCAAAGGAAACCATTAACAAGATGAAAAGAAAACCCGCTGAATGGGAGAAAATATTTGCAAAGGGTATGTCCAATAAGCGATTTGTATTTTAACAAACTCTGGGTAATTCTGATATGCTCAGTTTTGAGAACCACTGGCTCAGATCAATTACTTATCATCCATGATTGGACTTGTTGTTGCCCTGAACAGAACTGAGATTCCGTTTGTAACATGAAATTTAGGTATGGATATTGGACAGGTGTCTAAGTGTCTAACAAGGTATATTAACCTTTGGCTGTCATATATGTTGCAAACAGGGATGATTATTATTAATGTGAAAGGCTTGCATAGGAAGTCAGCATCCTTAGGCTTGAGAACTGGTGCTTTATATCTGTTTGCTCTGTGATCTTGGGCAAATCACTGAACCTTTCTGAGTTGGCTTCCTGCTCTTTTAAGGAGAGATATCCTTGCAGGGCTCCTATAAGAATTAGTTAATATAATGAATATAGAAGGACCCTGAAAAACCCTAAGGCTTCATGTGCTGCCAGTTCCCATGTGTGGGCAGATCACCGTCTTTCTGCTCCGTAAGCATCTGGTTCAGCTCTCTTGGCCTGGCCCAGACAGTCCCTGAGCAATTCTAACAGGGGCCCTGTAGGCACAGCCTACCAGGTTCCATCAGGGAAGTCCAGATCTCCCACTTGCTCGAGGCAGGGGGTAATGTCTTGGGGAGAGAGGTGGAAAAGGAGAGGGAACATTTCTGTAATGTGCCAGGGTAAGCCTGTGTTTTATTGCTGCTTCGATTGTTTTTCTCGCTGCTTCTTACATGAGTTTCTTGAATTTAACAAACTGGGGCCTTTCAAAACAGCTTGCCAAATAGCTCACAGCCAAACAATGACAATAAAGAAGTTCAAGATGGGGTAGTGATAGTGGACATGGGTAGATAATTCTCTCCCACCTTCCAGTGCCCTGGCACTTGCATGGCAAGAGGAGGCAGAATGGGATTTCTTTAGGATGTGCTAAACATTTTAAACGGCTAGAAGCTGTTTCTCCCAGTGTGCGTGCATATGACATTACCCACTGTACTGTAATCTCAAGCATATTTACTAGCTTTGGAAGTATTATAACCATAAAGGCCACCTGAGCATAGCTCTCCACAATTCAGTCAGTTCACTGGCAAGGGTTTGTGTGGTGCCTGGGAGAGGGCACACACTGACATTCAGGCCAAAAGGGGCACAGCGGATGATTGTTTTGATATGTTAGCTGGTTGCTGACACGTCAGTGGTCGCCTCCCTACTGGTTGTAAGGGCCATCCTTGCCTACCAGCCACGAGTGGCAGGCAGGGGAAGAGAGAATGGCAGAAACCAGAGAGCTGGGGACTCCACTGTACAAAAAGCCTTTGAAATACAAGGTGTCAGTTTGAGACAAGGATGATCTTGTCAGGAAGATGTGAGGTTGTTTTGGAAAGAAGTTTGGTGAGTCCAATTCTTACAGCAGACAGAAACCCCATGAAGCTACCTCTCTCAAGAGGGAGTCAGAAGTTATGAACCAAGGACCATGATCATAAATGTTTTATGATTCTGGAATTCTTACAAGTTTTGTTAATTCCTGTGTCCACATAGCAATTAGAAGTCATCCTTATGGAGAAAGGCTTTTGGGTTTTTGTTTTTGTTTTTTCTAGTAGGAAAAGCTGGGGGACCAGCAGGGAATTAAAGAGAGGGTGGATGGAGGAGTTAGTGGTAGCTACTGGCAGAGAATCAGCTGGGAAAGACTGGAGGAGGGTATCAGGAACTAGTCTGCACTTGAAAAAGATTCTTGAGTATGAGCTGTAGAAATTCCCAGTGGAATCCCCTGACAATGAGATTACACATTTTACCCTCAGGCTTCGGTGGAGTCAGTGTCACTTTCCTTTCATGATACTATAGTAGATAAGGTTTGGAAACTTGTCTTATACCATTTACCAAAGCTTGGACCAATAATTCATTTATTTAGTATATATTTCATGTTTATTGAGTACCTACAGGTGCTGAGTGCCATATGTAGTGTTGTTACACAACGATGAAAAAAACCTACAAAATTTATGCCTCATGGAGGTTATATTCTAATAAGGAAGGCACACAAAAACTCCACAAATAAATAATTATAACTCAACAGAAGTCACATGAAAGAAATAGACCAATGAGTGAGAGGGTTACCAGTGAGGCCATGTTGAACAGGGTGGTCAATGAGCCCCTTTTGAAGATACACATTTGCACTGAAAGTTGAAGGATGAGAATGAGCCAGCCATATAAGGAGTTATCAGGAGAGCATTCCCGACAGGGAAACAACCAACACAAAGGCCTGGAGGTGGGGGAGAGCTTGGCAGATTCTAGGAGTAGAAAGAAGGCCAGTATGTCTGAAGCATGGTGAACAAAGGCAGGGTGGGGAGAATGCTGTGAAAAAGGGTGGAGAGTTGAGGAGGGTCCAGGTCATGAAGGACTTTGTAGGGCATGGTAAGGAGTTAGTAGTTTAATCTATGGGCAGTGGGATTTTTTTTTTTTAATTGAAGTATAGTTGATTTACAATGTTGTGTTAGTCTCTGGTGTACAGCAAAGTGATTCAGGTATATATATATATATATATATATATATATACACACACACACACACACACACACACATATGTATTCTTTTTCAGATTCTTTTCCCTTATAGGTTATTACAAAATATTGAGTATAGTTCCCTGTGCTATACTGTAGGTCCTTGTTGGTTATCTATTTTATATATAATAGTGTATATATGTTAATCCCAAACTCTTCATTGATCCCTCCCTCACCTTTCCCTTTGGTAACCATAAGTTTGTTTTCTATGTCTGTAGGTCTACTCCTGTTTTGTAAGTAAGTTCATTTGTATCATTTTTTAAGATTCCACATATAAGTGGTATCATATGATATTTGTCTTTCTCTGTCTGTCTTACTTCAGTTAGAATGGTAATCTCTAGGTCCATCCTTGTTGCTGCAAATGGCATTATTTCATTCTTTTTTATGGCTGAGTAGTATTCCGTTGTATATATGTACCACATCTTCTTTATCTATTCATCTGTCGATGGACATTTAAGTTGCTTCCATGTCTTGGCTATTGTAAATAGTGCTGCTATGAACATAGGGGTGTATGTATCTTTTTTGAATTAGAGTTTTCTCCAGCATATGCCCAGGAGTGATATTGCTGGAACGTATGGTAGTTCTATTTTTAGTTCTTTAAGGAACCTCCATACTGTTTCCCATAGTGGCTGCACCAATTTACATTCCCACCAACAGTGTAGGAAGGTTCCTTTTTCTCCACACCCTTTCCAGCATTGATTGTTTATAGACTTTTTGATGATGGCCAGCAATGAGAAATTATTAAAGAGTTTTGAGCAGTGAATTGATAAAGACCATTGATAAGAGTTATTCTGGCTGCCAAGTGAAGAATGGATTAAAAGGGTCTAAAGGAAGGAGAGAAACAAATCAAGAGTTGTTGTAGTAGTGCTGTGAGAAGGTATGGTGGTTCAGAATGGGTGGGACAGTGAAGGAGGGGACACATCGATGGATATGAGAGGCTATGCAGGTAGAATGACAGGTGCCCTGTAAGGAGTTAAGCAGGAGGTGAGAAGTACTGACAGAGAGTCTTGGGGAGGGGACTATTAGGGAAGATCTGAAAGGAGATATGAGGAAGTGTCTGTACTTAAGCAGGGTTCTTGTTTTTTTTTTTTTTTTTTGCGATACGCGGGCCTCTCACTGTTGCGGCCTCTCCCGTTGCGGAGCACAGGCTCCGGACGCGCAGGCTCAGCGGCCGTGGCTCATGGGCCCAGCCGCTCCGCGGCATGTGGGATCTTCCCGGACTGGGGCACGAACCCACGTCCCCTGCATTGGCAGGCGGACTCTCAACCACTGCGCCACCAGGGAAGCCCAAGAAGGGTTCTTGAGTCTGAGCCCTAAATGGTCCAGGGTAGAATCCCCTGGCAGTGAGTTTCACACCATCTCTCACCCTCAAGTTTCACCTGTGTCACGTGTCACTGTGGACTCAGGGATGGCTTGGCTATAGAGAGATAATAGCCAGTAATGGCTATAATAGCCAGTAATATTAACAGTAATAACTGTGAATTTACTGTGCCCAACATTCTGCTAAATTCCTAAGTTCTCACGTTAAAATGTCTGTTATTGAGTCCCATTTTTCAGTTGTAGAAACAGGCTCAGTGGTTAAGAAACTTGTTCCAAGTCATACAGGTAGGAGGTGGCCGAGTGCAGAGTTGAACCCAGGTGTATCCAACTATAAGTTCATGCTTTTATTACTCTCCTCTCAGTTTTACATGCTGTACTTGTCATAAAATTAATCAAATAAGTGTTTCCTGTGGATACCCTGCCATGTGTTGTGTCTAAGTGAGAGAAGGGACTTGAGTGATATACGGTTCCTGTTTTAGACTTGTTGCTAGAGCAGAGGGATGAAGTGCGGCCGCAGATGACTCCCCACCTCCCCCCAAATTAAAAAGTGATGTGTAACACACAAGAGGAAGAAACAGAGGACTTTTAGGATTCAAAGAAGGAAGAGAATTTTCCCAGCATGTTGGTAGGGAGATGCAGAATCAGAGACTGTGTCGTAAGAAGGCACCAGTTAGGATGGGCCAGGCCACATATATCCAGAGAAAACTCTAGTTCAAAAAGATACGTGCACCCCTATGTTCATAGCTGCACTATTCACAATAGTCAAGACATGGAAACAGCCCACATGTCCATGGAGAAAAGAATGGATAAAGAAGATGTGGCATATATATATATATATATATACATATATACATACATACATATACGTACACACACACAATGGAATACTACTCAGCCATAAAAAGGAGTGAAATAGTGCCATTTGCAGCAACACGGATGGACCTAGATATTATCACAGTAAGTGAAATAAGTCAGAAAGAGAAAGACAAATACCATATGATATCACTTATATGTGGAATCTAAAATATGGCACAAATGAATTTATCTACAAAACAAAAAGTGACTCATAGAGAACAGACTTGTGGTTGCCAAGGGGGAGGTGGGTGGTGGAGGGATGAATTGGGAATTTGGATGCAAACTATTATATTGGTATATAGAATGGATAAACAATAAGATCCTACTGTATAACACGAGGAACAGTATTCAGTATTCTGTGATAAACCATAATGGAAAATAATATGAAAAAGAATGTATATATATCTATAAATATCTATAAATAAATATGAATCACTTTGCTGTACAGTACAAATTAACACAACATTATAAATCAACTGTACTTCAATAAAAAAAAAAAAAGATGGGCCTGACTAGGAGCTCAGAGAGAAGGCCAGGGCACAGCAGGAAAGTACACAGCTATGTGTTATGTGATTGGTTTAGGGCAGAAATTCTCAAAGTATAGTCTGGGGACGCTTTGATGTGGGAAGCAAAACTATTTTCATTATTTACCTTTTTCAGTCTCATTCCCTCATGGGAGTACAGTTGAGTTTTCCAGAGGCAGTATGACTTACGATGTTGCAACAGACTGAATACAGAAGCAGAAATAAGAATCCAGCTGTCTTCTACCAAGCCAAACATTAAAGAGATTTGCAAAAAAGTAAAACAGTCCTGTGCTTCCCAGTATTTTTGTGTGTGCGCGCTTTGGGAAACACAGTTACTTTTCGTAAAAATACGTTATTTTTGTCAATAGGTTTATTGTTAGGTTGTATTACAGTAAACATTTTTTTTTAGTTCTCAATTTGAATCCCTAACTCAGTAAATATTGATAGATATAACCTACATAAACCAAAACTCTTTCGGATCTTCAATGATTTCAGAGAGTGATTTCAATCTGCTGGTCTGATGTAACAGTAGGCACTGGCGTGTGTTGGCTTCAGTGCTTCCAGGCGTGGGGAGAGCCAGGCTCATGCCTCTGGCCCTTGGTGAGACTGTAGGACTTGTTAGGTTTACATGCGTCATAGTGTGGCGGGATTCGCTTGTTTAGCTCCAGACAGGCTTCTCTGCCATTGTCTCCTCCACGGTGGTGAGTCCTGAAGGTGGGGCCGCTCTAGGCAAGAGCCAGTGGAACCTTTAGACCGTACCTCCAGGCCTGGGGAGGGTTGCAGAGTGAACCGCTCTCACTGCCTTTCTCACTTTGCTATCTGGGCTGTCTTAAAGCAGAGGCTTCTTGTATACCTTAGTTGAAATCCTTAGTTGGAGTCCTCCACAAGAGAGGAGCGCTAAGGTCTCTTAGTCATTGGGATGAGGCACTGCACTGTGATTAAGCACGTGAACTTTTGTATTAACCATCCTGGCTTTTAATCCATACACTTCGATTTATGGTCTTCTTGTGCTAGTTATTTAACCTCCCTGTTCTTTCTTCATTAGTCAGTAGAGAAGATGACATCTACCTCATAGGTTTGTTGACGATATTAAATGAGAGAAGATATGTAAAGTGTGTAGCTTAGTGCCAGGCACATAGCAAGGTCTCAGATGGCAGCTGTTAGGGTAGAATTAGGACTAGCGGGTTAAAACCATAGGCAGGCAGATTTCAGCTCCATGAGAGAATGCACGTTAAGACATTAGTACAGTGCTTGGCATCTAATGATCACTTGACAAGTGGTAATTGCTGTTACTGATATAATTATTTTAAATGTGAGTTTAAAAGTTGTATGATATAGAACTTCCTTTTGCTCAGAGCTATCCCTGAATAAACTCGGATGTATTATATTGGATCGTTTAGTTGTTTGTTTGTTTGTTCATTTGATAAACATATTGAGTGACTTAACAGGTACTACATGCTGGGATTAAAAATTGATTAAAAGAATTGGAAGAATATAAGTAAAGAGTGGGCAATCAGTCATGGGATGCTGTAGAGGAGACTCATGCATTGGGTAAGCCAGGGTAGGACTCAGGGACTTTGGAGCAACTCCCCTGCCTGGTGACTTACAAAACTGTACTCTCGTATGACATTAACATTGCAGAGTGTCAGAGCTGATATTCTACAATGACATTCAGGCTCTAGAGATCATGTAGTCTGAGCTGTTCCTTGCACATATGGAGAAATTGAGGTACTATCTCCCAGTCCAGTTCCTGATAATATTCTCTTTAATGCTCACCGTCACTAAATTGTTTAGATGGAAGGGTATGAGAAAAGGGAAGGATGATGAACTTTGGGCAGCTTTACAATAGCCAAATTAATCACTCAGTGAGTGGAAGTGTGTTGGGCTCAAAGTATCCAACATAGCCTTGTGTGCCACTAAGGAGGCAGTGAAGCCACATGGTTAAGAATGCCTGGTAACACTCTCAGGTCTTATATTTACTAAATGTGTGACCTTGGGCAGTCTTTTTAGTTCTCTGGGGTGAAATTTTCTCAACTGGAAAATGGGGTGTGTAGTTAGAAATTACATTCAGCTGGTAGAAAGAAGAAAATCCCGCCAACGATGACAGCAACAAATTAGGGTGTTATTTTTCTCACTTAAAGAGGTCAGCGAATAGGCAGACCAAGACCTGTAATGGCAGTTACACAATCTAACGGTGACTCAGGATCCTTCTCCCTTTCTTCTTTGCCTTCCTTAGTGCATGGTTACTTTCTTCATTCTTAATGCATGGTCACAACATGGCTGCTTCAGCTCCAACTATCACATCCAAGTTTTTTGTGGGAATATAGAGGAAACATGGAAGGGAAAGAGGTCAGTTCTCTTTTAAAGAACATTTCTCAGAAACCCTGCTCACCAACTTCTTATGTCTCATGGCCAGAACTTGGCTATGTGACCATCCCTATGTGCAAGAGATGTTGAGAGATAGAAATTTTGTCTGAGTCCTTTGCAGCTCTGAATAAAACTGGAGTTGACTTAGTAAGGAAGAAAGGGGTAATGGATATTGAACAGGTAACTAGCAGTCTTTGCTATGGAAGCCAGATAATATTACCTATCCTGTTAGGTTTTGTGAAGATTAAATGAGATGATACATGTAAAGCACTTAGCTCAGTGCCCAGGCATATAGACCGGGTTTATCCAAGAGAAGGTAATCATCCCTATCGTCAATAAATTTGTCCTTCTACTGGGGAGAGAGACAGAGATGATGAAATAATGACGCGATGATTTACTATAAGACAAATGTAAAATTCAGTCACTTCACTGGATCACCTTGAGCACTTCTCATTGAGATTCTTTCTTCTTGCTTTACATGCATGATCTCATTTGCCTTCAAGGCAACCCAGTGTGGGCAGGTGATGGGGAGTAGGTACTTTGATGGGGAAACTGAGGTTCTATGAGATAAATGACTCGCCTGAGTCACACACTTATTAGAGGCTAGCTGGGAGAGGAATCCAGGTCTGTGGGACTATGAATCTGGTGCCATGCACTAGCCCAGGCTCTGCTATCCCCATCCCTGGGTCCTCAGACAAGTCCTATGCCCTCTCTGAGCCTTAGTTTCCTTTTCAGTAAAACACATTGAGCTAGATGAGCTTAGAGGTAGTTTCTGGGACTCTCTCCTATGAACTATTAAAAGAAAATTAAAAATAAAAGATAAAATCATGATTCTTGTACAGGTATAAAGATAAACTCGTGTTAAAGATTTTATTTAACTCCTTTAATGAGGAAATAGCTGTGACATTACAACCAGTTCAGAGGAGAATCCAAAGAACAGGAGCATTTAGAAATCAGAAATATTTGAAATGAATTTGCAAATGGAGACAAAACTAGGTTTTTTTCCCCACAGGGCGGGGAGGCTTGTTCCCCGACTAGAGAGACTTCATTTGCATGTCTATAGGCAAGAATTATTTGGCATTGTTATCAGTTATCTACAATGAAAAAAAAATTCCCAGAGTCAGATCAGATAAGGCGGAAGGGGGTGCTATGGACAATGCTTCATTTTCTGTTGAAACGCACATTTTCCCCTGCAGAACCTTCAGTAGAAGCCTTCTAGTCCAGTCAGACTAGACTGACTAGTTTCTGATTCTGTTTCTGCCTCCCTCAAACATGTACCATCCTCGTCTCCCTGCTGCTTCATAGATATCTGTGTCTACAATGTTGTGTTAGTTGCAGGTGTACAGTAAAGTGACTCAGTTATACATATATATGTATAAATATATACTTTTTTAAACATTCTCTTCCATTATAGGTTATTTATTTATTTATTTTTAAACATCTTTATTGGAGTATAATTGCTTTACATTGGTGTGTTAGTTTCTGCTGTATAACAAAGTGAATCAGCTATATGAATACGTATATCCCCATATCTCCTCCCTCTTGCGCCTCCCTCCCACCCTCCCTCTCCCACCCTCCCTCTCCCACCCCTCTAGGTGGTCACAAAGCACCAAGCTGATCTCCCTGTGCTATGCGGCTGCTTCCCACTAGCTGTCTATTTTATATTTGGTAGTGTATATATGTCCATGCCACTCTCTCACTTCGTCCCAGCTTACCCTTCCCCCTCCCCATGTCCTCAAGTCCATTCTCTACATCTGAGTCTTTATTCCTGTCCTGTGCCTAGGTTCGTCAGAACCTTTTTTTTTTTTATATTCCATATGTGTTAGCATATGGTATTTGTTTTTCTCTTTCTGACTTACTTCAGTCTGTAGGACAGACTCTAGGTCCATCCACCTCACTACAAATAACTCAATTTCATTTCTTTTTATGGCTGAGTAATATTCCATTGTATATATGTGCCACATCTTCTTTATCCATTCATCTGTCGATGGACACTTAGGTTGCTTCCATGTCCTGGCTATTGTGAATAGTGCTGCAGTGAACATTTTGGTGCATGACCCTTTTTGAATTATGGTTTTCTCAGGGTATATGCCCAGTAGCGGGATTGCTGGGTCGTATGGTAGTTCTATTTTTAGTTTTTTAAGGAACCTCCATACTGTTCTCCTTAGTGGCTGTATCAATTTACATTCCCACCGACAGTGCAAGAGGGTTCCCTTTTCTCCACACTCTCTCCAGCATTTATTGTTTGTAGATTTTTTGATGATGGCCTTTCTGACCGGTGCGAGCTGATGCCTCATTGTAGTTCTGATTTGCATTTCTCTAATGATTAGTGATGCTGAGCATCCTTTCCATTATAGGTTATTAAAAGATACTGAGTGTAGTTCCCTGTGCTACACCGTAGGTCCTTGTTGGTTATCTATTTTATATATAGTAGTGTGTATATTTTAATCTCAAACTCCTAATTTATTCCTCTCCCTCCCCCCTACCCTGTGCTTTGGTAATCATACATTTGTTTTATATGGCCTGCAGTTTTGTTGCTTCCAGAAAGTCTTCATTGATTGGTCCTACTCTCTTTGAATGGATCAGGAAAGCCAGCTGGAGGGCAGGGCAGTGGCAGGGATCACCCTTGTGGAGTGATCGAACCAGGAGGCCACATAACAGGAAGCCTCTCCATCTAGTCTGCTTCCAGCGCCTGGCTCCCTTAGTGGCTCAGTCACCAACTGGTTAAGTAGTCTTGGGCAAATACTTGACTTTGAGTTTATCTGGAACATTCCAGAACTCCCCACATAGACTGAGTTGTCTTTGAGAGCTGAGCAAAGGTTTTCTCCTCTCTTTCAGAGAGACATTTGGGAGGCCACATGATAGACTTGAAGTGTCCTGAGTTTAGTGTTAAGGTTTGATTTCCATGTATTCTCTGTTACTAGCTATGTGACTATGGATTAGTCTTCTCACCTCAGTTTGCTTATCTGTAAAATGACAGTTATCGTCCATGTCTGTGGTAGGCTGAAAAATGTCCCCACTAGAAGACATTCTCATCCAGTCCTTGGAATCTATGAATGTTACCTTATTTGGAAAAAGGGTCTTTGCGGATGTAATTAAGGATCTTTAGAAGAGGAGATTATGCTGCATTATCCAAGGGATGCTAAATGCAATCACAAGTGTCCTTATAAAAGAAAGGCAGAGGGAGATTGAACACACAGAGAAGGCAGTGAGCTGAAGATAGAGGTAGAGATTGGAGCCCTGCACCTAGCAGCTCAGGAATGCCAGCAGCCACCCGAAGCTGAAAGAGTCAAGGAGAAAACGTGTTCCTAGAGCCCCCAGAGGGAGCATGGCCCTGAGGGGTTTCAGACTGATGGCCTCCAGAACTGTGAGAAAATGCACTTCTTTTGTTTCTAAGGCACCACGTTTGTGGTCATTTGTTGCAGCAGCCCCAGGAAATTAATATGATATACCACTGGCCTTACAGGATTGCCCGTGAAGCTCAAAGGTGAAAGAATCCAATAGTGCTTTAGAAATGGTTAAATTCAAACTATGGTTCAATGTAGACAAATAATTGGTAAGTAATATGTAGATTACCATTCATAGTTGGCATATTCATACAGAACTTTGATCAGTGACAATGAAAATTGCATGAAAAAATAAATGAAATAACTTCTCAAGTAAAAATAGTATTTCAAGCGGATATTCCCCGTTGACCTCACTTTATGTTGGCCTCCTGTTGTCAGGGTAAAGGACAGAGATCACGGTCTCTCCCTTTCGGCTGCCCTGTCCCTGGGGTTATGGGATAGGCGGTCAGAGGATGGATCAGTGCCTCCCAAGCACCACTGGCTACATTGAAATAGTGTTGTTACTACCAGGAGGCTTCGAGTGACAGTGAGAACAAGTGGCTGTTGTTGGGTGGGTCCCATCTCAGGGTGAAAACTGACATGGGAGAGAGACAGTTGGATTGAGATGCCTTTGCCCTGCGGGGACTCAGCACAGCAGACCACGGTGCAGCACCGTGGGGCTGAAATGCAGTGGTGAGGCACAGCTTGCCCACGCTGGCTGCATTCCAGCGGTGCAGACGCCAATCTGAGGCGGGTACAGTGCCAGAAGCAGGTGGAAGGACTCTGCTTTGCCAGAGCAGAGCTGTGTCCACCCTCCACTCCCAACACACACACACACACACACACACACACACGCGCGCGCGCGCGCGCCCAACCCAAGGTGCTCTGTAAAGGGCACTGGTCCAGCTTTGCAAATGCACCTCATGGACCTTTCTGGGATTGTGTCTTGCTCTTGTTTTTTCCTCAGTACTTAACCCAAGACACTCTACTTGCAGCGCCTCTTCTTTGTCCCCTAGACCAGTCCTATATTCCATTTCTTCTCTCTGGCCTGTTCCCAGCTATATGCTCTGGGAACTCACAATGATCATGCCAGTGTTTAGGTGTTAATTAGTTAATTAACTGCTTACTGGGCATTAAGCGCCTACTATAAGTCAGGCAGAGACATGCTGGTCATATGGTCGACAAAGCAGACCTCCAGGGAGTATGTGAGCAGGGGACAGTCTTTAAGCAAACGATCATACAGGGAACTCAATAATTGTAAACTATGATGTACTATGGAGAGAAATATAGGGTCCTAAAAGAGAATTTTTCAGATTGGAAGAACTGGGAAGGCCTCCCCGAGGAAGGGATTTTTATCTAGAGGTTTTACAGATGAGTAGGAGTTCATCTGGTATACAATTTGGGTTTGGTGGTGTGTGTGAGGGGGTGTGTGCTTCCAGGAAGAATGAACAATGGGGACAAAAGCTGACCTGCATCTGAGGGACTGGAAGGAGGTGATGTGGCTTCCTTGGAGTGAGTGAGGGGACAAAAGTTTGGAGACAGGGGCAGAGGCCATTTTAAGCATCTTTGTCTTTATTCAAACTATGAAGGCATCTGCAGAGGGATTTGAGGCAGGAAAGTGACATGACCTCGTTTGGCTGCCGGAAGAAGCATAGGTTGGAGAGGGCACAGTGAAGCTGAGACGATTAGGAGGCTATCCCCACAGAGAAAGACCCTAGGAGCCGCTGCATCCAACCTTTCCCTTCACGGATGGAGTTGAAGTGGTGGCCAAACTCCCCTAGTGAGTTGGCAGATGAGGCAGGACTTGAACCCTGGTTTAGTGACTTCTAGGCCAATATGCTTGACACTGCACCACACTACATTTAAGTAAATGATTTCCTTTTTGTAGGGATAACAATAATGGATGTCTGTCCTTCAATGGCGGCTTAAGACATTTTCTCGTCTTATTACAGGTATTTCATGGAGAGTGATAAAGGAAAATTCAGCACTTAACTTTTTATTAACTCATAACTCATAACTCATAACGTGATGAGGAACCACTTTAGGTTCCTCATCACGTTCAAGGCAGGATAATATTTAGGATCTCAAAGCCAGACAGACATGGGTTCAAACCCCAGATCCACCATTTATTAAGCTCTGCCCCCTTAGCGAGTTACGTTACCACTCTGAGACTGAGTTTCTTCAACTAAAATTGGGTGTAATAATGGTAGTTTCATATCATGTTGTTTTATTGAAAGCAAATATGTGTCTGGCATATAGTAAGTGCATGATAAATGCTGGTTATTAGCATGGTGAGGGTGATAATGTTGATCTACTTAGTCAAAGACAGAGTGTGTCCTTTCTAGAGTAGTTTTAGAAAAGAGTTATTTAACTTCACTTTTAATTAATCAGTTCTATAAAACTTATGGTCTGTTATATACAAGGGTCTGTCTTAGGCATGGTTCACATCCCCAAGGTGATTAAATGGAGGGATGAGACAAGTCTACAAATAATTCTAATAATGTTTCCTAGGAGAAATCCTAAGTAAAATGAAGGTTCAGTGACAGAGGTGTGCCCTCCAACTGGTGGAATTCTGAAAGTCTTTGGGAGAAGATGTTTCCTGAAATGTTGTTTGGAGGATGAGCAGAATTTTATTCTTTTGAATATGGGGTAGTTACCATTTTGGATATTTTCCTTTGTACTGCAAAAGTTATACTTGATCTCTTTAGAAAATTTAGAAATAAGTCAGTAAACAAAAGGAAAAAAAATCAAAATTCTCCTGTGATTTCACCAGCTGAGTTACCATTGGGTTGTATAATTTTAAAACATTTTATTGTGCAATATATATGCACACAGTTATACAAATGGGATTGTGCTAGTCTAGAGCCAGTTTTTTCTTTTTACTTTAAAACACATTTAAAAATAATTTTTCATTCCACTGAATGTTCTGTTTTGTATTCTTTTACAAGGTGGTCAGTCAGGTGTGGCCACAAGAGGGGACACAGAGAGGTGCAGAAAAACAAAGTTTATCATATTCACAAGTCCTGGAGAGTCACTGCACGCCATGAGGGTGAGGGTAATGCATGGGGGAAACGCCAGGGGTTGGGGCTCCACCAAACAGGTGAGGACCCAAGAAAGAGCAAGGAGCCATGAGCAAGCATCTTTATTGGGGATCAGGATGCAGAATCCAAGCAAAAGGCATGAGGGGATTTCATGGGTGTGTTTGAACGCTACTAGGTCACAGTCAGGAGAGGACAGAAAGTGACCAGTGGCAGGGGTCAGCTTTCTCATACTGGCGCACTTGGTGGCCTGGCCACTGTACTCCCAGCCTGTTTGTGGGGGTGTTGAGGCAGCAGGAAAATATATTTTAAAATTTGTAACGCATGGTCTTAGACTTTTTAATGGTTATATGATATTTGACCCTTGGAGATCCTATGGTATATTTAGCCAAGCTTCTATAGATGAACATCTAAGCTGTTTCCTGGTTGGTTTTTTGGTTTGTTTATTTGTCATGTGTACAAACACTACAACAAGCACAGTTGTAGCTAAACAATGCAATCACACATGATTTATTTCTTCAGGCTAATTTTTTAGCAGTAATATTCCTGGGCCCAAAGGGAATGCCCTTTTAAAAAAATTATTTTTTTCTCTAAGTTCTGGAAATGGTGAGTAGGCATGCACTTTAAAAAGGCACTTTATTTTTGTTATTTACATTTTTATTAACCTCAGAATATTAGTAATAATTCCTTACATTTTTGTATCATCTTCTAATTTTGAGAGCGTGTTAATATACTTTCAATTTGATTTGATTCTAGCAGCAACTTTGGAGGTAGGCAGGTAGACACTATTAGTCCTCATTTTTCAGATGAGGAAAACAGGTCTCAGAGAATGAAGTAATCTATTTAGGGTAACAGACTAGTTACCCTAGTAACTAGTAAATGACAGAGCCTTCTGACATGGAACCCTGATGCCCGTTTGCATTATACAAGGCTGCTGGCCTCACTTCCTCCCCAATGACTATTTTATCTCTCATGATAATAGCCTGAGAGAGATTATTAGACCTATCATGCTCACTAGACTTGTTTTTCGAAGTTTTATACCACTTTACTCATATTATTATTATTATTATTTTTGCGGTATGCGGGCCTCTCATTGCTGTGGCCTCTCCCGTTGCAGAGCACAGGCTCCGGACGCGCAGGCTCAGCGGCCATGGCTCACGGGCCCAGCCGCTCCGTGACATGTGGGATCTTCCCGGAACGGGGCACGAACCTGCGTCCCCTGCACCGGCAGGCGGACTCTCAACCACTGCGCCACCAGGGAAACCCTACTCATATTATTTTTAAAAAATGCAACCATGAGACATTTTTCTTGGCATTGTACTGCGTTCTCAGGTTATGAATGGATAGGCTTTTAATAGGCAGTGGAGAAGGGGAGACTATTTTATTCACTAAGAGTAAAGCAGTAAAGGAATAAAGACATTAGATCAAAGGTTTAGAACTAGTCTCTGTCAGGCTAAATTTGGCCCAAAGAAATATGTTGTTTAGTCTGTAGCATGTTTAAAAAAATTATTACTTATATTTGATTATGACGATATTTCATATCCTCAGTCCTCAATTCTCTTTATTCAGAAGCTCTGGTAATCCTGAGCCTGCCTTCAAGCTGGGCTGTGATTGGTTTTTCCAGATTTATT
The DNA here is from genome assembly GCF_059928025.1 of Delphinapterus leucas. NCBI lineage: Eukaryota > Metazoa > Chordata > Mammalia > Artiodactyla > Monodontidae > Delphinapterus > Delphinapterus leucas. Next base: position 129,393,056 of record NC_143131.1, read on the forward strand.
GAAATATAATTGACATATAACGATGTAAGTTTAAGGTGTGCAATGTGTTGATTTGATATATTTATACATTGCAAATGATTACCACAATAGCATTAGTTAACACCTGTATCACCTCATATGATTGCCACTTCTTTTTTGTGGTGAGAATATTTAAGGTCAACTTTCTTAGCAACTTTCAAGTATATAATAGAGTGTTATTAACTATACTGATCACAATGTTGTATATTTGGTCCCCAGAACTTATTTATGTTATAACTGATAGTTTGTACTCTTTGACCAACATCTCCCTTTTCACCCACTCCCAGCCTTGGTAACCACCATTCTAGTCTCTGTTCCTATAAGTTTGGCTTTTTTAAGATTCCACATATAAGTGAAATCATACAGTATTTGTTTTTCTCTGACTTATTTCATTTAGTATAATATCCTCAAGGTCCATCTGTATTGTTGAAAATGGCAGAATGTCCTCTTTTCTCAAGGCTGTATATATACACCATATATTCTTTACTCATTCATCTCTTGATGGATACTTAGGTTGTTTCTATATCTTGGCTATTGCGAATAATGCTGCGCTGAACGTGGGAATGCAGATATCTCTTCAAGATCCTGTTTTCATTTCCTTTGGATATATATCCAGAAGTAGGATTGCTGGATCACATGGTAATTCTATTTTTAACTTTTTGAGGAACTTCCATACTGTTTTCCATACTGGCTGCACCAATTTACATTCACCAACAGTGCACAGGGTCCCCTATTCTCTACATCCTCCCCAACACTTACTTATCTTTTGACTTTTATGACAGCCATTCTAACAGGTGTGAGGTGATACATCATTGTGGTTTTGATTTACACTTTCCTGATGATTAGTGACATTGAGCACCTTTCCATGTACCTGTTGGCCGTCTGTGTGTCTTCTTTGTAAAAATGTCTATTCATTTCCCCTGCCCATTTTAAAATCAGATTGTTTATTTGCTATTGAGTTGTATGAGTTCTTTTATATTTTGGATATTAATCCATTATCACATATATGATTTACAAATATTTCCTCCTAATCTGTAGGCTGCCTTTTCATTTTGTTGATTGTCTTTTGCTGTGCAGAAGCTTTTTAGTTTGTTGTAGTTTCATTAGTTTATATTTGTTTTTGTTGACTTTGAGTTTGGGGGGTCACATCCAAAAAATTGTCGCCAATACCACTGCCAAGGTGCTTACCCCCTCTGTTTTCTTCTAGGAGTTTCATGGTTTCAGGTCTTACATTCAAGTCTTTAAACCATTCTGAGGTGATTTTTGTGTATGGTATAAGTTAAGGGTCCAATTTCTTTCTTTCTTTCTTCTTTTTTTCTTTTTACATGAGGTTATCCAGTTTTCCCAAAACCATTTATTGAAGAGACTATCCTTTCCCCATTGTATGTTCTTGGCTCCTTTGTCAAAATTAATTGACCATATATGTATGGGTTTATTTCTGGGGTGGCTATTTTGTTCCATTGATCTATATGTCTATTTTTATGCCAACACCATACTGTTTTGATTACTACAGCTTTATTTAATACAGTTTGAAATCAGGAATTGTGATGCCTCTAACTTCGTCCTTTCTCAAGATTTCTTTGACTATACAGGGTCTCTTGTAGTTACATACATATTTTAGGATTGTTTTTTCTCTTTCTGTGAAAAATGCCATTGGAATTTTGATAGGGATTACATTGAATCTATTGATTGCTTTGAGTAGTGTGCACATTTAAACAGTATCAATTCTAATCAATGAGTATGAAATATCTTTTCATTTATTTATGTCTTCACTTTCTTTCATCAATGTCAGACCTTTTACCTCCTTGTTCAAATTTATTCCTAAAAATTTTATTCTTTTTTTAAAAAAATTTTATTCTTTTTGATGCTATTGTAAGTGGGATTTTTTTTTTCTAAATTTCTCTTTTTGATGGTTTGTTGTTAGTATGTAGAAATACAACTGAATTTTATATATTGATTTTGTATCCTGAAAACTTTACTGAAATTGTTTATTAGTTAGTTATAACAATTGTTTTGGTGGAATCTTTAGGGTCTTTTATATATAATATCATGTTATCTACAAATAGAGACAATTTTTATTTCTTCCTCTCCAATTTGGATGCCTTTTATTTCTTTTTCTTGCCTAGTTGCTCTGGCTACAACTTCTAGTACTCTGTTGAGTAAAAGTGGTAAGAGTGGGCATCCTGGTTCCTGATCTTAGAAGAACAGCTTTCGGCTTTTCTCTGTAAGTATGATGTTAGCTGTGCACTTGTCATATATGGCCTTTATTATGTTGAGGCACATTCACTCTATACCCAATTTGTTCAGAGTTTTTATTATGAAAGGGTGTAGAATTTTTATTATGAAAGGATGTTGAGTTTTGTCAAGTGCTTTTTCTGCATCTATTAAGATCATCAAATAATTTTATCTTTTATTTTGTTGAAGTGGTGTATCACATTTATTGATTTGTGAATGTTGAACCATCCTTGCATCCCTGGAATAAATCTCACCTGATCATGTTGCATGATCCTTTTAATGTACTATTGAATTCAGTTTCCTAGTATTTTCATGAGGATTTTTGCATACATGTTCATTAGGGATATTGGCCTGTAATTTCCTTTTCTTGCTTGGTTTTGGTATCATGGTAATGCTGGACTCAAAAAATGTGTTTGGAAATATTCCCATTTTTTGTATTTTTTGGAAGAGTTTGAGAAGGATTGGTAATTATTCTTTAAATATTTGATTGACTTTACCAGTGAAGCCATCTGGTTCTAGGCTTTTGTTGGGAGATTTTTGATTACTGATCCAATCTCCTTACTGGTAATTCATCTATTCAGATTTTGTATTTCTTCATGATTCAGTCTTGGTAAGTTGTATGTTTATAGGAATTTATCTATATCTTCTTGGTTGTCCAATTTGTTGGCATATAATTGTTCTTAGTATTCTCTTATGATCCTTTGTATTGTATCAAATATTTCTAATTTTATTTATTTGAGTCATCTTTCTTGGTAGCTATAAAGGTTTATCTAGTTTATTTTTCAAAAAAACCCAGCTCTTAGTTTCATTGATCTTTTCTAGTGTTTTGTTTGTCTGTCTTTCATTTATTTCCTCTCTTTATCTTTGTAATTTCCTTCCTTCTGCTAACTCTTGGCTTAGTTTGTTCTTTGTTTTTATTCCTTGAGGTGTAAAGTTAGGTATAAGCTGGGCCTTGATTGGCTGGAGCTGGGAAATTTATGCCCCCATTAAGGCAGAAATGTTCCAGTTTGCCTCAGGCCTCATCACTCTACTGTTTTTCTAAAGGTCAGTGGTCATTAAAAATATGCCGGGCATATTGCTTTACTTACTCCCAGCTGGTTCTAATCTATCACTTTTCTGGCTGGATCTTTTAGGCATCTGAATATGAACCCCTTGGCTTAGAGTATGTACAGGGAATAGGTGCTCATTTTGATTGGAGGCTAGAGGACATGCAGGAGAGTAGTGGGAAAGAAAACGGGAAAGGCAGCTTATGATTGAGAAAGGGAGAGTCTTGAAACCAGTGGTAGCACCTGGACTTTATCTTTTAGGCATAAGGAAGCCACTAAGGGATCTGAAACTCTTAACTGACATCCTAGCATCCTGTCCTAGAACAGCTGCCTCCTGTTCATTTAAATGTTCTTTCCTTTTGCTGCATTTTCTCTTTGCCATCTCTGTTCCCAACGGGGAGTGTTTTCAAAAGGCTAGACAGCTGTTTACATCTCCTTTTTAATCAAGGCATTGTGGTTCTTCCCTCCCTCTAAGGGCATCTTGTAAATTGCTCTTTTTTTTTTTTAAACATCTTTATTGGGGTATAATTGCTTTACAATGGTGTGTTAGTTTCTGCTTTATAACAAAGTGAATCAGTTATACATATACATATGTTCCCATATCTCTTCCCTCTTGTGCCTCCCTCCTGTGAGAAGAGCTGCCCTTGCTTCTGTGCCTGCTCTACCTCCCTGGGTGGAGGCTGGGGCACATAGAACAGAAACACTTCACTCCATTGGTGTCCTGATTGATTTGCCAGGACTTGGGGAAAAAAGAAAGGCTTTTGTTAGCTGTTGTCAAGCAATTCCTGGTTGAAATCCATTTAAGGAGTGACTGGCTTGTGGGAAATCTTTTCTTGCTCCTAGGTGAGGTACTCGGATGTAACCTGGATGTGTTGGAGACAGATGCTGGTAAAGAATCTTCTAGCCCTGTCTGAGTTGCTCATAAGCTCTCTGACCCTGTTCACCTTCACCCTGCTGAGCCCCCCTTTCCTCATCTATAAGAGTAGACTAATCCCCGACTCATGTCCATCACAGGACCGACTTGAGGACTGAGTGGGAGAACATACAAGAAAAACCCCAGGTGTTGCCAGAAGACTCCCATGAAGGCGGGAGAATTGTTTCTGTGGAAGGAAATGGACCCTGGCTGAGCACCTTACTTAATTCAAGGGACTGAGATACTTCAAGCAGATAATTTCGAGGGGCTAGAAAAGCACTTTTGGGAAGTATATTGCCGCTAATTCAAAATTCGGTGGTCCTGGTTAAACTGCAAGCCTATAACAAGGTGCATGGGTTCTGGCCAATGGCTTTACTTTTGGATCACACTCTTTGTGTGTGACAATAAGCCTTGTTTTTCTGATTTGCAAAGCAAGCGCCTTAACAGCATCTATGTCATGGATTTTTTTTGGTGAGAGTTGAAGAAGGCAGTACAGTTCAAGCCCTTAGCAAGGCGTGCCTGGCCTATGATAGATGTTAAATAAAACCTGGTATTGTGAGTCGTTTTCAGCTGCCGTGGCTCCCTTTGGAGGAGAGTGAAGGAGTGCAGGCCTGCTGGGGAGCAGACCTGGAGAAGCAGAGGCCCTGACCTGGGTGAGGGCATATAATGGAGGAGGCCCTGGGAGTGGGGGGAAGGACGCAGCTCTGGGAGATTGATGGTAGGGAATTCAGATGTCACCATCTCCAGGGTATTGTCCTGGAAACCTGGTAGAGGTGACAGGCCAGTGCAGTTTAACTCTTTCCCTCCCGTCTCAGGAGGTGCTTTCTACCCTTGGTGGTGGTAAGAAGGAGGAAGATAGTCAGGTTCTGGCTTGGAACCAGGCATCAGACTGTGGGGAGCCCGTGAAGAGAGATGAAGGAGGCAGGCCGTGTGGGTGAGTCGTGTCAAGCTGGTTGTGGCAGGCGCTGGTGCTTTATGATTGTGTTGGCTCAGGCTTGCTCGTGGCTGTTTGTGGAAAGCATTACCGCTTGCTTTTTATGACCAGCGTCCCAGACATTCTGTCTACAGACCTTGTCCCTCTGCACAAATTCTCCCTCCCTTCTACCCCGGTTTATCAGAAACATACAGACATCAGTTGAAGTGTAGAAACCAGCAAAAACGTGACACGCATTACACACATGTGCACGTGTAACCCTGTGACCCACGTCCTCCTGTACTTCTAGAACCCCCTTGCGTGGAGGACAGGGGAGTGGACCCTGATGGGACATGAAGAAGGCTCAGTTTCAGCATGCCTGGCACAACTCAGCCTCTCCCTGACCATTGGTCTCCCCCTCTCCCTTTCCTCCAAAGAGCTGCTAAAAATGCGGACACAGAAATGAAGTCAGCTTCGCTAAGTCATCAATCCACACGTATATAGTCTGCATCTACAAATACCAGGCCCAGCATTCTCATCACCAAGAGCAGTACAGGTTAATCTAATCAGAGATGTGGGACCTGCACAGGGACAGGGGAGGGCCATGTGCTAGGCAAGAGCCTGGTCCTCCTTCTGCTATATCCTCAGCTGTGTGACCATACTTCTATCCTTGCCCGTTTCTGGGTTTTAGTTTGCCCATCTAAACAATAAAGATTTCATACTCCGTTGTCTCTGTGTTCCTGTCCCTCCCTCATATTCTGTGATTCTGCTGAATTTGTCATCTTGGTTTCCCCAAACTCCTTCACTCCCTCTTCAGAATGAAGCGCTATTGGTAGCAGCCCATATTGCAGTGCCTTTCATCTGCACCTGCTAATGCAGTGCCTTCAGCTCCCAGCAAGGTCCTTCAAGCTATTTCAGAGGGTCCCCAGGGAGAGTCCCATATGTGCTAACAAATCTGGTCAGCTACTACCTGGCATCTGCCATCTCCCGCTTTCAGATGCCCTCTGTGATGTTCATAGCTGATGCTCTGCTGTATTCACTGGTCGGGGGTAGTTGCTTCCCCCAGTGCCCAGAGGCAGGCACCCCTGTCAAGCCCTGATACTTCCTCAGATCCCCATGGCCTCCATGGGAGCTCTGTGGTGTCACTGCTCTCACCATGCCCCATCAGACCCCGGCACCACTGTAGGAATCAGTTCTCACTTCTGTTAGTAGATTCTGCTTTGTTAGTAGATTTGTCTGCCAGCGTAGTGAATGTACTAGGGTACAGAGGGCTTTCCTTGTATGGGACTCAGGGGCAAAGTGGGGAAGAATGCATCTCTTTTTCTTTAGGTTTCTGTTAGTATGTGTATTGCTTTGCCTCTCAATGGCTCATGGAGCTTTTAGTGAGAATTCTTTCTGTGTTTGTTTGCCCTCTAGATAGAAACTTGTGAGAGGCTGGGCTGAGGAAAAACTGGAGTGTGAGATATTGCAGTGGACTCAGAATTATTCTACCTTCCAATAATAAAGGCTCAGAATTACTTTACCTTCTAGTAATAAGGCTTTTGGTTAAGAAAGAACATAGGGGGCTCCCTGGTGGCACAGTGGTTAAGAATCCACCTGCCAGTGCAGGGGACATGGGTTCAAGCCCTGGTCTGGAAAGATCCCACATGCCAAGGAGCAGCTAAGCCCTTGTGTCACAACTACTGAGCCTGCGCTCTAGATCCCACGAGCCACAGCTACTGAACCCACGTGCCACAACTACTGAAGCCTGCACGCCTAGAGCCTGTGCTCCACAACAAGACAAGCCACAGCAATGAGAAGCCTGCGCACCGCAACAAGGGGTAGACCCCCGCTCGCCACAACTAGAGAAAGCCCGCGTGCAGCAATGAAGACCCAATGCAGCCAAAAATAAATAAATAAAATAAATAAATTAAAAAAAGAAAAAGAAAGAAAGAACATAGATTTGGAATATTCTGCCATGGAATTTGCTTAGGAGACACAGGAATGTCCACATTGTGTTCTGAACCATATCCTTCATTCCTCAAGGCTCCCAAGGGTGTTATGGTTACAGGGGACTGTGGTAAGTAGAAAGCAGGTATCATTTTGCCCTGATGCAGAACATTATTAGCAAACTGCGCTAGAGTACCCAGCAGGAGTCTGAGATCTAAAGGGAACTTTTACTTCCTCCTCTTCCAGACCTGAATGTCGAGATTACTCTATCTGCATGGGTCAGGAGAGTGAGGTGATGGACCTCGTCCTGAGTACTTACCATAGTGCTTGGCATGAAGAGGCAGACAATCAGTACATAACGGTTGATTGAGTGAGGAACTAAAAATAGGAAAGAAGAGAGAGACAGAGATCAAGAGACCCGGGCTGAAGACAGATCGTCTGTCCTCTTGTCACACTGATGAGAACCACTCATTCTTTTCTCTTAGACTGTCTCTAATTCCAGACTTCCCTTTGTAAGTGACTGATTTTCAGCATATTATGCACATGGCATGTTCCTTTCTCCCCCAGTGGTTGCAGTGGGACTGCATACTCTCGGCTTCTTCTGGAAACCAGGATTAAGAACTGTGCTGATGATTTTACTAAATGACACCACCTGCTTGCAAATCCTGTTAGCTTGTCATGTACAGCTAAAGCTTCTATGTCCTTTAAGGTGAGAGAGTAATTGGGCAGAAGCCACAGAAAGACAGAATTCCATTCAAACACAAAGAAGTGATTTTTTTTTTTTTTCTCGCGGTACGCGGGCCTCTCACTGCTGTGGCTTCTCCTGTTGCGGAGCACAGGCTCTGGACCCGCAGGCTCAGCGGCCATGGCTCACGGGCCCAGCCGCTCTGCGGCACGTGGGATCTTCCTGGACCGGGGCATGAACCCGGCTGTTGAGATTTGTAGTGAGGTCCATCCACCTCACTACAAATAAACCAGCAGGCGGACTCTCAACCACTGCACCACCAGGGAAGCCCAAAGAAGTGATTTTTAAGATAAAGTAAGTAGTCCTTGGGGTAGTGAGTTCCCCCTTACAGGAAGTATTTAATCAGAGGCTGGATGACTACTTGGTGAGAATGTTATACGGGAGATTCAAGCACCAAAAGGGAGTTAAACTTGATCTCTGTCTTTTCTAAATGTGGAAGTCTATGTTTCTTAGTTTCTTACATACTATTCTCATGATAAGTATATAAGGGGACATCATTCAAACTCATGGCTTAGACTTCTTCCTTAAGTTTGATACAAGGATGGGAAGAATGAAGAAACCCCTCATGGCCAGCAAGCCATCTAATATTGTCAAAAATAGGGTAAGGGAATTTTAGACCATCAGTTTCAGCTCACAGTCCCAGTCGATGTATGCTTTTTCTTATTGATGTCAGCATTCCAGTGGAAACCCTCTCTTTGTCTTAATGACCCCTTCATTGATGACCTGTCATCAGTAAGATGGACTTTCTTCACATTAGACTGAAAGGTTCACAGTAGCAGTTCCATGTCTGTTTGATATATGGGTACATGTTCCTAGCACGGGGCTTGGCTTGTGGTAGATAGATAATGAGTTGACTGAATCAACATATTGGTTGACTGAATACTAAATTTCTCCATTTAAGTCACAGTGTACTGAATATATGAATTCAAGGACAGATATCCTCAGACCAATAGCAGAGATAAGAGAAATACTTCTCACTGCATTTAGTCCTTGACCTAGAACATCAGCTTCATTTTAAGACTGCTTGAGGCTAAGTTTTTTTTTTTTAATCTTTATTGGAGTATAATTGCTTTACAATGGTGTGTTAGTTTCTGCTTTATAACAAAGTGAATCAGCTATACATATATCCGGGTATCTCCTCCCTCTTGTGTCTCCCTCCCACCCTCCCTATTCCACCCCCCTAGGTGGTTGCAAAGCACCGAGCTGATCTCCCTGTGCTATGCGGCTGCTTCCCACTAGCTATCTGTTTTGCATTTGGTAGTGTATATATGTCCATGCCACTCTCGTACTTCGTCCCAGCTTACCCTTCCCCCTCCCCATGTCCTCAAGTCCATTCTCTACGTCTGTGTCTTGATTTCTGTCCTGCCCTAGGTTCTTCATAAACACTTTTTTTTTCATTCCATATATATGTGTTAGCATATGGTATTTGTTTTTCTCTTTCTGACTTACTTCACTCTGTATGACAGACTCTAGGTCCATCCACCTCACTACAAATAACTCAATTTTGTTTCTTTTTATGGCTGAGTAATATTCCATTGTATACATGTGCCACATCTTCTTTATCCATTCATCCGTCTGTTGGACACTTAGGTTGCTTCCATGTCCTGGCTATTGTAAATAGAGCTGCAATGAACATTTTGGTACATGGCTCTTTTTGAATGATGGTTTTCTCAGGGTATATGCCCAGTATTGGGATTGTTGGGTCATATGGTAGTTCTATTTTTAGTTTTTTAAGGAACCTCCGTACTGTTCTCCATAGTGGCTGTATCAATTTACATTCCCACCAAGTGCAAGAGGGTTTCCTTTTCTCCACACCCTCTCCAGCATTTCTTTTTGTAGATTTTTTGATGATGGCCATTCTGACTGGTGTGAGGTGATACCTCATTGTAGTTTTTATTTGCATTTATCTAATGAATGGTGATGTTGAGCATCCTTTCATGCGTTTGTTGGCAATCTGTATATCTTGTTTGGAGAAATGTCTATTTAGGTCTTCTGCCTATTTCTGGATTGGGTTGTTTGTTTTTTTGATATTGAGCTGCATGAGCTACTTGTATATTTTGGAGACTAATCCTTTGTCAGTTGCTTCATTTGCAAATATTTTCTCATTCTGAGGGTTGTCTTTTCGTCTTATTTATGGTGTCCTTTACTGTGCAAAAGCTTTTAAGTTTCATTAGGTCCCATTTGTTTATTTTTGTTTTTATTTCCATTTCTCTAGGAGGTGGGTCAAAAAGGATCTTGCTGTGATTTATGTCATAGAGTGCTCTGCCTATGTTTTCCTCTAAGAGTTTTATAGTACCTGGCCTTACATTTAGGTCTTCAGTCCATTTTGAGTTTATTTTTGTGTATGGTGTTAGGGAGTTCTCAAATTTCATTCTTTTACATGTAGCTGTCCGGTTTTCCCAGTACCACTTATCGAAGAGGCTGTCTTTTCTCCATTGTATATTCTTGACTCCATTATAAAAAATAAGGTGACCATATGTGTGTGGGTTTATCTCTGGGCTTTGCATCCTGTTCCATTGATCTATATTTCTGTTTTTGTGCCAGTACCATACTGTCTTGATTACTGTAGTTTTGTAGTATAGTCTGAAGTCTGGGAGCCTGATTCCTCCAGCTCCGTTTTTCTTTCTCAAGATTGCTTTGGCTATTCGGGGTCTTTTGTGTTTCCATACAAATTGTGAAAATTTTTGATCTAGTTCTGTGAAAAATGCCATTGGTAGTTTGATAGGGATTGCATTGAATCTGTAGATTGCTTTGGGTAGTAGAGTCATTTTCACAATGTTGATTCTTCCAATCCAACAGCATGGTATATCTCTCCATCTGTTTGTATCATCCTTAATTTCTTTCATCAGTGTCTTATAGTTTTCTGCATACAGGTCATTTGTCTCCTTAGGTAGGTTTATTCCTAGGTATTTTATTCTTTTTGTTGCAATGGTAAATGAGAGTGTTTCCTTAATTTCTCTTTCAGATTTTTCATCATTAGTGTATAGGAATGCAAGAGATTTCTGTGCATTAATTTTGTATCCTGCTACTTTACCAAATTCATTGATTAGCTCTAGTAGTTTTCTGGTAACTTCTTTAGGATTCTCTAAGTATAGTATCATGTCATCTACAAACAGTGACAGCTTTACTTCTTCTTTTCTGATTTGAATTCCTTTTATTTCTTTTTCATCTTTGATTGCTGTGGCCCAAACTTCCAAAACTATGTTGAATAATAGTGGTGAATGGACAGCCTTGTTTTGTTCCTGATCTTAGAGAAAATGGTTTCAGTTTTTCACCATTGAGAACGATGTTGGCTGTGGGTTTGTCATATATGGCCTTTATTATGTTGAGGTAAATTCCCTCTATGCCTACTTTCTGCAGGGTTTTTATCATAAATGGGTGTTGAATCTTGTCGAAAGCTTTTTCTGCATCTATTGAGATTATCAAATGGTTTTTCTCCTTCAGTTTGTTAATATGGTTTATAACATTGATTGATTTGCATATATTGAAGAATCCTTGCATTCCTGGGATAAACCCCACTTGATCATGGTGTATGATCCTTTTAATGTGTTGTTGGATTCTGTTTGCTAGTATTTTGTTGAGGATTTTTGCATGTATGTTCATCAATGATATTGGCCTGTAGTTTTCTTTCTTTGTGACATCCTTGTCTGGTTTTGGTATCAGGGTGATGGTGGCCTTGTAGAATGAGTTTTGCAGTGTTCCAGCCTCTGCTATATTTTGGAAGAGTTTGAGAAGGATAGGTGTTAGCTCTTCTCTTAACGTTTGATAGAATTTGCCTGTGAAGACATCTGGTCCTGGCTTTTGTTTGTTGGAAGAATGTTAATCACAGTCTCAATTTCAGTGCTTTTGATTGGTCTGTTTATATTTTCTATTTCTTCCTGGTTCAGTCTCTGAAGGTTGTGCTTTTCTAAGAATTTATCCATTTCTTCCAGGTTGTCCATTATATTGGCATATAGTTTCTTGTAGCAATCTCTCATGGTCCTTTGTATTTCTGCAGTGTCAGTTGTTACCTCTCTTTTTTCATTTCTAATTCTGTTGATTTGAGTCTTCTTCCTTTTTTTCTTGATGAATCTGGCTAATGGTTTATCAATTTTGTTTATCTTCTCAAAGAAACAGCTTTTAGTTTTATTGATCTTTGCTAATGCTTCCTTCATTTCTTTTTCTTTTATTTCTGATCTGATATTTATGATTTCTTTCCTTCTGCTAACTTTGGGGTTTCTTTGTTCTTCTTTCTCTAATTGCTTTAGGTGTAAGTTTAGCTTGTTTATTTGAGATGTTTCTTGTTTCTTTAGGTAGGAATGTATTGCTATAAACTTCCCTTGTAGAACTGCTTTTGCTGCATCCCATAGGTTTTGGGTCCTCATGTTTTCATTGCAATTTGTTTCTAGGTATTTTTTTGATTTCCCCTTTGATTTCTTCAGTGACCTCTTGGTTATTTAGTAGCATATTGTTTAGCCTCCATGTGTTTGTATTTTTACAGTTTTTTTTCCTGTGATTGATATCTCGTCTCATAGCGTTGTGGTCAGAAAAGAGAGTTGGTAAGATTTCAGTTTTCTTCAATTTACCAAGGCTTGATTTGTGACCCATGATATGGTCTCTCCTGGCCAATGTTCCATGAACACTTGAGAAAAAAATGTATTCTGTTGTTTTGGGATGGCATTTTCTATAGATATCCATTAAGTCCATCTTGTTTAATGTGTCCTTTAAAGATTGTGTTTACTTACTTATTTTCATTTTGGTTAATCTGCCCATTGGTGAAAGTGCGTTGTTAAAATCCCCAACTGTTATTGTGTTACTGTTGATATCCCCTTTTATGTCTGATAACATTTGCCTTATGTGTTGAGGTGCTCCTATGTGGGGTGCATAAATATTTACAATTGTTTTATCTTCTTTTTGGATTGATCCCTTGATTGTTATGTAGTGTCCTTCTTTGTTTCTTGGAATAGTCTTTATTTGAGACTCTATTTTTTCTGATATGAGTATTGCTACTCTAGCTTCCTTTTGACTTCCATTTGCATGGAATATCTTTTTCCATCCCCTCGCTTTCATCTGTAAGTGTCCCTAGGTCTGAAGTGTGTCTCTTGTAGGCAGTATATACGGGTCTTGTTTTTGTATCCATTCAGCCAGTCTATGTCTTTTGTTTGGAGCATTTAATCCATTTACGTTTAAGGTAATTATCGATATGTATGTTCCTATTACCATTTTCTTAATTGTTTTGGGTTTGGTATTGTAGGTCTTTTACTTGTCTTGTGTTTCCTGTCTAGAGAAGTTCCTTTCGCACTTGTTGTAAAGCTGGTTTGGTGTTGCTGAATTCTCTTAACTTTTGCCTGTCTGTAAAATTTTAATTTCTCTGTCGAATCTGAATGAGATCGTTCCTGGGTAGAGTAATCTTGTAGGTTTTTTCCTTTCATCACTTTAAATATGTCCTGCCACTCCCTTCTGGCTTGCATAGTTTGTGCTGAAAGACCAGCTGTTAACCTTTTGGGGTTTCACTTGTGTATTATTTGTTGCTTTTCCCTTGCTGCTTTTAGTAGTTTTTCTTTGTATTTAATTTTTGATAGTTTGATTAATATGTGTCTTGGTGTGTTTCTCCTTGGATTTATCCTGTATTGGAGTCTTTGCACTTCCTGGACTTGATTGACTATTTACTTTCCCATGTTAGGGAAGTTTTGAACTATAATCTCTTCAAATTTTTTCTCAGAACCTTTTTTTTTTCTCTTCTTCTTCTGGGACCCCTATAATTTGAGTGTTGGTGCATTTAATGTTGTCCCAGAGGTCTCTGAGACTGTCCTCTATATTTTTCATCCTTTTTTCTTTTTTCTGCTCTGTGGTAGTTTTTTCCACTGTTTTATCTTTCAGGTCACTTCTCCGTTCTTCTGCTTCAGTTATTCTGCAGTTGATTCCTTCTAGAGAATTTTTAATTTCATTTATTGTGTTCTTCATCATTTTTTTTTTGCTCTTTAGTTCTTCTAGGTTGTTGTCAAGCATTTCTTGTATTTTCTCCATTCTGTTTCCACAGTTTTGGATCACCTTTACTATCATTACTCTGATTTCTTTTTCAGGTAAACTGTGTTTTTCCTCTTCATTTGTTTGGTCTGTTGGGTTTTTACCCTGCTCTTTCATCTGCTGCATATTTCTCTGTTTTCTCATTTTGTTTATCTTACTGTGTTTGGGGTCTCCTTTTCGCAGGCTGCAGGTTTATATTTCCCATTATTTTTGGTGTCTGCTCCCAGTGGGTGAGTTTGGCTCAGTGGCTTTTGTAGGCTTACTGGTGGAGGGGACTGATGCCTGTATTCTGGTGGATGAGGCTGGATTTTGTCCTACTGGTGGGCTAGGCCGCCTCTAGTGGTGTGTTCTGGAGTGTTTGTGAACTTAGTAATACTCTAGGCAGCCTCTCCGCTAATAGGTGGGGTTGTGTTCCTGTCTTGCTAGTTGTTTAGCATGGGACCTCCAGCGCTGGAGCTTGCTGGCCATTGGGTTGAGCTGGGTCTTAGTGTTGGGATGAAGATCTCTGGGGGAGCTCTCGCTGATTGATATTACGTGGGGCTGGGAGGTTTCTGGTGGTCCAATGTCCTGGACTCAGCTGTCCCACCTCAGAGGCTTAAGCCTGATACCTGGCTGGAGCACCAAGACCCTGCTAGCCACACAGCTCAGAAGAAAAGGAAGAAAGTAAAAACATACAAACAAACAAAACCAACAGAAACAAACAAACAAAAAACCGTAAAAACGAACAGACAGAACCCTAGGACAAAGAGTAAAAGCAAACCTATACAGGCAAAATCACACGAAGAAGCATACACATACATGCTCACCAAAGAGAAAAAGGAGAAAAAAATATATATATAAAAAAGGAAGAGAGCAACCAAACAAGAAACAAATCCACCAATGATAATAAGCATTAAATACTAAACTGTGATAAACATAGTTATGTTTCTGATTATGTTTTCTGTTTTCTGATAAACATAGAACCAGAAACAAAATAGGTGCAGAAAGTGAACCCCAAGCCTACAGTTGCTCCGAACGTCTACTGCCTCAATTTTGGGAACATTCATTGTCTATTCATGTATTCTTCAGACTCAGGGTTCATCAGGCTGATGGTGGGGATTTAACCCGCTGCTCCTGAGGTCGCAGGGAGAAATTTCCCTTTCTCTTCTTTGTTCACACAGCTCCAGGGGCTCAGCTTTCGTTTTGGCCCCGCCTCTGCGTGTAGGCTGCCCTCAGGAGTCTGTTCCCTGCCCAGAGAGGAGGGGGTTAAAGCAACAGCTGATAAAGGGTCTCTTGCTCACTCAGGCCAGGGAGAAGGAGGGGTACAGTAGTCATGATTGGAATGTGGGGGGAGCCTGAGGTGCAGAGGCCAGTGTGATGTTGCAACAGCCTGAGATGTTCCATGTGTTCTCCTGGGGAAGTTGTCCCTGGATCACGGGACCCTGGCAGTGGTGTGCTGCACTGGCTCCTGGGGGGGTGTGGATAGTGACCTGCACTTGCACACAGGATTCTTGGTGGCAGCGGTAGCAGCCTTAGCGGTTCATGCCCGTCTCTGGGGTCCGAGCTGATAGCTGCAGCTCACAGCCGTCTCTGGAGCTCGCTTAGGTGGTGCTCTGCCTTCTGTGGGCACACTGGGAAGGAATCCCCTCTCCTTTTGCACCCCGAAACAAAGGTCTCTTGCCTCTTCGGCAGGTCCAGACATTTTCCCTGACTCCCTCCTGGCTAGCTGTGGTGCGCTAGCCCCCCTCAGGCTTCTTTACGCAGCCAACCGCAGTTCTCTCCCTCGTGTCTGACGTCCGAAGTCCGAGCCTCAGCTCCCAGCCCCGCCCGCCTCGGTGGGTGAGCAGACAAGCCTCTCGGGCTGGTGAGTGCTGGTCAGCACTGATCCTCTGTGTGGGAATCTCCCCGCTTTGCCCTCTGCACCCCTGTTGCTTTGCTCTCCTTTGTGGCTCTGAAGCTTCCCCCCAACCCACCCCACGTCCCTGCCAGTGAAGGGGCTTCCTAGTGTGTGGAAAGTTTTCCTCCTTCACAGCTGCCTCCCAGAGGTGCAGCTCCCATCCCTATTCTTTTGTCTCTGTTTTTACTTTTTTCTTTTGCCCTACTCAGGTACATGGGGGGTTTCTTGCCGTTTGGGAAGTCTGAGGTCTTCTGCCAGCATTCAATAGGTGCTCTGTAGGAGTTGTTCCACATGTAGATGTATTTATGGGGAGGAAGGTGATCACGTCTCACTCCTCCGCCATCTTGAAGGCCTCTCCAGAATCACTTTCTGGAGACTTATCTTGTTCCTTTGTTTGAAACATCTTTGCCTGATTATTCATTTTCTTTGACTCTCTGTGTTGGTGTATGTACATTAAACAACGTGGGCACCTCTCACATGCTTCTTCACTGTCTGGTTACAGTAGAAGAGCCCCACCAATCAGCCCAGCTAGAGGTTCTCGGAATCTCTAGAAACTCTTTCCCTCCCCAGGAAGAAGCAGATAGCTGTGGTTTTTATGTGCTCAGTTGGGGGTAGGGGGGACTGTGGCATCTACTAGCCCAATTCTCTGCCTCTTTTCTCCCTTAGAAGACTGAACTGTGTTAGACCCATCAGAGCTCCAGGACTGGTAAGACATTTGCTAGTTCTTGGCCAGTCTTGAAGGAGTTGGGGTGCTGATGTATAGATCAACTCTTACCCTCCCCAGGAGGAAGCTGAGAGCTGGGATTTTTCATCCACTCTGTGCTGAGTGGGGATGAGGTGAGAGAAGGGAATAAATGGCATCTACCAGCCCAAACTACATCCTTTGTTCTCCCCCAGGCAGCCAAACTGTGCCTGTTAGAGCTCTAAAGCTGCTAAGCCACTAGCCAGTCCTCTGGGGAAGCTTCCTCACAAAATTTGGGGTGCTGGACACATAAACCAATCACTTCCCTCTCCTTGGTAAGGCTGGGAGCTCAGGGGTCTCTTCTTGACTGTATGTCACTGTGCTGGGGGCAGGGTCTTCAGCAAGAGAAAGTTCTGAATTGTTTCTACTGGGCTTGGTGAGTCTGGCTTCACATTCTCCCAGGGTGCAGAAGCCTTTCAGTTAGTTTCTGATTTCTCACAAAGGGATTTATCCATGAATTGTTGCTGAGTTGGTATGTTTGTGGCAATAGGGGGAGGAGGGCTTCCCACTCCACCATTTTGTTGATGTCACTCTCTACCTGCCTGTTCTTCTTGCGACATCAGGCTCCTGCTCCCATAACTAGTTGAGATCCTTCTCCTCTAAGTTTATACTCCACTCACATGCACACTATGATCACAGCACACAGTACACTGTAGCTGCTGACTTACTTATTGGTCTCCCCAGTCGGACTGTGAACTTATTAGAAACAGAGACAATGCTTACTTAATTTCTTCTTCCATGCCTGGTGTTCAACCACAAAGAAGCCACTAAATAAATGCTTATTTAATGAGCAGTAAGAGGACTTTCCTGGCAGTTCAGTGGTTAAGACATCACCTTCCACTGCAGGGGGTGTGGGTTTGATCCCTGGTCTGGGAGCTAGTATTCCACATGCCTCATGGCCAAAAAACAAAACATAAAACAGAAGCAGTATTGTAACAAATTCAATAAAGACTTTAAAAATGGTGCACATCAAAAAAAATCTTAAAAGAAATGAGCAGTAAGTCTTAAATATAATTTTCAAAAGCAGAATGGTGAATTATTTGTTTTAACTAATGGCAAAGAGGGGAGTTTTAGACTTAGAATCAGATACCTAGGATCCCATTCCAGCCTGCCACCAAGCAGTGATATATGGTTGTGTAACTCACTTAGCTTCATTTAATCTCACTTTCCTCATCTCTAAAGTTGGGGATAATACAGAGTACCTTCTGAGGAAGATCATATAAAATAAATAATATGAAAAGGGCTATATAAGTGTAAGAAATTGTCATTAATTTTTCATCATTTGAAGGTTAGAAGGTTATCTAAATATTCTGTATAGGGTAAAGGACTTGTGAACACCGTTCATATTCTCTTCAAATTTTCTACACCTTGGTATTGTTCAAAGCCACCTCTATGACTTTTGTGTTCTAGAATTAAAGAATAGACAGGCTAAGTATCTTGGCAAAAAAATAGCATATGACATGCTGTTATTCTCCAGAAACCACAGTGGAGGAAAATGTTCATTCATTCTATTAATCTTTATCGAGAAACTGTATAGAATCAGACACTGATCTGGGTGCATGAGGGATATGGAGAATGAATGGACATGAACTGTACCTTCAAAAAATTTCAGTCTTGGAAGGAGCTGATACACATCACTTTCTACTTTTCATTGTCAGTATTTATGCCTAAATCATAAAAGAGGTATAGATCAAAGGCTACAGAAGGGATCCTGGGAAGACTCCAGAGAGGAGATGACATTGGCCTTAAGATATGGACGTGATGTGGAAATACAGGGTGGGCAATGGGAATGAACCCCGACAAATTGCATCAGCTCCACTTGTGCAATTTCAAGAGTAGGTCAGATTGACTTAAATGAAGGTAGTCAGAGAGGTGTATGGAAAACAAATAGGAATAGTAAATTCGATCTTTAAGGCTTAGATATGGGTAAAATAGATGCAGTAGAGGGTATGGTCTTGTACTCCTCGGTTGTTGGAATTTTCCTCTTTAGGAGAATGAGACTGGGTAACACCTGAGAGGGGAGCCTGGTATTTGTACTCCCAACTTTTGCTAGTGTCGTTCTGAGCCCTTTTTATTTGACCTAACATTGTTCACACTACCCATGGTTGAACTGCTGGATGAATTTAGTAACACTTACCTTAACTTCTCAGGGGTGTCATGGAGTATAAATGAATACATCCTAGGCAAAGCATTAATTGGGTGTTTCAGGTAAAATGTGCTCAGTAAGTGAAAATGCTAATGCTGTTATGAGTTTCCCCTCTTCTCGGTCATCCTGGGAAGCAGATATGATGTTTACATAACAATGCAAAACCATCTTCTTCAGCGCTCTGCCCTTATGGGAGGATAAAAATATGCACAGTAATAGCAATCAAGCTGAGTTTGAAGCACTGAGATAGAGAGCCTGCCCACTGGATGGTTCCCTGGGGCAGGTCACTTGTAAACCCTCTTTTAATCTTCATCAACAGAGGAAAGAGTTCTTTAAAAGATCAGTATTACAAGGTAGTAAAGTGTCTGTTCTTGCAGACTGACAACATCATGGACAAGCCTGTAGCACTGATTTTGTTTGTTTCTTGGTAGTTTACAGTTAGCCACAGGAGACACAGCATCTTTTTATTTGGCACTTACGTGGCCCTGCTAAAGTCTACCTACCTGGTTATTTTCCTGTGGAAGCTCTCCAGTCAAATGCAGAGATATGAAACATTCATTTCCACCGGGGAAGACTGTTAGGATATAATTCTCCATGTGTTTCTTGCACTTTTGCCTGTCTTTTAAGGGAGAGACATCCACAGCTTTGTTCAGGACTACCTTTTCAAGGATGTTTGTATAACAGACAGCCTTGAAAAACAGAGATAGCATCTCCATTGAGGGCAGAGAAAAGATTTCTTTCCTGACCAGGAAAATGAAGATAACGTCTCACTCTGGGTCAAAGATTGGGCAGGTTTGCTTATACCCCCTTATGAAATTTGGAGGTTTCCCAAGTTTTGGGTTCCTCAGCTGTATCATAAACACATTGTGTTGGCTGCATTCACCTGGGTCCATCTCTGTAGTGCCCCATAAGACTTGAGGGGTAGGGGAAACTGAGGCAAACATGAAGCTCATGCTGTCTACTGCACTTTGAGTAACAAAGTCCTTTGTCTCTGACCCAAGAGTCTCCTGTCTTCTGCCAGCATCTATGAAGTTGTGGCAGAGCCTCAACTATTATTTTACACGATCTCATTCTCCTCCCAGTTCTCGATGACATATTTCTTATCCAAATAAAGAATTTAAAATGCTCTCACATCCATTTTCTTTCTTTCTTATAACCACAGGAGCTATGAGCTGCCTTCAGTCAGTGCCTTGTTACAGCACCTGGGAGAGGGAATGCAGCACCTCCTTACTACTTTCTTGCCTCTGATCTCTCTCCACTCTTCATTCATATTCTCCACGGTTGCCAGACAAGAGTCCCTAAAGCACAGCTTTGATCGCACCACTCCCTCATTCCACAGTAGCTAATGGCTCCCCATTGCCAGAATGAATTATAAACCCCTTAGACAAAATAAATGCTATCTAAAGTTAGGCTTCAGTGTCTGTCTCTGGTCCTCAAGTTTCACCCTTCCTCCTCTTTTAGTGCTCCATCCTCTAACCAAGCCAACCACCCATGGCAATCCCAGTCTGCCATTTTCTGCTTCATATCTTTGTTCATATTTCTTTTGTCTGAAATACTCATTTTCCTCTTCAGGCCTGCCCTCAGAATTCTCTCTCTTTTTCATCCGTGCTTAAATGCTAACTTCCTCAAAATACCCTCTCATTTTCTACCCTGACTAAAACTATAATTTTCTCATGACACTTTTCTCAGTAGATTCTGTGTCACAATCACCGGTATTTGTCTTATCTTGAGTTGAGGGCAAGATCACATTGTCCTGTTCTTTGCATAACTTTGTCTTGCTTATTAGTGTCTTTTAAATAGACACTCAAAAGAGGTTCGTTGAGTTACATCGAGTTCATAGATGACTCCATATATGGAGTCCAGACAGGTGAGGAGGTTTGTTCAAGGCCACATGGCAAGTAAGGGAGAAAATGCTTGGACCAGGATCTCAGTCTTCTGATTTTAAGCCAAGGGTGTTGTGCTAGGAATGTTTCACTTCGTGGGCAGCCTGATTTTGGCATTCTGTGCCTTAAGGAGTTGACAATTATGTATTAGAGGGGGAGATGTTAGATCAGACACTAAAATCTAATCAAGAATTTTGCTTCATAGCAAAACCATCATTTAGTTTTGATTATTTATTTTGGTTCTACCTGTAAATTAACAAACGAAAACCAATGGTGTGGACAGTAGGCATGGACAAGTGTTACAGGAGGAATGGCTTTCCAAAGATCCCTGCAACCCAGCTCCAGAGGTGGCTGCTTCAGCCCAGCCCATCGCTGGTAGCCAGACTCTTAGAAAAGTCACATCCTTGACTCTGCCTTACTTGCCTATTGGGGAGCAGGATAAGGCAGCTGAAAAATACTGCCCTGGGGCAAATCTGCTGACATCCCGGCCCTTTAGGAGCAGGGGAAGGAGGCTGATTTCATCATGTTGTTCTTCGGGAAGAGACACGTATGGTCTTTCCTTGGGTTGTGTCTTCCCTGCGAGATGAAGACTGCCTGACTTGTGGTCAGTCCTTCACTGTTGGGTATCCCCAGTGGAGAGGTGAACAGATAATGCTTCCGAAGTGTAACGTTCCTGACCATCTTTTACAGTTGATTAAACAGCGAGCTGGTTCTCTGATGCTAACAGTCACTGAGTGTTTGCCATAAGCCCAGCCACAGACTGTTAGAACGGCAAGAAATCTTGGGGCTTGTCTAGCCCAACCTCCGTCTTTACTAATAGGGAAACTGAGTCCCAGAGAGGTCTCTTGACTCTCGTACCTTCTCCATTCCCATCCCAAGGCTCTGGTCTTCAAGGTAACCTTGAAAAGAGAAGGTGACATTGATTTGGGCCATCTTGGATAGAGAAACACTACAAAAATACTCCAGGAATCCAGAGGGTGTGTGCTGTGGCTGGGCATGCCTCTTGCTAAGAGAAATGGACTGCATTCCCAGAAGAGAAAAGACAAAGACACAGATCTTAAAACAGAGATAATTCATAGAACCTGTAACCCAGATAGGAGAGCATTTTTTAAAGAACAAATTACGGAGCATTTCTTGCTCTCTGCACAAAAAGCTGTAAAGGGGTGACAGGGTAAGCATGAAGAACTGACTTTGCAGACTTATAAAAATTTCAGCAGTACTCTGTGCTGTATTACGTTTACTAGGGAGAGTCTGGGGGAGATTTTGTCTGTGCCCTGAATCACAATGGGAGCAGTGGAATGTCTGTCATTAAAATTTGAAGGTAGATAAACAATAAATATTTCCAGGGATAATTACTTAGAGCTGGGCGAAGTGTTGGAAGTTCCAGCTCCTGTTGGATCAGCACCATAGATCCGGAGGTATTTATCTAAAGCTTATCCCAATCATCTGAGCGGCAGAGGTAGGTGCGATTTGGCAGGCGCTCTTCACACGGTTATGTTTGAGAGGTTTAATAATAACAGCTTTAAAAAAACCTTTCCTAAGGAGACGTTTGTTATTTCTACAATGTCACCACCGGCAGAATCACTCTTCCCTATTCGCTTTGGCTGGCCCCTTCTACCCCATCAGTCCTCATTTACAAATGACTACAAAATCAGAAAAGCCTGGTTTGCAAGATGAAGATTTTTCCTGGAATTTGTTTTTTGGAAGATTCTGTATCCACTGGAAATTTTCAGCAACCGAACCAGGGTCATGCCTGTTTGTTCTTGAGTGTTTAAAATTGGAGTTGTGTTTATTAAATGCTCTTATCTTCTTACCATATAGAAAAATATAGGAAAAAGAAAGATCTCTACCAACCAAGAGACTCTGAGTTCACACCCCGCCTCTGCCATCATCATCTGGGGGTTTCACCTTGAACAAGTCACTTTAAAACCCGAGTCTGAGCTTTGTCACCTACAAAATAAGGCGACAGATCAGATGATCATTAAGATATTTTCTGGTACTAAAATATACGCAGTCCCTGCCAGAGCTGGAATGGATGTTAGCTGTTTTGCAGTTACTTTGCAGATAGGGCAATGGATTGATTGGGACAGTCACCTTGCCTCTTTGGATATCAAGCTTATCAAAGCGAGAAGAAGTCTATACAGGAGGTGGTCACGTTACCACTCAGAACAATAAATTGTGCACTTTGTAGACGTGTGGTCCAGAAGCAAAATAGCCCTTTAGGGTTAGACATTTCTGGAAGGCTCCATGAAAGAGAAGTGAGACTTGCTAGGAGAAAGGGAAGGAGGGTGGGGCTGGACAGCGTCAGCGAAGGCACAGAGATGGGGATGTGACAGGCTTGTGTGAGCCAGATGTACATCAAGGCAGTGTGTCCCTGCTGGTACTTCCACCATGGTTTTAAGTGGCACATCAACTGGGCCTTCAGTAATGTAGAAATGTGTTGTGAGAGTTGCTTTCTTTTCAATTCTCCTTTAATCCATCTGATCATGTCAGGGAGAAAGATTCATGTTTGTGCTAATATATTTTTAAGACCCTCAATAATTCCTTCCTACCTTTTTTTTTAATTAAAGAAAAATCAAGCCTTAGGCTCAGAAACATCATCAAGCACCAGTGTCTCTTAAATTTAATAACTTTTTCTTGTTCTTCTTGTATTTATTTTGAAGTTTCTATTGATGGCAAGCAATATAGTTTTTCCATTCATTTAGTGATGTTAAGCTTCCTTTTAAAATGATTTTAAATGGAAATGTTGTCGTTTTGAATTAAAATACTAAGTAAATAACAATGCAGGTGGTATAAGGGTCTAGCAAAATCCGGAACGTGACATGGGAGTGATGTCATTTGGGAAACCTCCGAGGTGCTTGTGAAAGAGCCTGGGCTCCTGGAGCAAGTCAGGCCTGGGTTCTAACCCTGCCTCTTGCTGTTTACTAGCTGTGTCACCTTCAGCCTGATCTTGAGGGTTACATGGAGGAAGAAGAATGAAGAAGGACGATGATGGCTCTCCAGGAAAGCATTTGCTGGGTTATCATGATGTGAACACAGCCTTCTTCATGCCTGCCCTTGCCACAAGCTCTGCCCCTTTGGAGGTAGATTCTTTCCCACAGCCCCTGGCCCGCCCACCTTGAGGTCTGGGCTGTTTTTATTCCCATTTCCTTTAGTGCTGTTAGTCTTCAGTGAGCCCCCTGCATTCTATGGAGGGAAAGCTGTCTTAGCACGGGGGAAGGAACTCTGGACCTGAACCCGAGAGACTAAGCTTTGAACACAGGCTCTACCACTTACCGACTACTGACATTTTGGAAAAAGGTATTTAGCCTCTCTAACCTTTAACGATAATGTTACTAAAATGGAGATGATTATATCACTACCCAGGATTATTGTGAGCATGGATATCAGTGCACAGGACATTCCTGGCACACAGTAGGTCTTCAGTAAATGGCTGTCACCTCTCCTCAGGCATATATCATATAGAACCTATCAACATATCTCATTGGAGTATTCATCTATTTCATTAATACTATGATATCACAAGAGGTGCAAACTTTTCTATAGGCAGCTAAATGTCTCAGGAGCAAACTGCAGACTGTTAAAAATGCTCAGCACGACTGGCCAAAAGGGCATTTCAACAAATAGTTCTGCAACCTAGTCTAGCAGATTCTTGACATTGGCATGATCTTGACTCTACAATTTTCCCCTTCTGACCCCTGACCTATAGGAGAAAGAAAAAAACCTATAGAGACATCTAAATCTAAAGCTTTGTATTATGTGCTCTATGTAGCAATCTCACTTTCTAGATAGATTGCATAGTCTCAGGTCTTTTTCAGTTGCAAGTGATAGAAATGGAATGCAGTAAGATTAACGGAGAGAGGGAACTTTTCAACCCAGTAAATTAAAGAGAGGAGGTGACGGATTCATGTAACTGGAAAATCTGGGGACTTTTGGCCTCAGGCATGGCTAGATCCAGGTGCTCAGTGGTATTATGAGGACTGATGAGTAATGCTAACGTGGTCTCACCCTTGATCATCTAAGCAGAATAAAAAAACGCTGCAGTACTCATATGAGATATTAGAGCGTTGGCAACTCTTCTGTGATTGCCCGCTGTGTGTCATCATCATTCCTAATGGATGGCATTGGCTGGACACTCACCATGTCAAGAGCTAATGAAATGGACATGGTTAGAGATGTTAGATGGTTTATACTGTGAAGGAAGAGCTTAAAATCTAAAATCTCACAGAAACATCAAAATACCAAGGTGCATGCCCATGTGTATAAGAACCATAAAATGCTATGATATTAGGGCTCAAAATGCCAAAGGGAACCAAGGTTTCTCCTTGATTTTATAGGAGATAAAACTGAGGCTCAGAGAAGCTAACTGACTTTCCCAAAATTATACAGAAATTCAAAGACATATCTGGAGACTCAGATTTCCTGGGTTGCAGTTGAATATACTTTTTCTTCTATATTTTGCTACACTTCTGGGTGATTTAGCCTCCAGCTTGCTGAATCTGGCTGTCCCTCTCGTTTAAACTAAATGTATCTGCTAAGGACTTAGGCTCCTCTGAAAACTTCCAGCCTGGCCCCAAGTGGACACAAGCCAAGGCAAGACGTGAGGAGTCAGCTAAGTGGGGCTGTGCTGACAGGACAGACCCAGGCAGAGGGGGAGCTGTAGGGGGCAAGGCGCTCTTCAAGGTTCTGAGACTTCTGTCTTCTCCAAGCTTGAGGCTGTGTGAACTGGTTTGCTGAGATGGTCCTGGCCTATGCACATTGTGCTTGCTTAAGTATTCTTCTTCTTGCTTATACTCTCAAAAGTGTCCCCCATTAAATGGTAACCCTATAACAAGCCCATTTACTGTGACTCGAACATCTGGACCCTGGCTCTGCTTTGCAAAACTCTTAGTAGTCCAGACTCCCAGAGGTTTGCCTCTGTATCCTTTTTGACTCCCGGCATCAGGATTTGGAAGTTGATCTTTCAGGGAGAACTTGTACATTCTTTTCAATTATAACTGAGGAAACTGAGGCTCAGAGACATGAAGTAACTTGCTCAAGGTCATCGATGATAAGGGATAGGCCTTCAGTCATTCATTCGGTAATCTTTCTACTCGATGCTGCTGCCTGTGTTTGGACCTTGGACCTTGCTGCCTTCTTCTGTCTAATCTTGGGCCTGCCTCACACTTTGCTGTTTTCCTGGTAGTGCCTGGAGAGGACCACCTGACTGTGTGTCCATTGTTACTCTTGGTCAGCATTGTAATTCCTGCATTTCTGGATCTCTGGCCACCTGATAACACATGGCTGCTATTTGGGAAGCAATGCCAGTAGATTCAGCTATTCCAGTGGGTAATGTAGTGGCAAGTACATGCATGCAATTTACAGTGGAGTCACACCATATGCGTGGTTAAGTTTAAAAGTCAACGTGGAAGTAGAAAATTCTGTGTAATAAAAATTGCCCTAGAAAATACTTTAAATTGTCTATAAAGTTCAAAATAATTCCATCTCTTCCTGTGTCTGACACAGCCAGCTTGTCCTTGAGCATTGGAACAGATGTGTATTTCTTTGGTTGAGCCTCAGGCAAAATGGTTGCCTTGTGTTTAGAAACCAGTTAATACCAAAATAATACTGTGTCTTTAAGCAAAACAACCACAGTCATCTTGCTAAATGCCCATGCTCAGAGAGGGATGCAGGGACAGATGCTGCTTGGGGGACCAGCAGGTTAATGTCTCCCATCTCACGCTCATGCAGGGGCACGTTCTTACTAAGCAGAATGGCAAGGACACCTCTCAAGTATTTCAGTTCTCTTTCTTTCTCTGCTGAATACATGCCAATGAATTAATGTATATTAATTATGCATGTTGCATACATCTCCTGTACAAGATAGGTAATATGAAAAATCAAAGCCATCCAGGAGCCCATAACACTTTTGATGTTTGAGGTTAAAGCCTGAGGAGATACCCACTACCCTCAAGGATTCTTCCTTAGCTCTGTGTGTACTGTACTGCTCTCTGCACTCTTTCTTTTCCCGTCTGTTTAGCTTATCTTTCTGTAGTGGACAGCAAACCCCTTGTGCTTGGAATTGTGTCCGAAGTACCTCTCTTCTCTCCATACATGTGTCATAATGCTGAACCCACAGTGCACATTCAATACATCCTTATACTATGATAGCCTTGTTGAAGGAATTGTGGTAAAGTGGATGGACAGTGGGCTTTAGATTCAGGAAGCCCTGGTTCCAGATGCCAGCCTCTCTACTCTTCTAGCTGTAGGATCAACTCTCTAAGGTTTTGTTTGTTCAGTTGAATAGATTAGATAACCATACCTAGTTTTAAAGTTTTGTGAGCACTTAGACATGCTGTGTCAGGATGCTTGGCATATGGTGGGGTTAAATAATTGGTGGATGCTCAGATTATTGTTTCTGATTTTATTGGAAGAACATGGTCTGTCCTGGTGTTCTCTTAGACAGTTTCTTAAGCATCTGGACTAGAACCCTGAGACTTTGTGATTCTGGTCCTCATTTTGTCACTTATTACTATTAGTAACTAAAGCCTAACTAGTTTAGGTCCCTCAGCAAACTCATTTGACTTCTTGGGGCCTCTGTTTCATCACTTGTCAAGAAATGCTGATAATTATTCCTCTTTCTTCCTGCCCGGGTTTTTGTTAGATGTTTCACACATGAGAAAACACATGCAAAAGTGTGTTACGAATGGGAAGATGTGGGTCCATGGAAAGGTCTGGGTTTGAGGCCCAGCACCCTGACCAGCCCTCTGAGTGACCTCCAGCAACTGAGCCTCTTTCCTCACCCCCACCCACCCCTGCAGGTTATTTTGAAACACAAAAGAGACGATGAATGTGAAAGTAGGTTATAACCTCTAAAATAGTATATTCATGTAAGGAACAATTATGTCATTATTAATAAAAACATTAAATGCTCTCAAATACCAGGGACATTAGCAATATCATCCCTCAAAGGAAATATGACATCATGAAACTCACTGAACTGTTCAAAGATCCATTTGGACTAATTTTGTCCTGGGAGGAGAGAGGGCTTTAGGAAGGTCTCACTTTGGCTCCATTGAGTCTCTCTGGGTGAGGAGTGATGTTTTCATTTTTGTTTAGTTTTGTTTTCTGAGGAGTCGGCAGCAGGTCTAATTAATGCCATCAAAAGCATGACATTTAATTAACTAAATCACATGTTGAGCCTAATGATAACATATTTTAGCACCCGGTGGGCGGTGATGGTCTCTTGGGCCATTTCTAAGGAGGGCTGTGATTTGATAAAGTGAAACCCTTCTCAGCTAAATCAGAGATCCCTGAGAGTAGGCAGAGAAGGCGCAGCACGATTGCGGGCTGGGCACATTCTCTTATCTCCCTGACCGGCTTGGAGAGACCCAGGAACAAGGAGAAATGGCAGAGAGGAATGGGGCTGCTGAACGGCCTCTTTGTCTTTTAAAAGAGTTGGTTGGAAATCCAGAGGCATAGAGGAACAAACGGAAGTTCCTCAGTTGCCTATCCCATGCCTTGGTTATTCCAGTTCCCACTGACAAACTGAGCAGGGAAAACAAAGCAAGACAGACAAGGTCCTGGCAGGGTCGGAAGCGATTGCCAAGTTAACAGTCCCTCCAAGCAGCCAAGTATGTGGACGTGGATGCCCTCTGCTGGACACTGGAGAATCTACAGTGATGCCTACCTGGGCGCTCACCCAGGGGCCAGGAGCCTTGCTGTCTGGAGCTGAACCCTTGGAGTAGAATTCTCAGGGTCTAATCAGTCACAGTAGAGCCCCCCAAGCTGTCCCAAAGAAATAGATTTTTAGGTCATTCTATGTCTTTGTTTATGCACCTCTCTCTGATTGCTACCCTGTTTCCATTATGTTCACCAAGACATTCCACCATGCAGTCCTTTTTCTCTTTCGGCTCCTTTGAAATACATTTGGGTGAAATGACTTGTATGTGGCATCCCAAACTGCATCAAGCTGGGTCATCTGATTTAAACACCAATTTTAGAGAAGAGGCAAAAAGAGGCTTGGAGAGGTGACCTGTCCAAAGTGACCCAGTGCATCAGTGACAAGACTGCCTGACTCCCATCTCATCCCCTTTTCCTTGATATGCTGTCTCCTACTCTGGACCTCAAGGTGTAGGGGGTGTTGGAGATTTCCACTTGCACAGAACCTCAGAGGAGGACAGCGTATCCTAGAGGTGAGGGCGTAGGCTCCTGAGACAGATGTCCTGGGTTCGAATCCTTGCTTTCCCTTGTGTTAGCTGTGTGACATCGGGCGGGGTACTTGACCTCTTTGTGCCTCAGTGTTCTCATCTAACAGAGTGGTTGTAAGGGTCGAATAATATAAAGCAGGCAAAGCACTCAGTACAGTGCTTGGCACATAGCAGGTACTCAATAAATGATATTTATCATTACTTTTGCTAAGACTGCATGGTAGTATTGGTTGGAAGAGATTATCAGTGGTTTTATAAGAGAACTACTATTTCAGGTACCAAGGAATTGCCTAACTTGTTTTTTTACAAGCACCATGAAAACCTGCCTTCCTCCAAATGGAGGGATATTCTTGGCAGAGTTTTGGGAAAATATCTGTGTGACTGAGGTTCCTTGAAGGAACGGTGTTGTTGAGGATGAGACTGGAAAAGCAGGTTGATACTAAAATGTTGGTGGCCTCCAGTACCGGGAGCTTTGCTCTCTCCTGCAGTGGTGGGGAGATGTGGCTGATTCTGGAGCAGGGCAGTTTTCCATTTCTCTTGAATTACTTGTTTTTCCTGCTCCTCTGATGTGAGGGCTGTCACGAGCCCGAATGATGGCTGCCCCCATCACGTGTGCACGTGCACACGCACAGGAGCACACCTGCCACCGTGGGGTATTTAGTATTTCAATCACCTTGAGGTTGTCGCCGAGGAGGCTGGTGTCGCTGGCAGCCACGTCAGAATGCAGAACGAGCTGGGACGTCACGGTCGGCCGGTAACGGGCTTGTCAGTTCTAGATTGAGGGGCATGGAAATCTCTGATGTGGGTACAGAGATGCTGAGGATGCTGGCAGAGGGGAAGGAAAGGGGGCAAGACGCTGCTTGCAGACAGAGAGAGGAGAGCCCCCTTCCTGCAACTGCTTTAGGACTCGCCCCCAGGAAGGGGGCAGCCGGGCATTTTAGCAAAGTTTGCTTCTACCTTCTCACTTCACCTCCTGTTGCTGATTTCAGATGACTAGAGTCCACGCCTCTCTCCTTCGCTTGCTTGGTACTTTGTTTACCGTATTTTGCCAGTTCTTATTTGCTGGGGGTGAGCAGAGACGTGGCTGAGAGAAAGGAAAGAGGGAGGATTCTGATGGATGGCTGCAAATGAAAGCTCCGGGGAATTTGGTCTTTGGGTGATGCAGTCCCTGTCACCTCCATCAGGGACTCAGTGGTATGTGTCCCTGGTGACCCTCTTGGTTAGAGGTGGCAAACTGGCAGTCCTGCAGGCTACTTGGTGGTGGTTTTGGCTTCCACCGGAGTGGACTTTTTCAATACTGGAATGAGATGGCAGGATTTTAAAATTGAATTTTTTGATATAAAAATAGGGATTCTGGCTTCTCTTGAAAACCAGGCCATTTGGTGACACTGGTCTGCATTTACCCTTGGCAGCAATCTGTAAGTGATGGATAGACTCTGCCCTGCTCTAAATAGGGCAAGAATTCTTGAGTTCCCCAATGTCCCCACCTGGTCCCTTGACCCATTAACTTGACTGGCCCGGCCCTGTCAACATGAGTTTGTGAGCCCCGACTTGGGCCAACCTCTTCGTTTTAAAAGTGAAAGCACTGAGGTTCAGAGAGGGACTGTGATTTACCCAAGGTCACACAGCCTTCCCTGTGAGCAGAGTAGGCTCCCTTTGCATGATATGATTTGAGGGGCGGTAGAAAAGATTGACTTTTTTTCCCAACTCCCCTATTAAAAAATTGACCTCCCATCCTTGCCATCTGCTCCATAAAAGCCTGCAGTGGGTCCAGGAAAGAAATATTCATCCATATTACATATCTGGCCTCCTTTACATCATACGCCATATCTTTTGCTGCTTCTACTTGCTTACACCGTCAGCCTCATTGTGCCTCTCAGGCTCAGGTAGACTGAATGGTGTCACCTCTGGAAGCTGCGTAGTGGAGCCAGAGGCCTGGAATATTCAGCTGTAGCCCAAGCCAGAGTCTCCTCATCTGGCGAGGAAGCTCATAACCTCAGGAGCTTGTTGTGAAAGTGAAAACAAAGTGTAGGATGTGCCCTGCATTGTAGTGGTCACACTGGCAAAAAATGGTAACTCAACATTAGAACTTATTATTCTAGACAGATTCAGAGCTGCAGGTGCCCCAAGAGATCATATTGTCCAACTGGCTCATTTTTACGCTTAGAACCATAACACGTGCTCATGGTAAAATGAAAGGGTCAAGCAGAATGTAAAGTACAGTGTAAAAGGCTTTCTGTCTCTCATCACCTCCATCTCAGTCTCATTTCCCCAGAGGCAGGCACTGTTAAGTTTCTTGTGTACCCTTCCAGAAATTTTATTTGCATATACATCATAAATAACTTGCCTTCTATATTTTGACACAGATATAATCCGATGACTCATGCTGTGCTGATGTCTGCGTTTTTATTTAACAATATGTAGTAGATCTCTTTTCATGTGAGTGCGTATGGATCTCTCTCTTCTTTTTTTCATTTTCAACGGCTGCTTTTTCACAGGGCAATTATACAATAGCTCACGGGTCAAGAAACATTCTGTAAAGAGCCAATATTTTAGGCTTTGTGGGTCATAGGGTCTCCGTACCATCTCCTGCTCCTCCGGATTCTTTTAACAATGCTTTAAAAACATAAGACCAGGGCTTCCCTGGTGGCGCAGTAGTTGAGAGTCTGCCTGCCAATGCAGGGGACGCGGGTTCGTGCCCCGGTCCGGGAAGATCCCACATGCCGCGGAGCGGCTGGGCCCGTGAGCCATGGCCGCAGAAACAAAAACAAAAACAAAAACACGTAAGACCATTCTTAGCTCACAAGCCATACAAAAAACAGGCTGTGGCCAGATTTGGTCTATGGCTGCAGCTCATTTACAAAGTCCCTTGGGTGGCCAGTTAGGTTGTTACTATCAACAAGGCTGCAATGGATATCTTTTTTTTTTTTTTTTTTGTGGTACGCGGGCCTCTCATTGTTGTGGCCTCTCCCGTTGCGGAGCACAGGCTCCGGACGCGCAGGCTCAGCGGCCATGGCTCACGGGCCCAGCCACTCCGCGGCATGTGGTATCCTCCCGGACTGGGGCACGAACCTGCAACCCCTGCATCGGCAGGTGCACTCTCAACCACTGCGCCACCAGGGAAGCCCTGCAATGGATATCTTTGTGTTGCATCTTTCAGTGTTTTTTTTGAGTTTATTTGGAGGATAAATTCATAGCCATGAAATCTCTGGGATGTACTTTTGAGTCATGACAGATAACGTCCCAGCCTCCTCATTTTAAAGACAGTTCAAGAAATCCAGTGAAGAGTCCAGAGTCCCCCAGCTTGTCAATGGCAGAAGATGGACTTGAAATTACTTTCCCAGCACTTAACCAGGGTCCTTTCCACCATAGTGCTGGCTCTATCCCTGGCTGAGGGCTCACGTGGAACTTGTTTGGGACATGGAGTTGGAAAGACCCAAGTTCCCTCAAGCCACAGAGCAAGGTTACAGCAACTAGGAACCTGAGCGCTCTCAGATCCCTTCTCCTTTCTGCCTCTTATTTCTGCTTTTTATAGGCGTACTCATTCCTGCTTTAGAGCCACTGTTTTCCATGATCAGGGACTGTGATCACAGCTGTGCCGTGATGACTGCCAGCAGCTCCAAAGTCAGTTTGTAGCATTTCTATGGCCAAAAGGAAAGAGGCATGTATCACAAAGAGGGCTTTGGGCTGCAAGTAACAGAAAACTCAGGCCCAAAATAATTCAAATAAAAAGGGAATTTATTATATCACATAATTGGAAGTCTAGTCAGCATACAGTCAGTGGTATGGTGAGTGCTCATGGACCCTGAGTCTTTCCATTTCCCGCTTTTATTCTCTGTGTTGGCTTCATCTTTTTTAAAACATTGAAATATAGTTGCTCTACAATGTTATACAAGTTACAGGTGTATAGTATAGTGGTTCACAATTTTTAAAGGTTATACTCCATTTCTAGTTATTATAAAATATTGGCTACATTCCCTGTGTTGTACACTATATCCTTGTAGCTTATTTTATGCCTAATCGTTTGTATCTCTTACTCCCCTACCCCTATTTTACCCCTCTCCCCTTCCCTCTCCCCAGTGGCAACCACTAGTTTGTTCTCTGTATCTGTGAGTCTGCTTCTTCTTTGTTATAGTCACTAGTTCGTTGTATTTTTTTAGAGTCCATATATAAGTGATATCATATAGTATTTGTCTTTCTCTGTCTGACTTAGTTCACTTAGCATAATGTCCTCCAAGTCAATCCATGTTGTTGCAAATGGCAAAATTTCATTTTTTTAATGGTTAATATTACATTTTGTGTGTGTGTGTGTGTGTGTGTGTGTGTGTGTGTGTGTATATATATATAGATATGCCACATCTTCTTTATTCACTCATCTGTTTTATGGACACTTAGATTGCTTCTGTATCTTGGCAGTTGTAAATAATGCTGCTATGAACATTGGAATGCATGTATCTTTTTGAATTAGTGCTTTTGTTTTTTCAGATATATACCGAAGAGTAGAATTGCTGGGTCATGTGGTAGTTCTATTTTTAGGTTTCTGAGAAACCTCCATACTATTTTCCACAGCGGCTGCACCAATTTATATTCTCACCAACAGTGTATGAGGGTTCAGTGCTGGCTTCATCTTTAAACCATTGGCAGGGTGGTTGGATGAGTTCCCAGTGTCACATGCAGACCCAACCACAATCTGTGACTTCCTAGACATATACTTAACACACTTCCTCTCATTGGCCAGAATTGGGTCACATGGCACATATTAACTCAATTACTGATAAGAAGGATGAGATTACCATCACTGGCTTAGAAAAATTATCTGGGGTTGAATGGATTGGGGACATTTACCACCCTATCTATTATACTTATCTCTCAAATTAGGTCTAGAAAATTGCAGAGAAGGATTTGGGTTGACTTGTCTTGGATCATATGTCCACCTTTTGATCCAATCCCTGTGGTCAGTAAGATGGGGCTTTAGAGTTGCCAAGCTTGGATGAGGCAGCTACTCCTTGACCAGTTGCTATGGTATAAGAATGGTGCCCGTTTTGAGAATGGATGGAGGATAAGGAGAATCTGCTTCCTTAAAATAAAGGCACTCTGTTGTGTCCACCACACCCTTCAGGGGATCTCAGGTCTTAGGAGGCAGCCTAAGGAAAGGAGGAGCACTGGAACTTGAGTCAGACTTCTTGGATGAACGTTGGGACTGTGCAGACCACTGGGCTTGATTTACTCTTTCTCTGCTTGAGTCTGTCCGATGGGGGGTCATCGTGCCGAGGCAGCCTGTTCACAGGTGCCTTGCAAGGATCAATGGGAACATGTTGAAAAGAAAGCAAGGGAGCCTTCAGACATTATAACTTAAGTGAGGGATCCTGGTTGGTCCCATGGTGTCTCTGGGCAGCAGGGGCAAGGGCTCTTTCTCTCCTGGTTCTGTATACTTATAAACCAATGTTGTGGGACAGGAGTAGACTTGGAGGAAGGGGGCTGGAGGGGAAGAGGGATGGCAGAGGCACTGATGTAGAGATGGAGCTTCAGAGGGAGGCTTCCCTGAGTCTCTGTTGCCCCCTGCTCCCCTCTCCAGAGGCCCTGCAGAGCTGCTCCTGCCATATTTCTTTCTTTTTTTTTCTCCTTCTGACATTTCTTTATTTGGGTACCTGAGTGATTAGACTGCCAGTTCCTAACAGATTGCTTTCTTGTCCTTCCTTTTTAATGATTGCGTGGTTACAATTCAAAAGACTTATTCAACCAAACTTTGCTTTTGACCTTCTGGCTTTCTGCTAATAATTTTTTTTTTAAGCTTAAAAGGTTCATTCTCTTTTGCATCTTTGGAATGTTTTTGGAACATAACTGCAGATTTCAAACGGCTCTGCTGTGCATTCAACCCATTCATTCATTCATTCAGCAAATATTTATCATGATCTGTGCCAGGTTTTAGGCATAGAAGAAGGGGAAAACAGACAGGGTTCCTACCATGTAAAGCTTATGTTCTAGTGGTGCAGTGAGCAGAAGGCCACTGCTGTTCCTCTTCTCCCTGACAAGGCACTCATTGCCTTGCCTGGAGACATGGGCATGCTTTTGGAGCCAGCCTCCAAGAAAGGGCAGGTGAGAAAATATTAAGGACTAA